>NW_026734490.1:0-361313 GCF_949786415.1 Peromyscus eremicus
TCTTTCCACAAAATCAGAGTGTGTTTCTTGTAAGGTGAGCTAGGTTTTGTTTCCCAGTCCTAAATAGAGTTGAATCACATGCAGTGTCTGGTCCTACGAGCAAGAGTTGTTTTATAGTAAGAAGAGTAACTATTGCGCTGCCATTGCCATACACAGGACAAATAGCACTGGCGTCTGTTCCCAGTAAATACAGTGTATTGGACTGAAGCGGATCTACTGTTCTTGTCAGGTTCCTAAGCAGAATTGAACTAGATATGGTCGTGTATGTAGGAAGCACAGTTCTTTTGTTCTGAGCAGGCTCACTGTTCGGACCCCATAGGAAACACTGTAGAGTAGAAGATTGCTCTTTTCTCAAAAGCAGAGTGTGTTTCTTGTAAGGCAAGCTAGCGTTTGTTTCCCAGTCCTAAATGGAGTTGAGTCACATGCAGTTTCTCGTCCTACGAGCAAGAGTTGTTTTCTGGTAAGGAAAGTAACTATTGCGCTCCCATTGCCATACACAGTGCAAATAGCCCTCCTGTTTGTTCCCAGGAAGTACAGTGTATTGGACTGAAGAGGAGCTACTGTTCTTCTCAGTTTCCTAAGCAGAGTTGAACTAGATATGGCCCGTGTGTGTAGGAAGCACAGTTCTTTTGTTCTGAGCAAGCTCACTGTTCGGACCCCATAGGAAGCACAGTAGAGTAGAAGAGTGCTCTTTTCTCAAAAGCAGAGTGTGTTTCATGTAAGGCGAGCTAGCATTTGTTTCTCAGTCCTAAATGGAGTTGAATCACATGCAGTTTCTTGTCCTATGAGCAAGAGTTGTTTTATGGTAAGAAGAGTCACTATTGCGCTGCCATTGCCATACACAGTGCAAATAGCCCTCCTGTCTGTTCCCAGCAAGTACAGTGTATTGGACTGCAAAGGAGCTACTGTTCTTCTCAGTTTCCTAAGCAGAGTTGAACTAGATATGGGCCGTGTGTGTAGGAAGTACAGTTCTTTTTTTCTGAGCAAGCTCACTGTTCTGGCCCTATAGGAAACACAGTAGAGTAGAAGAGTGCTCTTTTCTCTAAAGCAGAGTGTGTTTCTTGTAAGGCGAGCTAGCGTTTGTTTCCCAGTCCTAAATGGAGTTGAATCACATGCAGTTTCTGGTCCTACGAGCAAGAGTTGTTTACTGGTAAGGAAAGTCACTATTGAGCTCCCCTGCCATACACAGTGCAAATAGCTCTCGTGTCTGTTCCCAGCAAGTACAGTGTATCAGACTGAAGAGGAGCTACTGTTCTTGTCAGTTACCTAAGCAGAGTTGAACTAGATATGGCCCGTGTGTGTAGGAAGCACAGTTCTTATGTTCTGAGCAAGTTCACTCTTCTGGCCCTATAGGAAACACAGTAAAGTAGAAGAGTGCTCTTTTCTCACAAGCAGAGTGTGTTTTTGTAAGGCGAGCAAGCATTTGTTTCCTAGTCCTAAATGGAGTTGAATCACATGCAGATTCTGGTCCTAGGAACAAGAGTTGTTTTCTGGTAAGGAAAGTCACTATTGCGCTCCCATTGCCCTTCACAAGGCAAATAGCACTCGCGCTTTTCCCAGCAAGTACAGTGTATTGGACTGAATAGGAGCTACTCTTCTTGTCAGTTTACTAAGCAGAGTTGAACTAGATATGGTCCGTGTGTGTAGGAAGCACAGTTCTTTTGTTCTGAGCAAGCTCACTGTTTGGACCCCATAGGAAACACAGTAGAGTAGAAGAGTGCTCTTTTCTCTAAAGCAGAGTGTGTTTCTTGTAAGGCAAGCTACCATTTGTTTCCCAGTCCTAAATGGAGTGGAATCACATGCAGTTTCTGGTCCTACGAGCAAGAGTTGTTTTCTGGTAAGGAAAGTCACTATTGCGCTCCCATTGCCATACACAGTGCAAATAGCCCTCCCGTCTGTTCCCAGCAACTACAGTGTATTGGACTGAAGAGGAGCTCCTGTTCTTCTCAGTTTCCTAAGCAGAGTTGAACTAGATATGGCCCGTGTGTAGGAAGCACAGTTCTTTTTTTCTGAGCAAGCTCACTGTTCTGGCCCTATTGGAAACACAGTAGAGTAGAAGAGTGCTCTTTTCTCAAAAGCAGAGTGTGTTTCTTGTAAAGCGAGCTAGAATTTGTTTCCCAGTCCTAAATGGAGTTGAATCACATGCAGTTTTTGGTCCTATGAGCAAGAGTTGTTTTCTGTTAAGAAGAGTCACTATTGCACTGCCATTGCCATACACAGGACAAATAGCACATGCGTCTGTTCCCAGCAAGTACAGTGTATTGAACTGAAGAGGATCTACTGTTCTTGTCAGGTTCCTAAGCAGACTTGAACTAGATATGGCCGTGTGAGTAGGACGCACAGTTTTTTTTTTCTGAGCAAGCTCACTGTTCGGAACATATAGGAAACACATTAGAGTAGAAGAGTGCTCTTTTCTCAAAAGCAAAGTGTGTTTCTTGGAAGTTGAGCTAGCGTTTGTTTCCCAGTTCTAAATGGAGTTGAGTCACATGCAATTTTTTGTCCTACGAGCAAGACTTGTTTTCTGGTAAGGAAAGTCACTATTGTGCTCCCATTGCCATACACAGTGCAAAGAGCACTCGCGTCTGTTCCCAGCAAGTACAGTGTATCGGACTGAAAAGGAGCTACTTTTCTTGTCAGTTTCCTAAGCAGAGTTGAACTAGATATGGCCGTGTGTTTAGGAAGCACAGTTCTTTTGTTCTGAGCAAGATCACTGTTCTGGCCCTATAGGAAACACAGTAGAGTAGAAGAGTGCTCTTTTCTCAAAAGCAGAGTGTGTTTCTTGTAAGGCAAGCTAGCGTTTGTTTCCCAGTCCTAAATGGAGTTGAGTCACATGCAGTTTTTTGTCCTACGAGCAAGAATTGTTTTCTGGTAAGACGAGTCACTATTGTGCTCCAATTGCCATACACAGTGCAAATAGCACTCGCGTCTGTTCCCCGCAAGTACAGTGTATTGGACTGAAGAAGATCTACTGTTCTTGTCAGTTTCCTAAGCAGAGTTGAACTAGATATGGCCCGTGTGTGTAGGAAGCACAGTTCTTTTGTTCTGAGCAAGCTCACTGTTCGGACCCCATAGGAAGCACAGTAGATTAGAAGAGTGCTCTTTTATCAAAAGCAGAGTGTGTTTCATGTAAGGCGAGCTAGCATTTGTTTCCCAGTCCTAAATGGAGTTGAATCACATGCAGTTTCTGGTCCTACGATCAAGAGTTGTTTTCTGGTAAGGAAAGTCACTATTGCGCTCCCATTGCCATACACAGTGCAAATAGCACTGGCGTCTGTTCCCAGCATGTACAGTGTATCGGACTCATGAGGAGCTACTGTTCTTGTCAGTTTACTAAGCAGAAATGAACTAGATATTGTCCGTGCATGTAGGAAGCACAGTTCTTTTGTTCTGAGCAAGCTCCCTGTTTGGACCCCATAGGAAACACAGTAGAGTAGAAGAGTGCTCTTTTCCCAAAAGCAGAGTGTGTTTTTGTAAGGCGAGCTAGCGTTTGTTTCCTAGTCCTAAATGGAGTTGAATCTCATGCAGTTTCTCGTCCTATGAACAAGAGTTGTTTTCTGGTAAAGAAAGTCACTATTGCGCTCCCATTGTCCTTTACAAGGCAAATAGCACTCGCGTCTTTTCCCAGCAAGTACAGTGTATTGGACTGAATAGGAGCTACTGTTCTTGTCAGTTTACTAAGCAGAAATGAACTAGATATTGTCCGTGCATGTAGGAAGCACAGTTCTTTTGTTCTGAGCAAGCTCCCTGTTTGGACCCCATAGGAAACACAGTAGAGTAGAAGAGTGCTCTTTTCTCAAATGCAGAATGTGCTTCTTGTAAGGCGAGCTAGTGTTTGTTTCCCAGTCCTAAATGGAGTTGAATCACATGCAGTTTTGGGTCCTACGAGCAAAACTTGTTTTCTGGTAAGAAGAGTCACTATTGCACTGCCATTGCCATACAAAAGACAATTAGCACTGGCGTCTGTTCCCAGCAAGTACAGTGTATTGGACTGAAGAGGATCTACTGTTCTTGTCAGGTTCCTAATCAGAATTGAACTAGATATGGCCGTGTGTGTAGGAAGCACAGTTCTTTTGTTCTGAGCAAGCTTACTGTTCTGGCCCTACAGGAAACACAGTAGAGTAGAAGAGTGCTCTTTTCTCAAAAGCAGAGGGTGTTTCTTGGAAGGCGAGCTAGCATTTGTTTCCTAGTCCTAAATGGAGTTGAATCCCATGCAGTTTCTGGTCTTATGAGCAAGAGTTGTGTTTTGGTAAGAAGAGTAACTATTGTGCTGCCATTGCCATATACAGGATAAATAGCACTGTTGTCTGTTCCCAGCAAGTACACTGTATTGGACTGAAGAGGATCTACTCTTCATGTCAGGTTCCTTAGCAGAATTGAACTACATATGGCCGTGTTTGTAGGAAGCACAGTTCTTTTGTTCTGAGCAAGCTCACTGTTCTGGCCCTATAGAAAACACAGTAGAGTAGAAGAGTGCTCTTTTCTCAAAAGCAGAGTGTGTTTCTTGTAAGGCGAGCTAGTGGTTTTTTTTCCCAGTACTAAATGGAGTTGAATCACATGCAGTTTCTGGTCTTACGAGCAAGAGTTGTTTTCTGGTAAGGAAAGTCACTATTGTGTTCCCATTGCCATACACAGTGCAAAGAGCACTCGCGTCTGTTCCCAGCAAGTACAGTGTATCGGACTGAAGAGGAGCTACTGCTCTTGTCAGTTTCCTAAGCAGAGTTGAACGAGATATGGCGCGTGTGTGTAGGAAGAACAGTTCTCTTGTTCTGAGCAAGCTCACTGTTCTGGCCCTATAAGAAACACAGTAGAGTAGAAGAGTGCTCTTTTCTCTAAAGCAGAGTGTGTTTCATGTAAGGCGAGCTAGCATTTGTTTCCCAGTACTAAATGGAGTTGAATCACATGCAGTTTCTGGTCCTATGATTAAGAATTGGTTTCTGGTAAGGAAAGACACTATTGCGCTCTCATTGCCATACATAGAGCAAATAGCACTCGGTCCGTTCCCAGCAAGTACAGTGCATCGGACTGAAGAGGAGCTACTGTTCTTGTCAGTTTCCTAAGCAGAGTTGAACTAGATATGGCCCGTGTGAAGGAAACACAGTTCTTTTGTTCTGATCAAGCTCACTGTTCTGGCCCTATAGGAAACACGGTAGAGTAGAAGAGTGCTCTTTTCTCAAAAGCAGAGTGTTTTTCTTGTAAGGCGAGCCAGCGTTTGTTTCCCAGTCCTAAATGGAGTTGAATCACATGCAGTTTCTGATTCTAGGAACAAGAGTTGTTTTCTGGTAAGAAGAGTCACTATTGCGCTCCCATTGTCATACACAGGGCAAATAGTACTGGCGTCTGTTCCCAGCATGTACAGTGTATTGGACTGAAGAGGATCTACTGTTCTTGTCAGTTTCCTAAGCAGAATTGAATAGATATGGCCCCTGTGTGCAGGAAGCACAGTTATTTTGTTCTGAGGAAGCTCACTCTTCAGGCCCTATAGGAAACACAGTAGAGTAGAAGAATGCTCTTTTGTTAAAAGCAGAGTGTTTTTCTTGTAAGGCGAGCTTGCATTTCTTTCCCAGTCCTAAATGGAGCTGAGACACATGCAGGTTTGGTCCTACGAGCAAGAGTTTTTTTCTGGTAAGAAGAGTCACTATTGCACTCCCATTGCCATACACAGTGCAAATAGCACTTGCATCTGTTCCCAGCAACTACAAGGTATTGGACTGAGGAGGATCTACTGTTCTTGTCAGTTTCCTAAGCAGAGTTGAACTAGATATGGCCCGTGTGTGTAGGAAGCACAGTTCTTTTGTTCTGAGCAAGCTCACTGTTCGGATCCCATAGGAGACTCAGTAGAGTAGAAGAGTACTCTTTTCTCAAAAGCAGAGTGTGTTTCATGTAAGGCGAGCTAGCATTTGTTTCCCAGTCCTAAATGGAGTTGAATCACATGCAGTCTCTGGTCCTACGAGCAACAGTTGTTTTCTGGTAAGAAGAGTCCCTATTGCGCTCCCATTGTCATACACAGAGCAAATAGTCCTGGCGTCTGTTCCTAGCATGTACAGTGAATTGGACTGAAGAGGAGCTACTGTTCTTGTCAGTTTCCTAAGCAGAGTTGAACTAGATATGGCCCGTGTGTGTAGGAAGCACAGTTCTTTTTTCTGAGCAAGCTCACTGTTCGGACCCATAGGAAACACAGTAGAGTAGATGAGTGCTCTTTTCTCAAAAGCAGAGTGTGTTTTTTGTAAGGCGAGCTAGCATTTGTTTCCCAGTCCTAAATGGAGTTGAATCACATGCAGTTTCTGTTCCTACGAGCAAGAGTTGTTTTCTTTTAAGGAAAGTCACTATGGCGCTCCCATTGCCATACACAGTGCAAATAGCACTCGCGTGTGTTCCCAGCTAGTACAGTGTACCAGACTGAAGAGGAGCTACTGTTTTTGTCAGTTTCCTAAGCAGAGTTGAACTAGACATGGGCCGTGTGTGTAGGAAGCACAGTTTTTTTTTTCTGAGCAAGCTCACTGTTCTGGCCCTATAGGAAACACTTTAGAGTATAGAGGGCTCTTTTCTCAAAAGCAGAGTGTGTTTCTTGTAATGCGAGCTAGCGTTTGTTTCCCAGTCCTAAATGGAGTTGAATCTTTTGCAGTTTCTGGTCCTACGAGCAAGAGTTGTTTTCTGGTAAGAAGAGTCACTATTGTGCTCCCATTGCCATGCACAGAGCAAATAGCACTCGCGTCTGTTCCCAGCAAGTACAGTGTATCGGACTGAAGAGTAGCTACTGTTGTTGTCAGTTTCCTAAGCAGAGTTGAACGAGATATGGCCCGTGTGTTTAGGAAGCTCAGTTCTTTTGTTCTGAGCAAGCTCACTGTTTTGACCACATAGAAAACACAGTAGAGTAGAAGAGTACTCTTTTCTCAAAAGCAGGGTGTGTTTCTTGTAAGGCGAGCTAGTGTTTGTTTCCCAGTCCTAAATGGAGTTGAATCACATGCAGTTTCTGGTCCTATGAGCAAGAGTTGTTTTCTGGTAAGGAAAGTCACTATTGCGCTCCCATTGTCATACACAGGGCAAATAGCACTCGCGTCTGTTCCCAGCAAGTACAGTGTATTGGACTGAAGAGGATGTACTATTCTTGTCAGTTTCCTAAGCAGAATTGACCTAGATATGACCGTGTGTGTAGGAAGCACAGTTCTTTTGTTCTGAGCAAGCTCACTGTTTTGGTCCTATAGGAAACACAGTTGAGTAGAAGAGTGCTCTTTTCTCAAAAGCAGAGTGTGTTTCTTGTAAGGTGAGCTCGCCTCTGTTTCCCAGTCCTAAATGGAGTTGCGTCACATGCAGTTTTTGGTCCTACGAGCAAGAGTTGTTTTCTGGTAAGAAGAGTCACTATTGTGCTCCAATTGCCATACACAGTGCAAATAGCACTCGCGTCTGTTCCCCGCAAGTACAATGTATTGGACTGAATAGGAGCTACTGTTCTTGTCAGTTTCCAAACAGAGTTGAACTAGATATGGTCCGTGTGTGTAAGAAGCACAGTTCTTTTGTTCTCAGCAAGCTCACTGTTCTGGCCCGATAGGAAACACTGTAGAGTAGAAGAGTGCTCTTTTCTCAAAAGCAGAGTGTGTTTCTTGTAAAACGAGCTATCGTTTGTTTCCCAGTCCTAAATGGAGTTGAATCACATGCAGTTTCTGGTCCTATGAGCAAGAGTTGTTTTCTGGTAAGAAGAGTCACTATTGTGCTCCCATTGTCATACACAGGGCAAATAGTGCTGGCGTCTGTTCCCAGCATGTACAGTGTATTGGACTGAAGAGGATCTACTGTTCTTGTCAGGTTCCTAAGCAGAGTTGAACTAGATATGGCCGTGTGTGTAGGAAGCACAGTTCTTTTGTTCTGAGCAAGCTCACTGTTCTGGCCCTATAGGAAACATAGAAGAGTAGAAGAGTGCTCTTTTCTCTAAAGCAGAGTGTGTTTCTTGTAAGGCGAGCTTGCTTTTGTTTCCCAGTCCTAAATGGAGTTGAGTCACATGCAGTTTTTGGTCCTACGAGCAAGAGTTGTTTTCTGGTAAGAAGAGTGACTATTTCGCTCCAATTGCCATACACAGTGCAAATAGCACTCGCGTCTGTTCCCAGCAAGTACAGTGTATTGGACTGAATAGGAGCTACTGTTCTTGTTAGTTTCCAAAGCATAGTTGAACTAGATATGGTCCGTTTGTGTAGGAAGCACAGTTCTTTTGTTCTCAGCAAGCTCACTGTTCTGGCCCTATAGGAAACACAGTAGAGTAGAACAGTGCTCTTTTCTCAAAAGCAGAGTGTGTTTCTTGTAAGGCGAGCTAGGGTTTGTGTCCCAGTCCTAAATGCAATTGAATCACATGCAGTTTCTGGTCCTATGAGCAAGAGTTTTTTTATGGTAAGAATAGTCACTATTGCGCTGCCATTTCCATACACAGGACAAATAGCACTGGCATCTGTTCCCAGCAAGCACAGTGTATTGCACTGAAGAGGATCTACTATTCTTGTCAATTTCCTAAGCAGAATTGAACTAGATATGACCGTATGTGTAGGAAGCACAGTTCTTCTGTTCTGAGCAAGCTCACTGTTTTGGTCTTAATGGAAACACAGTTGAGTAGAAGAGTGCTCTTTTCTCAAAAGCAGAGTGTGTTTCTTGTAAGGCGAACACGCGTTTGTTTCCCAGGCCTAAATGGAGTTGAGTCACATGCAGTTTTTTGTCCTATGAGCAAGAATTGTTTTCTGGTAAGACGAGTCACTATTGTGCTCCAATTGCCATACACAGTGCAAATAGCACTGGCGTCTGTTCCCAGCAAGTACAGTGTATTGGACTGAAGAGGAGCTACTGTTCTTGTCAGGTTCCTAAGCAGAGTTGAACTAGTAATGGTCCGTGTGTGTAGGAAGCACAGTTCTTTTGTTCTGAGCAAGCTCACTCTTTGGACCCCATAGGAAACACAGTAGAGTAGAAGAGTGCTCTCTTCTCAAAAGCAGAGTGTGTTTCTTGTAAGGCGACCTAGCATTTGTTTCCCAGTCTTAAATGGAGTTGAATCCCATGCAGTTTCTGCTCCTAGGAGCAAGAGTTGTTTTCTGGTAAGAAGAGTCACTATTGTGCTCCCATTGTCATACACAGGGCATATAGCACTCGCGTCTGTTCCCAGCAAGTACAGTGTTTTGGAATGAAGAGGATCTACTATTCTTGTCAGTTTCCTAAGCAGAATTGAACTAGATATGACCGTGTGTTTAGGAAGCACAGTTCTTTTGTTCTGAGGAAGCTCACTGTTTTGGCCCTATAGGAAACACAGTAGAGCAGAAGAGTGCTCTTTTCTCAAAAGCAGAGTGTGTTTCATGTAAGGCGAGCTCACGTTTGTTTCCAGTCCTAAATGGAGTTGAGTCACATGCAGTTTTTGCTCCTACGAGCAAGAGTTGTTTTCTGGTAAGAAGAGTCACTATTGTGCTCCAATTGCCATACACAGTGCAAATAGCACTCGCGTGTGTTCCCAGCTAGTACAGTGTACCGGACTGAAGAGGAGCAACTGTTTTTGTCAGTTTCCTAAGCAGAGTTGAACTAGATATGGCCCGTGTGTGTAGAAAGCACAGTTTTTTTTTTTTCTGAGCAAGCTCACTGTTCTGGCCCTATAGGAAACACTTTAGAGTATAAGAGGGCTCTTTTCTCAAAAGCAGAGTGTGTTTCTTGTAATGCGAGCTAGCGTTTGTTTCCCAGTCCTAAATGGAGTTGAATCTCATGCAGTTTCTGGTCCTACGAGCAAGAGTTGTTTTCTGGTAAGAAGAGTCACTATTGCGCTCCCATTGACATACACAGTGCAAATAGCACTCGCGTCTGTTCCCAGCAATTACAGTGTATCTGACTGAAGAGGAGCTACTGTTCTTGTCGGTTTCCTAAGCAGAGTTGAACTAGATATGGTCCGTGTGTAGGAAGCACAGTTTTCTGTTCTGAGCAAGCTCACTGTTTGGACCCCGTAGGAAACACAATAGAGTAGAAGAGTGCTCTTTTCTCAAAAGCAGAGTGTGTTTCTTGTAAGGCGAGCTAGCATTTGTTTCCCAGTCCTAAATGGAGTTGAATCACATGAAGTGTCTGGTCCTACGAGCAATAGTTGTTTTATGGTAAGAATAGTCACTATTGCGCTGCCATTGCCATATACAGGACAAATAGCACTGGCGTCTGTTCCCAGCAAGTACAGTGTATTGGACTGAAGGGGATCTACTGTTCTTGTCAGGTTCCTAAACAGAATTGAACTAGATATGGCCGTGTGTGTAGGAAGCACAGTTCTTTTGTTCTGAGCAAGCTCACTGTTCTGACCCTACAGAAAACACAGTAGAATAGAAGAGTGCTCTTTTCTCAAAAGCAGAGTGTATTTCTTGTAAGGCGAGCTAGCGTTTGTTTCCCAGTCCTAAATGGAATTGAGTCACATGCAGTTTCTGGTCCTAGGAACAAGAGTTGTTCTGGTAAGAAGAGTCACTATTGTGCTCCCATTGTCATACACAGGGCAAATAGTACTGGCGTCTGTTCCCAGCATGTACAGAGTATTGGACTGAAGAGGATCTACTGTTCTTGTCAGTTTCCTAAGCAGAATTGAATAGATATGGCCCCTGTGTGCAGGAAGCACAGTTCTTTTGTTCTGAGGAAGCTCACTCATCTGGCCCTATAGGAAACACAGTATAGTAGAAGAATGCTCTTTTGTCAAAAGCACAGAGTTTTTCTCGTAAGGCGAGCTAGCATTTCTTTCCCAGTCCTAAATGGAGTTGAGACACATGCAGTTTTTGGTCCTACGAGCAAGAGTTTTTTTCTGGTAAGAAGAGTCTCTATTGCACTTTCATTGCCATACACAGTACAAATAGCACTTGCATCTGTTCCAAGCAAGTACAGTGTATTGGACTGAAGAGGATCTACTGTTCTTGTCAGTTTTTTAAGCAGAGTTGAAAGAGATATGGCCCGTGTGTGTAGGAAGCACAGTTCTTTTGTACTGAGCAAGCTCAATGTTTTGGTCCTATAGGAAACACAGTTGAGTAGAAGAGTGCTCTTTTCTCAAAAGCAGAGTGTGTTTCTTGTAAAATGAGCGATCGTTTGTTTCCCAGTCCTAAATAGAGTTGAATCACATGCAGTTTCTGGTCCTATGAGCAAGAGTTGTTTTCTGGTAAGAAGAGTCACTATTGTGCTCCCATTGTCATACACAGGGCAAATAGCGCTGGCGTCTGTTCCCAGCATGTACAGTGTATTGGACTGAAGAGGATCTACTGTTCTTGTCAGGTTCCTAAGCAGAGTTGAACTAGATATGGTCGTGTGTGTTGGAAGCACAGTTCTTTTGTTCTGAGCAAGCTCACTGTTTGGACCCCATAGGAAACACAGTAGAGCAGAAGAGTGCTCTTTTCTCTAAAGCAGATTGTATTTCTTGTAAGGCGAGCTAGCATTTGTTTCCCAGTCCTAAATGGAGTTGAATCACATGCAGTTTCTGGTCCTACGAGCAAGAGTTGTTTTATGGTAAGAATAGTCACGATTGCGCTGCCATTGCCATACACAGGACAAATAGCACTGGCATCTGTTCCCAGTATGTACAGTGTATTGGACTGAACAGGATCTACTGTTCTTGTCAGGTTCCTAAGCAGAGTTGAACTAGATATGGCCGTGTGTGTAGGAAGCACAGTTCTTTTGTTCTGAGCAAGCTCACAGTTTGGACCACATTGAAACACAGTAGAGTAGAAGAGTGCTCTTTTCTCAAAAGCAGAGTGTGATCCATGTAAGGCGAGCTAACATTTGTTTCCCAGTCCTAAATGGAGTTGAATCCCATGCAGTTTCTGGTCCTACAAGCAAGAGTTGTTTTCTGGTAAGGAAAGTCACTTTGTGCTCACATTGCTATACACAGTGCAAATAGCACTCGCGTCTGTTCCCAGCAATTACAGTGTATCGAACTGAAGAGGAGCTACTGCTCTTGTCAGTTTCCTAAGCAGAGTTGAACTAGATATGGCCCGTGTGTAGGAAGCACAGTTCTTTTGTTCTGAGCAAGCTCACTGTTCTGGCCCTACAGGAAACACAGTAGAGTAAAAGAGTGCTCTTTTCTCTAAAGCAGAGTGTGTTTCTTGTAAGGCGAGCTAGCATTTGTTTCCCAGTCCTAAATGGAGTTGAATCACATGCAGTTTCTGGTCCTACGAGCAAGAGTTGTTTTCTGGTAAGGAAAGTCACTATTGTGCTCCCATTGCCCTACACAAGGCAAATAGCACTCGCGTCTTTTCCCAGCAAGTACAGTGTATTGGACTGAAGAGGATCTACTGTTCTTGTCAGGTTTATAAGCAGAATTGAACTAGATATGGCCGTGTGGGTAGGAAGCACAGTTTTTTTGTTCTGAGCAAGTTCACTGTTCGGACCCCATAGGAAACACAGTAGAGTAGAAGAGTGGTCTTTTCTCTAAAGCAGATTGTGTTTCTTGTAAGGTGAGCTAGCAATTGTTTCCCAGTCCTAAATGGCGTTGAATCACATACAGTTTCTGGTCCTACGAGCAAGAGTTGTTTTCTTGTAAGGAAAGTCACTATTGCGCTCCCATTGACATACACAGTGCAAATAGCACTCGCGTCTGTTCCCAGCAAGTACAGTGTATTGGACTGAAGAGGAGCTACTGTTCTTGTCAGTTTCCAAAGCAGAGTTGAACGAGATATGGCCCGTGTGTGTAGGAAGCTCAGTTCTTTTGTTCTGAGCAAGCTCACTATTTTGACCACATAGGAAACACAGTAGAGTAGAAGAGTTCTCTTTTCTCAAAAGCAGGGTGTGTTTCTTGTAAGGCGAGCTAGTGTTTGTTTCCCAGTCCTAAATGGAGTTGAATCACATGCAGTATCTGGTCCTACGAGCAAGAGTTGTTTTCTGGTAAGGAAAGTCACTATTGCGCTCCCATTGACATACACAGTGCAAATAGCACTCGCGTCTGTTCCCAGCAATTACAGTGTATCTGACTGAAGAGGAGCTACTGTTCTTGTCGGTTTCCTAAGCAGAGTTGAACTAGATATGGTCCGTGTGTAGGAAGCACAGTTTTCTGTTCTGAGCAAGCTCACTGTTTGGACCCCGTAGGAAACACAATAGAGTAGAAGAGTGCTCTTTTCTCAAAAGCAGAGTGTGTTTCTTGTAAGGCGAGCTAGCATTTGTTTCCCAGTCCTAAATGGAGTTGAATCACATGAAGTGTCTGGTCCTATGAGCAAGAGTTGTTTTATGGTAAGAATAGTCACTATTGCGCTGCCATTGCCATATACAGGACAAATAGCACTGGCGTCTGTTCCCAGCAAGTACAGTGTATTGGACTGAAGGGGATCTACTGTTCTTGTCAGGTTCCTAAACAGAATTGAACTAGATATGGCCGTGTGTGTAGGAAGCACAGTTCTTTTGTTCTGAGCAAGCTCACTGTTCTGACCCTACAGGAAACACAGTAGAGTAGAAGAGTGCTCTTTTCTCAAAAGCAGAGTGTATTTCTTGTAAGGCGAGCTAGCGTTTGTTTCCCAGTCCTAAATGGAGTTGAGTCACATGCAGTTTCTGGTCCTAGGAACAAGAGTTGTTCTGGTAAGAAGAGTCACTATTGTGCTCCCATTGTCATACACAGGGCAAATAGTACTGGCGTCTGTTCCCAGCATGTACAGAGTATTGGACTGAAGAGGATCTACTGTTCTTGTCAGTTTCCTAAGCAGAATTGAATAGATATGGCCCCTGTGTGCAGGAAGCACAGTTCTTTTGTTCTGAGGAAGCTCACTCATCTGGCCCTATAGGAAACACAGTATAGTAGAAGAATGCTCTTTTGTCAAAAGCACAGAGTTTTTCTCGTAAGGCGAGCTAGCATTTCTTTCCCAGTCCTAAATGGAGTTGAGACACATGCAGTTTTTGGTCCTACGAGCAAGAGTTTTTTTCTGGTAAGAAGAGTCTCTATTGCACTTTCATTGCCATACACAGTGCAAATAGCACTTGCATCTGTTCCAAGCAAGTACAGTGTATTGGACTGAAGAGGATCTACTGTTCTTGTCAGTTTTTTAAGCAGAGTTGAACTAGATATGGCCCGGGTGTGTAGGAAGCACAGTTCTTTTGTACTGAACAAGCTCAATGTTTTGGTCCTATAGGAAACACAGTTGAGTAGAAGAGTGCTCTTTTCTCAAAAGCAGAGTGTGTTTCTTGTAAAATGAGCGATCGTTTGTTTCCCAGTCCTAAATGGAGTTGAATCACATGCAGTATCTGGTCCTACGAGCAAGAGTTGTTTTCTGGTAAGGAAAGTCACTATTGCGCTCCCATTGACATACACAGTGCAAATAGCACTCGCGTCTGTTCCCAGCAATTACAGTGTATCTGACTGAAGAGGAGCTACTGTTCTTGTCGGTTTCCTAAGCAGAGTTGAACTAGATATGGTCCGTGTGTAGGAAGCACAGTTTTCTGTTCTGAGCAAGCTCACTGTTTGGACCCCGTAGGAAACACAATAGAGTAGAAGAGTGCTCTTTTCTCAAAAGCAGAGTGTGTTTCTTGTAAGGCGAGCTAGCATTTGTTTCCCAGTCCTAAATGGAGTTGAATCACATGAAGTGTCTGGTCCTATGAGCAAGAGTTGTTTTATGGTAAGAATAGTCACTATTGCGCTGCCATTGCCATATACAGGACAAATAGCACTGGCGTCTGTTCCCAGCAAGTACAGTGTATTGGACTGAAGGGGATCTACTGTTCTTGTCAGGTTCCTAAACAGAATTGAACTAGATATGGCCGTGTGTGTAGGAAGCACAGTTCTTTTGTTCTGAGCAAGCTCACTGTTCTGACCCTACAGGAAACACAGTAGAGTAGAAGAGTGCTCTTTTCTCAAAAGCAGAGTGTATTTCTTGTAAGGCGAGCTAGCGTTTGTTTCCCAGTCCTAAATGGAGTTGAGTCACATGCAGTTTCTGGTCCTAGGAACAAGAGTTGTTCTGGTAAGAAGAGTCACTATTGTGCTCCCATTGTCATACACAGGGCAAATAGTACTGGCGTCTGTTCCCAGCATGTACAGAGTATTGGACTGAAGAGGATCTACTGTTCTTGTCAGTTTCCTAAGCAGAATTGAATAGATATGGCCCCTGTGTGCAGGAAGCACAGTTCTTTTGTTCTGAGGAAGCTCACTCATCTGGCCCTATAGGAAACACAGTATAGTAGAAGAATGCTCTTTTGTCAAAAGCACAGAGTTTTTCTCGTAAGGCGAGCTAGCATTTCTTTCCCAGTCCTAAATGGAGTTGAGACACATGCAGTTTTTGGTCCTACGAGCAAGAGTTTTTTTCTGGTAAGAAGAGTCTCTATTGCACTTTCATTGCCATACACAGTGCAAATAGCACTTGCATCTGTTCCAAGCAAGTACAGTGTATTGGACTGAAGAGGATCTACTGTTCTTGTCAGTTTTTTAAGCAGAGTTGAACTAGATATGGCCCGGGTGTGTAGGAAGCACAGTTCTTTTGTACTGAACAAGCTCAATGTTTTGGTCCTATAGGAAACACAGTTGAGTAGAAGAGTGCTCTTTTCTCAAAAGCAGAGTGTGTTTCTTGTAAAATGAGCGATCGTTTGTTTCCCAGTCCTAAATGGAGTTGAATCACATGCAGTTTCTGGTCCTATGAGCAAGAGTTGTTTTCTGGTAAGAAGAGTCACTATTGTGCTCCCATTGTCATACACAGGGCAAATAGCGCTGGCATCTGTTCCCAGCATGTACAGTGTATTGGACTGAAGAGGATCTACTGTTCTTGTCAGGTTCCTAAGCAGAGTTGAACTAGATATGGTCGTGTGTGTAGGAAGCACAGTTCTTTTGTTCTGAGCAAGCTCACTGTTTGGACCCCATAGGAAACACAGTAGAGCAGAAGAGTGCTCTTTTCTCTAAAGCAGATTGTATTTCTTGTAAGGCGAGCTAGCATTTGTTTCCCAGTCCTAAATGGAGTTGAATCACATGCAGTTTCTGGTCCTATGAGCAAGAGTTGTTTTATGGTAAGAATAGTCACGATTGCGCTGCCATTGCCATACACAGGACAAATAGCACTGGCATCTGTTCCCAGTATGTACAGTGTATTGGACTGAACAGGATCTACTGTTCTTGTCAGGTTCCTAAGCAGAGTTGAACTAGATATGGCCGTGTGTGTAGGAAGCACAGTTCTTTTGTTCTGAGCAAGCTCACTGTTCTGGCACTATAGGAAACACAGTAGAGTAGAACAGTGCTCTTTTCTCAAAAGCAGAGTGTGTTTCTTGTAAGTCGACCAGCGTTTGTTTCCCAGTCCTAAATAGAGTGGATTCACATGCAGTTTCTGGTCCTACGAGCAAGAGTTGTTTTCTGGTAAGGAAGTCACTATTGTGCTCCCATTGCCATACACAGTACAAATAGCACTCGCGTCTGTTCCCAGCAAGTACAGTGTATCGGACTGAAGAGGAGCTACTGTTCTTGTCAGTTTCCCAAGCAGAGTTGAATGAGATATGGCCCGTGTGTGTAGGAAGCACAGTTCTTTTGTTCTGAGCAAGCTCACTGTTTGGACCACATAGGAAACACAGTAGAGTAGAAGAGTGCTCTTTTCTCAAAAGCAGAGTGTGATTCATGTAAGGCGAGCTAGCATTTGTTTCCCAGTCCTAAATGGAGTTGAATCCCATGCAGTTTCTGGTCCTACAAGCAAGAGTTGTTTTCTGGTAAGGAAAGTCACTTTGTGCTCACATTGCCATACACAAAGCAAATAGCACTCGCGTCTGTTCCCAGCAATTACAGTGTATCGGACTGAAGAAGAGCTACTGCTCTTGTCAGTTTCCTAAGCAGAGTTGAACTAGATATGGCCCGTGTGTAGGAAGCACAGTTCTTTTGTTCTGAGCAAGCTCACTGTTCTGGCCCTACAGGAAACACAGTAGAGTAAAAGAGTGCTCTTTTCTCTAAAGCAGAGTGTGTTTCTTGTAAGGCGAGCTAGCATTTGTTCCCCAGTCCTAAATGGAGTTGAATCACATGCAGTTTCTGGTCCTACGAGCAAGAGTTGTTTTCTGGTAAGGAAAGTCACTATTGTGCTCCCATTGCCCTACACAAGGCAAATAGCACTCGCGTCTTTTCCCAGCAAGTACAGTGTATTGGACTGAAGAGGATCTACTGTTCTTGTCAGGTTTATAAGCAGAATTGAACTAGATATGGCCGTGTGTGTAGGAAGCACAGTTTTTTTGTTCTGAGCAAGTTCACTGTTCGGACCCCATAGGAAACACAGTAGAGTAGAAGAGTGCTCTTTTCTCTAAAGCAGATTGTGTTTCTTGTAAGGCGAGCTAGCAATTGTTTCCCAGTCCTAAATGGCGTTGAATCACATACAGTTTCTGGTCCTACGAGCAAGAGTTGTTTTCTTGTAAGGAAAGTCACTATTGCGCTCCCATTGACATACACAGTGCAAATAGCACTCGCGTCTGTTCCCAGCAAGCACAGTGTATTGGACTGAAGAGTAGCTACTGTTCTTGTCAGTTTCCAAAGCAGAGTTGAACTAGATATGGCCCGTGTGTGTAGAAAGCACAGTTCTTTTGTTCTGAGTAAGCTCACTGTTCTGGCCCTATAGGAAACTCAGTAGAGTAGAAGAGTGCTCTTTTCTCTAAAGCAGAGTGTGTTTCTTGTAAGGCGAGCTAGCGTTTGTTTCCCAGTCTTAAATGGAGTTGAATCACATGCAGTTTCTGGTGCTACGAGCAAGAGTTTTTTATGGTAAGAATAGTCACAATTGTGCTGCCATTGCCATACACAGGACAAATAGCACTGCCGTCTGTTCCCAGCAAGTACAGTGTATTGGACTGAAGAGGATCTACTGTTCTTGTCAGGTTCCTAATCAGAATTGAACTAGATATGGCCGTGTGTGTTGGAAGCACAGTTCTTTTGTTCTGAGCAAGCTCACTGTTCTGGCCCTACAGGAAACACTTTAGAGTAGAAGAGGGCTCTTTTCTCAAAAGCAGAGTGTGTTTCTTGTAAGGCGAGCTAGTGTTTGTTTCCCAGTCCTAAATGGAGTTGAATCCCATGCAGTTTCTGGTCCTAGGAGCAAGAGCTGTTTCTGGTAAGAAGAGTCACTATTGCGCTGTCATTGCCATACACAGGACAAACAGCACTGGCGTCTGTTCCCAGGAAGTAGAGTGTATTGGACTGAAGAGGATCTACTGTTCTTGTCAGTTTTATAAGCAGAATTGAAGTAGATATGGCCGTGTGTGTAGGAAGCACAGTTTTTTTGTTCTGAGCAAGCTCACTGTTTGGACCCCATAGGAAACACAGTAGAGTAGAAGAGTGCTCTTTTCTCTAAAGCAGATTGTATTTCTTGTAAGGCGAGCTATCATTTGTTTCCCAGTCCTAAATGGAGTTGAATCACATACAGTTTCTGGTCCTACGAGAAAGAGTTGTTTTCTGGTAAGGAAAGTCACTATTGCGCTCCCATTGACATACACAGTGCAAATAGCACTCGCGTCTGTTCCCACCATGTACAGTGTATTGGTTTGAAGAGGATCTACTGTTCTTGTCAGGTTCCTAAGCAGAGTTGAACTAGTTATGGCCGTGTGTGTAGGAAGCACAGTTCTTTTGTTCTGAGCAAGCTCACTGTTCTGGCACTATAGGAAACACAGTAGAGTTGAAGTGTGCTCTTTTCTCAAAAGCAGAGTGTATTGCTTGTAAGGCGAGCTAGCGTTTGTTTCCCAGTTCTATATGGAGTTGAATCACATGCAGTTTCTGGTCCTACGAGCAAGAGTTGTTTTTTGGTAAGGAAAGTCACTATTGAGCTCCCATTGCCATAAACAGTGCAAATAGCACTCACGTCTGTTCCCAGCAAGTACAGTGTATCGGACTGAAGAGGAGCTACTGTTTCTGTCAGTTTCCTAAGCAGAGTTGAACGAGATATGTCCCGTGTGTGTAGGAAGCACAGTTCTTTTGTTCTGAGCAAGCTCACTGTTTGGACCCCACAGGAAACACAGTAGAGTAGAAGAGTGCTCTTTTCTCTAAAGCAGAGTGTGTTTCTTGTAAGGCGAGCTAGCGTTTGTTTCCCAGTCCTAAATGGAGTTGAAACCCACGCAGTTTCTGGTCCTACAAGCAAGAGTTGTTTTCTGGTAAGAAGAGTCACTATTGCACTGCCATTGATATACACAGGACAAATAGCACTGGCATCTCTTCCCAGCAAGTACATTGCATTGGACGGAATAGGATCTACTGTTCTTGTCAGGTTCCTATTCAGACTTGAACTAGATATGGCCATGTTTGTAGGAAGCACAGTTTTTTTTTTCTGAGCAAGCTCACTGTTTGGACCCCATAGGGAACACAGTAGAGTGGAAGAGTGCTCTTTTCTCTAAAGCAGAGTGTGTTTCTTGTAAGGCGAGCTCGCCTTTGTTTACCAGTCCTAAATGGAGTTGTCACAGGCAGTTTTTGGTCCTACGAGCAAGAGTTGTTTTATGGTAAGAAGAGTCACTATTGCGTTGCCATTGCCATAGACAGGACAAATTCCACTGGCGTCTGTTCCCAGCAAGTACAGTGTATTGGACTGAAGAGGATCTACTGTTCTTGTCAGGTTCCTGAGCATAATTGAACTAGATATGGCCGTGTGTGTAAAGCACAATTCTTTTGTTCTGAGCATGCTCACTGTTTGGACCTCATAGGAAACACAGTAGAGTAGAAGAGTGCTCTTTTCTCTAAAGCAGAGTGTGTTTCTTGTAAGGCCAGCTAGCGTTTCTATCCCAGTCCTAAATGGAGTTGAATTACATGCAGTTTCTGGTCCTACGAGCAAGAGTTGTTATATGGTAAGAAGAGTCACTATTGCGCTGCCATTGCCATACACAGGACAAATAGCACTGTTGTCTGTTCTCAGCATTACAGTGTATTGGACTGAAGAGGATCTACTGTTCTTGTCAGGTTCCTAAGCAGAAGTGAACTAGGTGTGACGGTGTGTGTAGGAATCATGTTTTTTTTTTGTTCTGAGCAAGCTCACTGTTCAGACCTCATAGGAAACACAGTAGAGTAGAAGAGCGCTCTTTTCTCTAAAGCAGAGTGTGTTTCTTGTAAGGCGAGCTAGCGTTTGTTTCCTAGCCCTAATTGGAGTTCAATCACAGGCAGTTTCCGGTCCTATGAGAAAGAGTTGTTTTCTGGTAAGGAAAATTACTATTGTGCTTCCATTGCCATACACAGTGCAAATAGCACTCGCGTCTGTTCCCAGCAAGTACAGTGTATTGGACTAAATAGCAGCTACTGTTCTTGTCAGTTTCCTTAGCAGAGTTGAACTAGATATGATCGGTGTGTGTAGGAAGCACAGTTCTTTTGTTCTGAGCAAGCTAACTGTTTGGACCCCATAGGAAACACAGTAGAGTAGAAGAGTGCTCTTTTCTCAAAAGCAGAGTGTGTTTCTTGTAAGGCGAGCTAGCGTTTGTTTCCCAGTCCTAAATGGAGTTGAATCCCATGCAGTTTCTGGTCCTATTGTCAAGAGCTGTTTTATGGTAAGAATAGTAAATATTGCGCTGCCATTGCCATACACAGGACAAATAGCACTGGCGTCTGTTCCCAGCAAGTACAGTGTATTGGACTGAAGAGGAGCTACTGTTCTTGACAGGTTCCTAAGCAGAATTGAACTAGATATGGCCGTGTGTGTAGGAAGCACAGTTCTTTTGGTTTGAGCAAGTTCACTGTTCGGACCTCTTAGGAAACACAATAGAGTAGAAGAGTGCCTTTTCCTCTAAATCAGAGTGTGTTTCTTGTAAGGCGAGCCAGCATTTGTTTCCCAGTCCTAAATGGAGTTGCATCACATGCAGTTTCTGGTCCTACGAGCATGAGTTGTTTTCTGCTAAGAAGAGTCACTATTGTGCTCCCATTGTCATACACAGGGCAAAGAGCACTGGCGTCTGTTCCCAGCATGCACAGTGTATTGGACTGAAGAGGATCTACTGTTCTTGTCAGGTTCCTAAGCAGAGTTGAACTAGATATGGTCGTGTGTGTAGGAAGCACAGTTCTTTTGTTCTGAGCAAGCTCACTGTTCTGGCCCTATAGGAAACATAGTATAGTAGAAGAGTGCTCTTTTCTCAAAAGCAGAGTGTGTTTCTTGTAAGGCGAGCTAGCGTTTGTTTCCCATTCCAATATGGAGTTGAATCACATGCAGTTTCTGGTCCTAAAAACAAGAGTTGTTTTCTGGTAAGAAGAGTCACTATTGCGCTGCCATTGCCATTCACAGGACAAATAGCACTGGCGTCTTTTCCCAGCAAGTACAGTGTATTGGACGGAAGAGGATCTACTGCTCCTGTCAGGTTCCTAAGCAGATTTGAACTAGATATGGCCGTGTGTGTAGGAAGCACAGTTCTTTTGTTCTGAGTAAGCTCACTGTTCTGGCCCTATAGGAAACACAGTAGAGTAGAAGAGTGCTCTTTTCTCTAAAGCAGAGTGTGTTTCTTGTAAGGCGAGCTCGCGTTTGTTTCCCAGTCCTAAATGGAGTTGAGTCACAGGCAGTTTTTGGTCCTACGAGCTAGAGTTGTTTTCTGGTAAGAAGAGTCACTATTGCGCTCCAAATGCCATACACAGTGCAAATAGCTCTCGCATCTGTTCCCAGCAAGTATAGTGTATTGGACTGAATAGGAGCTACTGTTCTTGTCAGTTTCCTAAGCAGAGTTGAGCTAGATATTTCCCGTGTAGGAAGCACAGTTCTTTTGTTCTGAGCAAGCTCACTGTTTGGACCCCATAGGAAACACAGTAGAGTAGCAGAGTGCTCTTTTCTCTAAAGCAGAGTGTGTTTCTTGTAAGGCGAGCTAGCGTTTGTTTCCCAGTCCTAAATGGAGTTCAATCACAGGCAGTTTCTGGTCCTACAAGCAAGAGTTGTTTTCTGGTAAGAAGAGTCACTATTGCGCTGCCATTGATATACACAGGAAAAATAGCACTGGCATCTCTTCCCAGCAAGTACATTGCATTGGACGGAAGAGGATCTACTGTTCTTGTCAGGTTCCTAATCAGACTTGAACTAGATAAGGCCATGTTTGTAGGAAGCACAGTTTTTTTGTTCTGAGCAAGCTCACTGTTAGGATCCCATAGGGAACACAGTAGAGTAGAAGAGTGCTCTTTTCTCTAAAGCAGAGTGTGTTTCTTGTAAGGCAAGCTCGCCTTTGTTTAGCAGTCCTAAACGGAGTTGTCACAGGCAGTTTTTGGTCCTACGAGCAAGAGTTGTTTTATGGTAAGAAGAGTCACTATTGCGCTGCCATTGCCATACACAGGACTAATAGCACTGTTGTCTGTTCCCAGCAGTATAGTGTATTGGACTGAAGAAGATCTACTGTTCTTGTCAGGTTCCTAAGGAGAATTGAACTACATATGGCCGTGTGTGTAGGAAGCACAGTTCTTTTGTTCTGAGCAAGTTCACTGTTCGGACCTCTTAGGAAACACAATAGAGTAGAAGAGTGCTTTTTTCTCTAAATCAGAGTGTGTTTCTTGTAAGGCGAGTTAGTGTTTGTTTCCCTGTCCTAAGTGGAGTTGAATCGCATGCAGTTTCTGGTCCTACGAGCAAGAGTTGTTTTCTGGTAAGAAGAGTCACTGTTGCACTCCAAATGTCATATACAGTGCAAATAGCACTCGCGTCTGTTCCCAGCAAGTACAGTGTATCGGACTGAATAGGAGCTACTGTTCTTGTCAGTTTCCTAAGCAGATTTGAACTAGATATGGCCGTGTGTGTAGGAAGCACAGTTTTTTTGTTCTGAGCAAGCTCACTGTTCAGAACACATAGGAAACACAGTAGAGTAGAAGAGTGCTCTTTTCTCAAGGCAGAGTGTGTTTTTGGAAGTCGAGCTAGCGTTTGTTTCCCAGTCCTAAATGGAGTTGAGTCACATGCAGTTTTTTGTCCTACGAGCAAGAGTTGTTTTCTGGTAAGACGAGTCACTATTGTGCTCCAATTGCCATACACAGTGCAAATAGCACTCGCGTCTGTTCCGAGCAAGTACAGTGTATTGGACTGAAGAGGAGCTACTGTTCTTGTCAGTTTCCTAAGCAGAGTTGAACTAGATATGGCCGTGTGTGTAGGAAGCACAGTTTTTTTGTTCTGAGCAAGCTCACTGTTCTGGCCCTATAGGAAACACAGTAGAGTAGAAGAGTGCTCTTTTCTCTAAAGCAGAGTGTGTTTCTTGTAAGGTGAGCTAGCTTTTGTATCCCAGTCCTAAATGGAGTTGAATCACATGCAGTTTCTGGTCCTACGAGCAAGAGTTGTTTTCTGGTAAGAAGAGTCACTATTGCGCTGCAACTGCCATACACAGGACAAATTGCACTGGCGACTGTTCCCAGCAAGTACACTGTATTGGACTGAAGAGGATCTAGTGTTCTTGTCAGTTTCCTAAGCAGAGTTGAACTAGATACGGCCCGTGTGTGTAGGAAGCACAGTTCTTTTGTTCTGAGCAAGCTCACTGTTCGGACACCATAGGAAACACAGTAGAGTATAAGAGTGCTCTTTTCTCAAAAGCAGAGTGTGTTTCATGTAAGACGAGCTAGCATTTGTTTCCCAGTCCTAAATGGAGTTGATCACATGCAGTTTCTGGTACTATGATCAAGATTTTTTTTCTGGTAAGGAAAGTCACTATTGCGCTCCCATTGCCATACACAGTGCAAATAGCACTCGCGTCTGTTCCCAGCAAGTACAGTGTATCGGACTGAAGAGGAGCTGCTGTTCTTTCAGTTTCCTAAGCAGAGTTGAACTAGTTATGGCCCGTGTGTAGGAAGCACAGTTCTTTTGTTCTGAGCAAGCTCACTGTTCTGGCCCTATAGGAAACACAGTAGAGTGGAAGAGTGCTCTTTTCTCTAAAGCAGAGTGTGTTTCTTGTAAGGCGAGCTAGCGTTTTTTTCCCAGTCCTAAATGGAGTTGAATCACATGCAGTTTCTAGTCCTATGAGCAAGAGTTGTATTCTGGTAAGAAGAGTCACTATTGCGCTGCCATTGCCATACATAGGACAAATAGCACTGGCGTCTGTTCCCAGCAAGTACAGTGTATTGGACTGAAGAGGATCTACTGCTCTTGTCAGGTTCCTAAGCAGAATTGAACTAGATATGGCCGTGTGTGTAGGAAGCACAGTTCTTTTGTTCTGAGCAAGCTCACTCTTCGGACACCATAGGAAACACAGTAGAGTAGAGGAGTGCTCTTTTCTCAAAAGCAGAGTGTGATTCATGTAAGGCGAGCTAGCATTTGTTTCCCAGTCTTAAATGGAGTTGAATCACATGCAGTTTCTGGTCCTATGAGCAAGAGTTGTTTTCTGGTAAGGAAAATCACTATTGCGCTCCCATTGCCATACACAGTGCAAATAGCACTCGCGTCTGTTCCCAGCAATTACAGTGTATTGGACTGAAAAGGAGCTACTGTTCTTCTCAGTTTTGTAAGCAGAGTTGAACTAGATATGGCCCGTGTGTGTAGGAAGTACAGTTCTTTTTTTCTGAGCAAGCTCACTGTTCTGGCCCTATAGGAAACACAGAAGAGTAGAAGAGTGCTCTTTTCTCAAAAGCAGAGTGTGTTTCTTGTAAAGCGAGCTAGAGTTTGTTTCCCAGTCCTAAATGGAGTGGAATCACATGCAGTTTCTGGTCCTATGAGCAAGATTTGTTTTCTGGTAAGAAGAGTCACTATTGTGCTGCCATTGCCATACACAGGACAAATAGCACTGGCGTCTGTTCCCAGCAAGTACAGTGTATTGAACTGAAGAGGATCTACTGTTCTTGTCAGGTTCCTAAGCAGACTTGAACTAGTTATGGCCGTGTGTAGGAAGCACAGTTTTTTTGTTCTGAGCATGCTCATTTTCGGAACACATAGGAAACACAGTAGAGTAGAAGAGTGCTCTTTTCTCAAAAGCAGAGTGTGTTTTTGTAAGGCGAGCTAGCGTTTGTTTCCTAGTCCTAAATGGAGTTGAATCTCATGCAGTTTCTGGTCCTATGAACAAGAGTTGTTTTCTGGTAAGGAAAGTCACTATTGCGCTCCCATTGCCCTTTACAAGGCAAATAGCACTCGCGTCTTTTCCCAGCAAGTACAGTGTATTGGACTGAATAGGAGCTACTGTTCTTGTCAGTTTACTAAGCAGAAATGAACTAGATATTGTCCGTGCATGTAGGAAGCACAGTTCTTTTGTTCTGAGCAAGCTCACTGTTTGGACCCCATAGGAAACACAGTAGAGTTGAAGAGTGCTCTTTTCTCAAATGCAGAATGTGCTTCTTGTAAGGCGAGCTAGTGTTTGTTTCCCAGTCCTAAATGGAGTTGAATCACATGCAGTTTTGGGTCCTACGAGCAAAAGTTGTTTTCTGGTAAGAAGAGTCACTATTGCACTGCCATTGCCATACAAAAGACAATTAGCACTGGCGTCTGTTCCCAGCAAGTACAGTGTATTGGACTGAAGAGGATCTACTGTTCTTGTCAGGTTTATAAGCAGAATTGAACTAGATATGGCCGTGTGTGTAGGAATTACAGTTTTTTTGTTCTGAGCAAGCTCACTGTTCGGACCCCATAGGAAACACAGTAGAGTAGAGGAGTGCTCTTTTCTCAAAAGCAGAGTGTGATTCATGTAAGGCGAGCTAGCATTTGTTTCCCAGTCTTAAATGGAGTTGAATCACATGCAGTTTCTGGTCCTACGAGCAAGAGTTGTTTTCTGGTAAGGAAAATCACTATTGCGCTCCCATTGCCATACACAGTGCAAATAGCACTCGCGTCTGTTCCCAGCAATTACAGTGTATCGGACTGAAGAGGAGCTACTGTCCTTGTCGGTTTCCTAAGCAGAGTTGAACTAGATATGGTCCGTGTGTAGGAAGCACAGTTTTCTTGTCTGAGCAAGCTCACTGTTTTGACCCAGTAGGAAAAACAATAGAGTAGAAGAGTGCTCTTTTCTCAAAAGCAGAGTGTGTTTCTTGTAAGGCGAGCTAGCATTTGTTTCCCAGTCCTAAATGGAGTTGAATCACATGCAGTTTCTGGTCCTACGAGCAATAGTTGTTTTATGGTAAGAATAGTCACTATTGTGCTGCCATTGCCATACACAGGACAAATAGCACTGGCGTCTGTTCCCAGCAAGTACAGTGTATTGGACTGAAGGGGATCTACTGTTCTTGTCAGGTTCCTAAACAGAATTGAACTAGATATGGCCGTGTGTGTAGGAAGCACACTTCTTTTGTTCTGAGCAAGCTCACTGTTCTGGCCCTACAGGAAACACAGTAGAGTAGAAGAGTGCTCTTTTCTCAAAAGCAGAGTGTATTTCTTGTAAGGCGAGCTAGCGTTTGTTTCCCAGTCCTATATGGAGTTGAGTCACATGCAGTTTCTGGTCCTAGGAACAAGAGTTGTTTTCTGGTAGGAAGAGTCACTATTGTGCTCCCATTGTCATACACAGGGCAAATAGTACTGGCGTCTGTTCCCAGCATGTACAGTGTATTGGACTGAAGAGGATCTACTGTTCTTGTCAGTTTCCTAAGCAGAATTGAATAGATATAGCCCCTGTGTGCAGGAAGCACAGTTCTTTTGTTCTGAGGAAGCTCACTCATCTGGCCCTATAGGAAACACAGTACAGTAGAAGAATGCTCTTTTGTCAAAAGTACAGAGTTTTTCTTGTAAGGCGAGCTAGCATTTCTTTCCCAGTCCTAAATGGAGTTGAGACACATGCAGTTTTTGTTCCTACGAGCAAGAGTTTTTTTCTGGTAAGAAGAGTCACTATTGCAGTCTCATTGCCATACACAGTGCAAATATCACTTGCATCTGTTCCCAGCAAGTACAGTGTATTTACTGAAGAGGAGCTACTGTTCTTGTCAGTTTTTTAAGGAGAGTTGAACTAGATATGGACCGTGTGTGTAGGAAGCACAGTTCTTTTGTTCTGAGCAAGCTCACTGTTCTGGCCCTATAGGAAACACAGAGAGTAGAAGAGTGCTCTTTTCTCTAAAGCAGAGTGTGTTTCTTGTAAGGTGAGCTAGGGTTTGTGTCCCAGTCCTAAATGGAGTTGAATCACATGCAGTTTCTGGTCCTACGAGCAAGAGTTGTTTTATGGTAAGAATAGTCACTATTGCGCTGCCATTGCCATACACAGGACAAATAGCACTGGCATCTGTTCCCAGCAAGTACAGTGTATTGCACTGAAGAGGATCTACTATTCTTGTCAATTTCCTAAGCAGAATTGAACTAGATATGACCGTATGTGTAGGAAGCACAGTTCTTTTGTTATGAGCAAGCTCACTGTTTTGGTCTTAATGGAAACACAGTTGAGTAGAAGAGTGCTCTTTTCTCAAAAGTAGAGTGTGTTTCTTGTAAGGCGAACTCGCGTTTGTTTTCCAGGCCTAAATGGAGTTGAGTCACATGCAGTTTTTTGTCCTACGAGCAAGACTTGTTTTCTGGTAAGACGAGTCACTATTGTGCTCCAATTGCCATACACAGTGCAAATAGCACTGGCGTCTGTTCCCAGCAAGTACAGTGTATTGGACTGAAGAGGAGCTACTGTTCTTGTCAGGTTCCTAAGCAGAGTTGAACTAGATATGGGCCGTGTGTGTTGGAAGCACAGTTCTTTTGTTCTGAGCAAGCTCACTCTTTGAACCCCATAGGAAACACAGTAGAGTAGAAGAGTGCTCTTTTCTCAAAAGCAGAGTGTGTTTCTTGTAAGGCGAGCTCGCCTTTGTTTCCCAGTCCTAAATGGAGTTGTGTCACATGCAGTTTTTGGTCCTACGAGCAAGAGTTGTTTTCTGGTAAGAAGAGTCACTATTGCGCTCCAATTGCCATACACAGTGCAAATAGCACTCGCGTCTGTTCCCAGCAAGTACAATGTATTGGACTGAATAGGAGCTACTGTTCTTGTCAGTTTCCTAAGCAGAGTTGAACTAGATATGGTCCGTGTGTGTAAGAAGCACAGTTCTTTTGTTCTCAGCAAGCTCACTGTTCTGGCCCGATAGGAAACACTGTAGAGTAGAAGAGTGCTCTTTTCTCAAAAGCAGAGTGTGTTTCTTGTAAAACGAGCTATCGTTTGTTTCCCAGTCCTAAATGGAGTTGAATCGCATGCAGTTTCTGGTCCTATGAGCAAGAGTTGTTTTCTGGTAAGAAGAGTCACTATTGTGCTCCCATTGTCATTCACAGGGCAAATAGTGCTGGCGTCTGTTCCCAGCATGTACAGTGTATTGGACTGAAGAGGATCTACTGTTCTTGTCAGGTTCCTAAGCATTGTTGAACTAGATATGGCCGTGTGTGTAGGAAGCACAGTTCTTTTGTTCTGAGCAAGCTCACTGTTCTGGCCCTATAGGAAACACAGAAGAGTAGAAGAGTGCTCTTTTCTCTAAAGCAGAGTGTGTTTCTTGTAAGGTGAGCTAGGGTTTGTTTCCCAGTCCTAAATGGAGTTGAATCACATGCAGTTTCTGGTCCTACGAGCAAGAGTTGTTTTATGGTAAGAATAGTCACTATTGCGCTGTCATTGCCATACACAGGACAAATAGCACTGGCATCTGTTCCCAGCAAGTACAGTGTATTGCACTGAAGAGGATTTACTATTCTTGTCAATTTCCTAAGCAGAATTGAACTAGATATGACCGTATGTGTAGGAAGCACAGTTCTTTTGTTCTGAGCAAGCTCACTGTTTTGGTCTTAATGGAAACACAGTTGAGTAGAAGAGTGCTCTTTTCTCAAAAGCAGAGTGTGTTTCTTGTAAGGCGAACTCGCGTTTGTTTTCCAGGCCTAAATGGAGTTGAGTCACATGCAGTTTTTTGTCCTACGAGCACGAATTGTTTTCTGGTAAGACGAGTCACTATTGTGCTCCAATTGCCATACACAGTGCAAATAGCACTGGCGTCTGTTCCCAGCAAGTACAGTGTATTGGACTGAAGAGGAGCTACTGTTCTTGTCAGGTTCCTAAGCAGAGTTGAACTAGATATGGGCCGTGTGTGTTGGAAGCACAGTTCTTTTGTTCTGAGCAAGCTCACTCTTTGGACCCCATAGGAAACACAGTAGAGTAGAAGAGTGCTCTCTTCTCAAAAGCAGAGTGTGTTTCTTGTAAGGCGACCTAGCATTTATTTCCCAGTCTTAAATGGAGTTGAATCCCATGCAGTTTCTGCTCCTAGGAGCAAGAGTTGTTTTCTGGTACGAAGAGTCACTATTGTGCTCCCATTGTCATACACAGGGCATATAGCACTCGCGTCTGTTCCCAGCAAGTACAGTGTTTTGGACTGAAGAGGATCTACTATTCTTGTCAGTTTCCTAAGCAGAATTGAACTAGATATGACCCTGTGTTTAGGAAGCACAGTTCTTTTGTTCTGAGCAAGCTCACTGTTTTGGCCCTATAGGAAATACAGTAGAGTAGAAGAGTGCTCTTTTCTCAAAAGCAGAGTGTGTTTCATGTAAGGGGAGCTCACGTTTGTTTCCCAGTCCTAAATGGAGTTGAGTCACATGCAGTTTTTGCTGCTACGAGCAAGAGTTGTTTTCTGGTAAGAAGAGTCACTATTGTGCTCCAATTGCCATACACAGTGCAAATAGCACTCGCGTGTGTTCCCAGCTAGTACAGTGTACCGGACTGAAGAGAAGCAACTGTTTTTGTCAGTTTCCTAAGCAGAGTTGAACTAGATATGGCCCGTGTGTGTAGGAAGCACAGTTTTTTTTTTTCTGAGCAAGCTCACTGTTCTGGCCCTATAGGAAACACTTTAGAGTATAAGAGGGCTCTTTTCTCAAAAGCAGAGTGTGTTTCTTGTAATGCGAGCTAGCGTTTGTTTCCCAATCATAGATGGAGTTGAATCTCATGCAGTTTCTGGTCCTACGAGCAAGAGTTGTTTTCTGGTAAGAAGAGTCACTATTGTGCTCCCATTGCCATGCACAGAGCAAATAGCACTCGCGTCTGTTCCCAGCAAGTACAGTGTATCGGACTGATGAGTAGCTACTGTTGTTGTCAGTTTCCTAAGCAGAGTTGAACAAGATATGGCCCGTGTGTGTAGGAAGCTCAGTTCTTTTGTTCTGAGCAAGCTCACTATTTTGACCACATAGGAAACACAGTAGAGTAGAAGAGTGCTCTTTTCTCAAAAGCAGGGTGTGTTTCTTGTAAGGCGAGCTAGTGTTTGTATCCCAGTCCTAAATGGAGTTGAATCACATGCAGTATCTGGTCCTACGCGCAAGAGTTGTTTTCTGGTAAGGAAAGTCACTATTGCGTTCCCATTACCATACACAGTGCAAATAGCACTCGCGTCTGTTCCCAGCAATTACAGTGTATCTGACTGAAGAGGAGCTACTGTTCTTGTCGGTTTCCTAAGCAGAGTTGAACAAGATATGGTCCGTGTGTAGGAAGCACAGTTTTCTGTTCTGAGCAAGCTCACTGTTTGGACCCCGTAGGAAACACAATAGAGTAGAAGAGTGCTCTTTTCTCAAAAGCAGAGTGTGTTTCTTGTAAGGCGAGCTAGCATTTGTTTCCCAGTCCTAAATGGAGTTGAATCACATGCAGTTTCTGGTCCTACGAGCAATAGTTGTTTTATGGTAAGAATAGTCACTATTGCGCTGCCATTGCCATACACAGGACAAATAGCACTGGCGTCTGTTCCCAGCAAGTACAGTGTATTGGACTGAAGGGGATCTACTGTTCTTGTCAGGTTCCTAAACAGAATTGAACTAGATATGGCCGTGTGTGTAGGAAGCACACTTCTTTTGTTCTGAGCAAGCTCACTGTTCTGGCCCTACAGGAAACACAGTAGAGTAGAAGAGTGCTCTTTTCTCAAAAGCAGAGTGTATTTCTTGTAAGGCGAGCTAGCGTTTGTTTCCCAGTCCTAAATGGAGTTGAGTCACATGCAGTTTCTGGTCCTAGGAACAAGAGTTGTTTTCTGGTAAGAAGAGTCACTATTGTGCTCCCATTGTCATACACAGGGCAAATAGTACTGGCGTCAGTTCCCAGCATGTACAGTGTATTGGACTGAAGAGGATCTACTGTTCTTGTCAGTTTCCTAAGCAGAATTGAATAGATATGGCCCCTGTGTGCAGGAAGCACAGTTCTTTTGTTCTGAGGAAGCTCACTCATCTGGCCCTATACGAAACACAGTATAGTAGAAGAATGCTCTTTTGTCAAAAGCACAGAGTTTTTCTCGTAAGGTGAGCTAGCATTTCTTTCCCAGTCCTAAATGGAGTTGAGACACATGCAGTTTTTGGTCCTATGAGCAAGACTTTTTTTCTGGTAAGAAGAGACACTATTGCACTTTCATTGCCATACACAGTGCAAATAGCACTTGCATCTGTTCCCAGCAAGCACAGTGTATTGGACTGAAGAGGATCTACTGTTCTTGTCAGTTTTTTAAGCAGACTTGAACTAGATATGGCCCGTGTGTGTAGGAAGCACAGTTCTTTTGTTCTGAGCAAGCTCACTGTTTTGGTCCCATAGGAAACACAGTTGATTAGAAGAGTGCTCTTTTCTCAAAAGCAGAGTGTGTTTCTTGTAAGGCGAGCTCGCGTTTGTTTCCCAGTCCTAAATGGAGTTGCGTCACATGCAGTTTTTGGTCCTACAAGCAAGAGTTGTTTTCTGGTAAGAAGAGTCACTATTGCACTCCAATTGCCATACACAGTGCAAATAGCACTCTCGTCTGTTCACCGCAAGTACAGTGTATTAGACTGAATAGGAGCTACTGTTCTTGTCAGTTTGCTAAGCAGAGTTGAACTAGATATGGTCCCTGTGTGTAGGAAGCACAGTTCTTTTGTTCTGAGCAAGCTCACTGTTCTGGCCCGATAGGAAACACTGTAGAGTAGAAGAGTGCTCTTTTCTCAAAAGCAGAGTGTGTTTCTTGTAAAACGAGCGATCGTTTGTTTCCCAGTCCTAAATGGAGTTGAATCACATGCAGTTTCTGGTCCTATGAGCAAGAGTTGTTTTCTGGTAAGAAGAGTCACTATTGTGCTCCCATTGTCATACACAGGGCAAATAGCGCTGGTGTCTGTTCCCAGCATGTACAGTGTATTGGACTGAAGAGGATCTACTGTTCATGTCAGGTTCCTAAGCAGAGTTGAACTAGATATGGCCGTGTGTGTAGGAAGCACAGTTCTTTTGTTCTGAGCAAGCTCACTGTTTTGACCACATAGGAAACACAGTAGAGTAGAAGAGTGCTCTTTTCTCTAAAGCAGAGTGTGTTTCTTGTAAGGCGAGCTTGCGTTTGTTTCCCAGTCCTAAATGGAGTTGAATCACATGCAGTTTCTGGTCATACGAGCAAGAGTTGTTTTCTGGTAAGAAGAGTCACTATTTCGCTCCCATTGCCATACACAGTGCAAATAGCACTCGCATCTGTTCCCAGCAAGTACAGTGTATTGGACTGAAGAGGATCTACTGTTCTTGTCAGTTTTTTAAGCAGAGTTGAACTAGATATGGCCCGTGTGTGTAGGAAGCACAGTTTTTTTGTTCTGAGCAAGCTCACTGTTTTGGTCCTATACGAAACACAGTTGAGAAGAAGAGTGCTCTTTTCTCAAAAGCAGAGTGTGTTTCTTGTAAGGCGAGCTCGCGTTTGTTTCCCAGTCCTAAATGGAGTTGCGTCACATGCAGTTTTTGGTCCTATGAGCAAGAGTTGTTTTCTGGTAAGAAGAGTCACTATTGCGATCCAATTGCCATACACAGTGCAAATAGCACTCGCGTCTGTTCCCCGCAAGAACAGTGTATTAGACTGAATAGGAGCCACTGTTCTTGTCAGTTTCCTAAGCAGAGTTGAACGAGATATGGTCCGGGTGTGTAGGAAGCACAGTTCTTTTGTTCTGAGCAAGCTCACTGTTCTGGCCCTATAGGAAACACAGTAGAGTAGAAGAGTGCTCTTTTCTCAAAAGCAGAGTGTGTTTCTTGTAAGGCGAGCTAGAGTTTGTGTCCCAGTCCTAAATGGAGTTGAATCACATGCAGTTTCTGGTCCTATGAGCAAGAGTTGGTTTATGGTAAGAATAGTCACTATTGCGCTGCCATTGCCATACACAGGACAAAAAGCACTGGCATCTGTTCCCAGTATGTACAGTGTATTGGACTGAACAGGATCTACTTTTCTTGTCAGGTTCCTAAGCAGAGTTGAACTAGATATGGCCGTGTGTGTAGGAAGCACAGTTCTTTTGTTCTGAGCAAGCTCACTGTTCTGGCACTATAGGAAACAGTAGAACAGTGCTCTTTTCTCAAAAGCAGAGTGTGTTTCTTGTAAGTCGACGAGGGTTTGTTTCCCAGTCCTAAATGGAGTGGATTCCCATGCAGTTTCTGCTCCTACAAGAAAGAGTTGTTTTCTGGTAAGGAAGTCACTATTGTGCTCCCATTGCCATACACAGTGCAAATAGCACTCGCGTCTGTTCCCAGCAAGTACAGTGTATCGGACTGAAGAGGAGCTACTGTTCTTGTCAGTTTCCTAAGCAGAGTTGAACGAGATATGGCCCGTGTGTGTAGGAAGCACAGTTCTTTTGTTCTGAGCAAGCTCACTGTTTGGACCACATAGGAAACACAGTAGAGTAGAAGAGTGCTCTTTTCTCAAAAGCAGAGTGTGATTCATGTAAGGGGAGCTAGCATTTGTTTCCCAGTCCTAAATGGAGTTGAATCCCATGCAGTTTCTGGTCCTACAAGCAAGAGTTGTTTTCTGGTAAGGAAAGTCACCTTGCGCTCCCATTGCCATACACAGTGCAAATAGCACTCGCGTCTGTTCCCAGCAATTACAGTGTATCGGACTGAAGAGGAACAACTGCTCTTGTCAGTTTCCTAAGCAGAGTTGAACTAGATTTGGCCCGTGTGTAGGAAGCACAGTTCTTTTGTTCTGAGCAAGCTCACTGTTCTGGCCCTACAGGAAACACAGTAGAGTAGAAGAGTGCTCTTTTCTCTAAAGCAGAGTGTGTTTCTTGTAAGGCGAGCTAGAGTTTGTTTCCCAGTCCTAAATGGAGTTGAATCACATGCAGTTTTTTGTCCTACGAGCAAGAGTTGTTTTCTGGAAAGAAGAGTCACTATTGCGCTGCCATTGCCATACACAGGACAAATAGCACTGGCGTCTGTTGCCAGGAAGAACAGTGTATTGGACTGAAGAGGATATACTGTTCTTGTCAGGTTTATAAGCAGAATTGAACTAGATATGGCCGTGTGTGTAGGAAGCACAGTTTTTTTGTTCTGAGCAAGTTCACTGTTCGGACCCCATAGGAAACACAGTAGAGTAGAAGAGTGCTCTTTTCTCTAAAGCAGATTGTGTTTCTTGTAAGGTGAGCTAGCAATTGTTTCCCAGTCCTAAATGGCGTTGAATCACATACAGTTTCTGGTCCTACGAGCAAGAGTTGTTTTCTTGTAAGGAAAGTCACTATTGCGATCCCATTGACATACACAGTGCAAATAGCACAAGCGTCTGTTCCCAGCAAGTACAGTGTATTGGACTGAAGAGGAGCTACTGTTCTTGTCAGTTTCCAAAGCAGAGTTGAACTAGATATGGCCCGTGTGTGTAGAAAGCACAGTTCTTTTGTTCTGAGCAAGCTCACTGTTCTGGCACTATAGGAAACACAGTAGAGTAGAAGAGTGCTCTTTTCTCTAAAGCAGAGTGTGTTTCTTGTAAGGCGAGCTAGCGTTTGTTTCCCAGTCCTAAATGGAGTTGAATCACATGCAGTTTCTGGTGCTACGATCAAGAGTTTTTTATGGTAAGAATAGTCACAATTGTGCTGCCATTGCCATACACAGGACAAATAGCACTGCCGTCTGTTCCCAGCAAGTACAGTGTTTTGGACTGAAGAGGATCTACTGTTCTTGTCAGGTTCCTAATCAGAATTGAACTAGATATGGCCGTGTGTGTTGGAAGCACAGTTCTTTTGTTCTGAGCAAGCTCACTGTTCTGGCCCTACAGGAAACACTTTAGAGTAGAATAGGGCTCTTTTCTCAAAAGCAGAGTGTGTTTCTTGTAAGGCGAGCGAGTGTTTGTTTCCCAGTCCTAAATGGAGTTGAATCCCATGCAGTTTCTGATCCTAGGAGCAAGAGTTGTTTCTGGTAAGAAGAGTCACTATTGCGCTGTCATTGCCATACACAGGACAAATAGCACTGGCGTCTGTTCCCAGGAAGCAGAGTGTATTGGACTGAAGAGGATCTACTGTTCTTGTCAGTTTTATAAGCAGAATTGAACTAGATATGGCAGTGTGTGTAGGAAGCACAGTTTTTTTGTTCTGAGCAAGCTCACTGTTTGGACCCCATAGGAAACACAGTAGAGTTGAAGAGTGCTCTTTTCTCTAAAACAGATTGTATTTCTTGTAAGGCGAGCTAGCATTTGTTTCCCAGTCCTAAATGGAGTTGAATCACATACAGTTTCTGGTCCTATGAGCAAGAGTTGTTTTCTGGTATGGAAATTCACTATTGCGCTCCCATTGACATACACAGTGCAAATAGCACTCGCGTCTGTTCCCAGCATGTACAGTGTATTGGACTGAAGAGGAGCTACTGTTCTTGTCAGTTTCCTAAGCAGAGTTGAACTAGATAAGGCTCATGTGTGTAGGAAGCACAGTTCTTTTGTTCTGAGCAAGCTCACTGTTTGGACACCATAGGAAACACAGTAGAGTAGAAGAGTGCTCTTTTCTCAAAAGCAGAGTGTGTTTCTTGTAAGGCGAGCTAGTGTTTGTTTCCCAGTCCTAAATGGAGTTGAATCACATGCAGTTTCTGGTCCTACAAGCAAGAGTTGTTTTCTGGTAAGAAGAGTCACTATTGAGCTGCCATTGCCATACACAGGAAAATTAACACTGGCGTCTTTTCCCAGCAAGTACAGTGTATTGGATGGAAGAGGATCTACTGTTCTTGTCAGGTTCCTAAGCAGACTTGAACTAGATATGGCCGTGTGTGTAGTAAGCACAGTTTTTTTGTTCTGAGCAAGCTCACTGTTCGGAACCCATAGGAAACACAGTAGAGTATAGAGTGCTCTTTCCTCAAAAGCAGAGTGTGTTTCATGTAAGGCGAGCTAGCATTTGTTTCCCAGTCCTAAATTGAGTTGAATCACATGCAGTTTCTGGTCCTACGAGCAAGAGTTGTTTTCTGGTAAGGAAAGTCTCTATTGCGCTCCCATTGCCATACACAGTGCAAATAGCACTCGTTTCTGATCCCAGGAAGTACAGCATATCGGACTGAAGAGGAGCTACTGTTCTTGTCAGTTTCCTAAGCAGAGTTGAACTAGATATGGCCCATGTGTAGGAAGCACAGTTCTATTGTTCTGAGCAAGCTCACTGTTCTGTCCCTATAGGAAACACAGTAGAGTAGAAGAGTGCTCTTTTCAATAAAGCAGAGTGTGTTTCTTGTAAGGCGAGCTAGCGTTTGTTTCCCAGTCCTAAATGGAGTTGAATCACATGCAGTTTCTGGTCCTACGAGCAAGAGTTCTTTTATGGTAAGAAGAGTCACTATTGCACTGCCATTGCCATACACAGGACAAATAGCACTGTTGTCTGTTCCCAGCAGTACACTGTATTTGACTGAAGAGGATCTACTGTTCTTGTCTTGTTCCTAAGCAGAATTGAACTAGGTGTGGCAGTGTGTGTAGGAAGCTCGATTTTTTGTTCTCAGCAAGCTCACTGTTGGGACCTCATAGGAAACACAGTAGTGTAGAAGAGTGCTCTTTTCTCAAAAGCAGAGTGTGTTTCTTGTAAGGCGAGCTAGCGTTTGTTTCCTAGTCCTAAATGGAGTTCAATCACAGGCAGTTTCCGGTCCTATGAGCAAGAGTTGTGTTCTGGTTAGAAGAGTCAATATTGCGCTGCCATTGCCATACACAGGACAAATAGTACTGGAGTCTCTTCCCAGCAAGTACAGTGTATTGGACTGAAGCGGATCTACTGTTCTTGTCAGGTTCCTAAGCAGAATTGAACTAGATATGGCCGTGTGTATATGAAGCACAGTTCTTTTGTTCTGAGCAAGTTCACTGTTCGGGCCTCTTAGGAAACACAATAGAGTAGAAGAGTGCTTTTTTCTCTAACTCAGAGTGTGTTTCTTGTAAGGCGAGCTAGCGTTTGTTTCCCAGTCCTATATGGCGTTGAATCACATGCAGTTTCTGGTCCTACAAGCAAGAGTTGTTTTCTGGTAAGAAGAGTCACTATTGCGCTGCCATTGAAATACACAGGACAAATAGCACTGGCATCTCTTCCCAGCAAGCACATTGCATTGGACGGAAGAGGATCTACTGTTCTTGTCAGGTTCCTAATCAGACTTGAACTAGATATGGCCATGTTTGTAGGAAGCACAGTTTTTTTGTTCTGAGCAAGCTCACTGTTTGGACCCCATAGGGAACACAGTAGAATAGAAGAGTGCTCTTTTCTCTAAAGCAGAGTGTGTTTCTTGTAAGGCGAGCTCGCCTTTGTTTACCAGTCCTAAATGGAGTTGTCACAGGCAGTTTTTGGTCCTAGGAGCAAGAGTTGTTTTATGGTAAGAAGAGTCACTATTGCGCTGCCATTGCCATACACAGGACAAATTCCACTGGCGTCTGTTCCCAGCAAGTACAGTGTATTGGACTGAAGAGGATCTACTGTTCTTGTCAGGTTCCTAAGCATAATTGAACTAGATATGGCCGTGTGTGTAGGAAGCACAGTTCTTTTGTTCTGAGCAAGCTCACTGTTCGGACCCCATAGGAAACAGTAGAGTTGAATTTTGCTCTTTTCTCAAAAGCAGAGTGTGTTTATTGTAAGGCGAGCTAGCGTTTGTTTCCCAGTCCTAAATGGAGTTGAATCCCATGCAGTTTCTGGTCCTACGAGCAAGAGTTGTTTTCTGGTAAGGAAAGTAACTATTGAGCTCCCATTGCCATACACAGTGCAAATTGCACTCACGTCTGTTCCCAGCAAATACAGTGTATCGGACTGAAGAGGAGCTACTGTTCTTGTCAGTTTCCTAAGCAGAGTTGAACTAGAGATGGTCGGTGTGTGTAGGAAGCACAGTTCTTTTGTTCTGAGCAAGCTCACTGTTTGGACCCCATAGGAAACTCAGTAGAGTAGAAGAGTGCTCTTTTCTCAAAAGCAGAGTGTGTTTCTTGTAAGGCGAGCTAGCGTTTGTTTCCCAGTCCTAAATGGAGTTGAATCACATGCAGTTTCTGGTCCTACGAGCAAGAGTTGTTTTCTGGTAAGAAGAGTCAATATTGCGCTGCCATTGCCCTACACAGGACAAATAGCACTGGCTTCTGTTCCCAGCAAGTACAGTGTATTGGACTGAAGAGGAGCTACTGTTCCTGTCAGTTTCCTAAGCAGAGCTGAACTAGATATGGTCCGTGTGTGTAGGAAGCACAGTTCTTTTGTTCTGAGCAAGCTCATTCTTTGGACCCCATAGGAAACACAGTAGAGTAGAAGAGTGCTCTTTTCTCAAAAGCAGAGTGTGTTTCTTGTAAGGGGAACTCGCGTTTGTTTCCCAGTCCTAAATGGAGTTGAATCACATGCAGTTTCTGGTCCTAAGAGCAAGAGTTGTTTTATGGTAAGAAGAGTCACTATTGCGCTGCCATTTTCCATTCACAGGACAAATAGCACTGTTGTCTGTTCTCAGCAGTACAGTGTATTGGACTGAAGAGGATCTACTGTTCTTGTCAGGTTTCTAAGCAGAAGTGAACTAGGTGTGACGGTGTGTGTAGGAATCACGTTTTTTTTTGTTCTGAGCAAGCTCACTGTTCGGACCTCATAGGAAACACAGTAGCGTAGATGAGTGCTCTTTTCTCTAAAGCAGAGTGTGTTTCTTGTAAGGCGAGCTAGCGTTTGTTTCCTCGCCCTAATTGGAGTTCAATCACAAGCAGTTTCCGGTCCTATGAGCAAGAGTTGTTTTCTGGTAAGGAAAGTTACTATTGTGCTCCCATTGCCATACACAGTGCACATAGCACTCGTGTCTGTTCCCAGCAAGTACAGTGTATTGGACTAAATAGCAGCTACTGTTCTTGTCAGTTTCCTAAGCAGAGTTGAACTAGATATGGTCGGTGTGTGTAGGAAGCACAGTTCTTTTGTTCTGAGCAAGCTAACTGTTTGGACCCCATAGGAAACACAGTAGAGTAGAAGAGTGCTCTTTTCTCAAAAGCAGAGTGTGTTTCTTGTAAGGCGAGCTAGCATTTGTTTCCCAGTCCTAAATGGAGTTGCATCACATGCAGTTTCTGGTCCTACAAGCAAGAGTTGTTTTCTGCTAAGAAGAGTCACTATTGTGCTCCCATTGTCATACACAGGGCAAAGAGCACTCGCGTCTGTTCCCAGCATGCACAGTGTATTGGAGTGAAGAGGATCTGCTGTTCTTGTCAGGTTCCTAAGCAGAGTTGAACTAGATATGGCCGTGTGTGTAGGAAGCACAGTTCTTTTCTTCTGAGCAAGCTCACTGTTCTGGCCCTATAGGAAACATAGTATAGTAGAAGAGTGCTCTTTTCTCTAAAGCAGAGTGTGTTTCTTGTAAGGGGAGCTAGCGTTTGTTTCCCAGTCCTAAAGGGAGTTCAATCACAGGCAGTTTCCGGTCCTATGTGCAAGAGTTGTTTTCTGGTAAGGAAAGTTACTATTGTGCTCCCATTGCCATACACAGTGCAAATAGCACTCGCGTCTGTTCCCAGCAAGTGCAGTGTATTGGACTGAATAGGAGCTACTGTTCTTGTCAGTTTCCTAAGCAGAGTTGAACTAGATATGGTCGGTGTGTGTAGGAATCACAGTTCTTTTGTTATGAGCAAGCTCACTGTTTGGACCCCATAGGAAACACAGTAGAGTAGAAGAGTGCTCTTTTATCAAAAGCAGAGTGTGTTACTTGTAAGGAGAGCTAGCGTTTGTTTCCCAGTCCTAAATGGAGTTGAATCCCATGCAGTTTCTGGTCCTATGAGCAAGAGTTGTTTTCTGGTAAGAATAGTCAATATTGTGCTGCCATTGCCATACACAGGACAAATAGCACTGGAGTCTGTTCTCAGCAAGTACATTGTATTGGACTGAAGAGGATCTACTGTTCTTGTCAGGTTCCTAAGCAGAATTGAACTAGATATGGCCATGTGTGTAGGAAGCACAGTTCTTTTGGTTTGAGCAAGATCACTGTTCGGACCTCTTACGAAACACAATAGAGTAGAAGAGTGCTTTTTTCTCTAAATCAGAGTGTGTTTCTTGTAAGGCGAGCTAGTGTTTTTTTCCCAGTCCTAAATGGAGTTGCCTCACATGCAGTTTCTGGTCCTACGAGCAAGAGTTGTTTTCTGTTAAGAAGAGTCACTATTGTGCTCCCATTGTCATACACAGGGCAAATATCACTCGCGTCTGTTCCCAGCATGTACAGTGTATTGGACTGAAGAGGATGTACTGTTCTTGTCAGGTTCCTAAGCAGAGTTGAACTAGATATGGCCATGTGTGTAGGAAGCACAGTTCTTTTGTTCTGAGCAAGCTCACTGTTCTGGCCCTATAGGAAACACAGTAGAGTAGAAGAGTGCTCTTTTCTCAAAAGCAGAGTGTGTTTCATGTAAGGCGAGCTAGCGTTAGTTTTCCAGTCCTAAATGGAGTGGAATCACATGCAGTTTCTGGTCCTATGAGCAAGAGTTGTTTTCTGGTAAGGAAAGTCACTATTGCGCTCCCATTGCCATACACAGTGCAAATTTTGCACATGCGTCTGTTCCCAGCACGTACAGTGTATCAGACTGAAGAGGAGCTACTGTTCTTGTCACTTTCCTAAGCAGAGTTGAACTAGATATGGCCCGTGTGTGTAGGAAGCACAGTTCTTATGTTCTGAGCAAGCTCACTGTTCTGGCCCTATAGGAAACACAGTAGAGTAGAAGAGTGCACTTTTCTTAAAAGCAGAGTGTGTTTCTTGTAAGGCGAGCTCGCGTTTGTTTCCCAGTCCTAAATGGAGTTGAGTCACATGCAGTTTTTGGTCCTATGAGCAAGAGTTGTTTTCTGGTAAGAAGAGTCACTGTTGCGCTCCAAATTCCATATACAGTGCAAATAGCACTCGTGTCTGTTCCCAGCAAGTACAGTTTATCGGACTGAATAGGAGCTACTGTTCTTGTCAGTTTCCTAAGCAGACTTGATCTAGATATGGCCGTGTGTGTAGGAAGCAGAGTTTTTTTGTTCTGAGCAAGCTCACTGTTCGGAACACATAGGAAACACAGTAGAGTAGAAGAGTGCTCTTTTCTCAAAAGCAGAGTGTGTTTCTTGAAAGGGGAGCTAGCGTTTGTTTCCCAGTCCTAAATGGAGTGTAATCACATGCAGTTTCTGGTCCTACGAGCAAGAGTTGTTTTATGGTAAGAAGAGTCACTATTGCGCTGCCATTGCAATACACAGGACTAATAGCACTGTTGTCTGTTCCCAGCAGTATAGTGTATTGGACTGAAGAGGATCTACTGTTCTTGTCAGGTTCCTAAGGAGAATTGAACTAGATATGGCCATGTGTGTAGGAAGCACAGTTCTTTTGTTCTGAGCTAGTTCACTGTTCGGAAATCTTAGGAAACACAATAGAGTAGAAGAGTGCTTTTTTCTCTAATACAGAGTGTGTTTCTTGTAAGGCGAGTTAGTGTTTGTTTCCCAGTCCTAAGTGGAGTTGAATCACATGCAGTTTCTGGTCCTATGAGCAAGAGTTGTTTTCTGGTAAGAAGAGTCACTATTGTGCTCCCATTGTCATACACATGGCAAATAGCACACGTGTCTGTTACCAGAATGTACAGTGTATTGGACTGAAGAGGATCTACTGTTCTTGTCAGGTTCCTAAGCAGAGTTGAACTAGATTGGGCCGTGTGTGTAGGAAGCAAAATTCTTTTGTTCTGAGCAAGCTCACTGTTCTGGCCCTATAGGAAACACAGTAGAGTAGAAGAGTGCTCTTTTCTCAAAAGCAGATTGTGTTTCTTGTAAGGGGAACTAGCGTTTGTTTCCCAGTCCTATATGGATTTGAATCACATGCAGTTTCTGGTCCTACGAGCAAGAGTTGTTTTTTGGTAAGGAAAGTCATTATTGTGCTCCCATTGCTATACACAGTGAAAATAGCACATGCGTCTGTTCCCAGCAAGTACAGTGTATCAGACTGAAGAGGAGCTACTGTTCTTGTCAGTTTCCTAAGCAGAATTGAACTAGATATGGCCGTGTGTTTAGGAAGCACAGTTTTTTTGTTCTGAGCAAGCTCACTCTTCGGAACACATAGGAAACACAGTAGAGTAGAAGAGTGCTCTTTTCTCAAAGGCAGAGTGTGTTTTTGGAAGGCGAGCTAGCTTTTGTTTCCCAGTCCTAAATGGAGTTGAATCACATGCAGTTTCTGGTCCTACGAGCAAGAGTTGTTTTCTGGTAAGGAAAGTCACTATTGCGCTCCCATTGCCATACACAGTGCAAATAGCCCTCCCGTCTGTTCCCAGCAAGTACAGTGTATCGGACTGAAGAGGATCTACTGTTCTTGTCAGGTTCCTAAGCAGAGTTGAACTAGATATGGGCCGTGTGTATTGGAAGCACAGTTCTTTTGTTCTGAGCAAGCTCACTCTTTGAACCCCATAGGAAACACAGTAGAGTAGAAGAGTGCTCTTTTCTCAAAAGCAGAGTGTGTTTCTTGTAAGGCGAGCTCGCCTTTGTTTCCCAGTCCTAAATGGAGTTGTGTCACATGCAGTTTTTGGTCCTACGAGCAAGAGTTGTTTTCTGGTAAGAAGAGTCACTATTGCGCTCCAATTGCCATACACAGTGCAAATAGCACTCGCGTCTGTTCCCAGCAAGTACAATGTATTGGACTGAATAGGAGCTACTGTTCTTGTCAGTTTCCTAAGCAGAGTTGAACTAGATATGGTCCGTGTGTGTAAGAAGCACAGTTCTTTTGTTCTCAGCAAGCTCACTGTTCTGGCCCGATAGGAAACACTGTAGAGTAGAAGAGTGCTCTTTTCTCAAAAGCAGAGTGTGTTTCTTGTAAAACGAGCTATCGTTTGTTTCCCAGTCCTAAATGGAGTTGAATCGCATGCAGTTTCTGGTCCTATGAGCAAGAGTTGTTTTCTGGTAAGAAGAGTCACTATTGTGCTCCCATTGTCATTCACAGGGCAAATAGTGCTGGCGTCTGTTCCCAGCATGTACAGTGTATTGGACTGAAGAGGATCTACTGTTCTTGTCAGGTTCCTAAGCATTGTTGAACTAGATATGGCCGTGTGTGTAGGAAGCACAGTTCTTTTGTTCTGAGCAAGCTCACTGTTCTGGCCCTATAGGAAACACAGAAGAGTAGAAGAGTGCTCTTTTCTCTAAAGCAGAGTGTGTTTCTTGTAAGGTGAGCTAGGGTTTGTGTCCCAGTCCTAAATGGAGTTGAATCACATGCAGTTTCTGGTCCTACGAGCAAGAGTTGTTTTATGGTAAGAATAGTCACTATTGCGCTGTCATTGCCATACACAGGACAAATAGCACTGGCATCTGTTCCCAGCAAGTACAGTGTATTGCACTGAAGAGGATTTACTATTCTTGTCAATTTCCTAAGCAGAATTGAACTAGATATGACCGTATGTGTAGGAAGCACAGTTCTTTTGTTCTGAGCAAGCTCACTGTTTTGGTCTTAATGGAAACACAGTTGAGTAGAAGAGTGCTCTTTTCTCAAAAGCAGAGTGTGTTTCTTGTAAGGCGAACTCGCGTTTGTTTTCCAGGCCTAAATGGAGTTGAGTCACATGCAGTTTTTTGTCCTACGAGCACGAATTGTTTTCTGGTAAGACGAGTCACTATTGTGCTCCAATTGCCATACACAGTGCAAATAGCACTGGCGTCTGTTCCCAGCAAGTACAGTGTATTGGACTGAAGAGGAGCTACTGTTCTTGTCAGGTTCCTAAGCAGAGTTGAACTAGATATGGGCCGTGTGTGTTGGAAGCACAGTTCTTTTGTTCTGAGCAAGCTCACTCTTTGGACCCCATAGGAAACACAGTAGAGTAGAAGAGTGCTCTCTTCTCAAAAGCAGAGTGTGTTTCTTGTAAGGCGACCTAGCATTTATTTCCCAGTCTTAAATGGAGTTGAATCCCATGCAGTTTCTGCTCCTAGGAGCAAGAGTTGTTTTCTGGTACGAAGAGTCACTATTGTGCTCCCATTGTCATACACAGGGCATATAGCACTCGCGTCTGTTCCCAGCAAGTACAGTGTTTTGGACTGAAGAGGATCTACTATTCTTGTCAGTTTCCTAAGCAGAATTGAACTAGATATGACCGTGTGTTTAGGAAGCACAGTTCTTTTGTTCTGAGCAAGCTCACTGTTTTGGCCCTATAGGAAATACAGTAGAGTAGAAGAGTGCTCTTTTCTCAAAAGCAGAGTGTGTTTCATGTAAGGGGAGCTCACGTTTGTTTCCCAGTCCTAAATGGAGTTGAGTCACATGCAGTTTTTGCTGCTACGAGCAAGAGTTGTTTTCTGGTAAGAAGAGTCACTATTGTGCTCCAATTGCCATACACAGTGCAAATAGCACTCGCGTGTGTTCCCAGCTAGTACAGTGTACCGGACTGAAGAGAAGCAACTGTTTTTGTCAGTTTCCTAAGCAGAGTTGAACTAGATATGGCCCGTGTGTGTAGGAAGCACAGTTTTTTTTTTCTGAGCAAGCTCACTGTTCTGGCCCTATAGGAAACACTTTAGAGTATAAGAGGGCTCTTTTCTCAAAAGCAGAGTGTGTTTCTTGTAATGCGAGCTAGCGTTTGTTTCCCAATCATAGATGGAGTTGAATCTCATGCAGTTTCTGGTCCTACGAGCAAGAGTTGTTTTCTGGTAAGAAGAGTCACTATTGTGCTCCCATTGCCATGCACAGAGCAAATAGCACTCGCGTCTGTTCCCAGCAAGTACAGTGTATCGGACTGATGAGTAGCTACTGTTGTTGTCAGTTTCCTAAGCAGAGTTGAACAAGATATGGCCCGTGTGTGTAGGAAGCTCAGTTCTTTTGTTCTGAGCAAGCTCACTATTTTGACCACATAGGAAACACAGTAGAGTAGAAGAGTGCTCTTTTCTCAAAAGCAGGGTGTGTTTCTTGTAAGGCGAGCTAGTGTTTGTATCCCAGTCCTAAATGGAGTTGAATCACATGCAGTATCTGGTCCTACGCGCAAGAGTTGTTTTCTGGTAAGGAAAGTCACTATTGCGTTCCCATTACCATACACAGTGCAAATAGCACTCGCGTCTGTTCCCAGCAATTACAGTGTATCTGACTGAAGAGGAGCTACTGTTCTTGTCGGTTTCCTAAGCAGAGTTGAACAAGATATGGTCCGTGTGTAGGAAGCACAGTTTTCTGTTCTGAGCAAGCTCACTGTTTGGACCCCGTAGGAAACACAATAGAGTAGAAGAGTGCTCTTTTCTCAAAAGCAGAGTGTGTTTCTTGTAAGGCGAGCTAGCATTTGTTTCCCAGTCCTAAATGGAGTTGAATCACATGCAGTTTCTGGTCCTACGAGCAATAGTTGTTTTATGGTAAGAATAGTCACTATTGCGCTGCCATTGCCATACACAGGACAAATAGCACTGGCGTCTGTTCCCAGCAAGTACAGTGTATTGGACTGAAGGGGATCTACTGTTCTTGTCAGGTTCCTAAACAGAATTGAACTAGATATGGCCGTGTGTGTAGGAAGCACACTTCTTTTGTTCTGAGCAAGCTCACTGTTCTGGCCCTACAGGAAACACAGTAGAGTAGAAGAGTGCTCTTTTCTCAAAAGCAGAGTGTATTTCTTGTAAGGCGAGCTAGCGTTTGTTTCCCAGTCCTAAATGGAGTTGAGTCACATGCAGTTTCTGGTCCTAGGAACAAGAGTTGTTTTCTGGTAAGAAGAGTCACTATTGTGCTCCCATTGTCATACACAGGGCAAATAGTACTGGCGTCAGTTCCCAGCATGTACAGTGTATTGGACTGAAGAGGATCTACTGTTCTTGTCAGTTTCCTAAGCAGAATTGAATAGATATGGCCCCTGTGTGCAGGAAGCACAGTTCTTTTGTTCTGAGGAAGCTCACTCATCTGGCCCTATAGGAAACACAGTATAGTAGAAGAATGCTCTTTTGTCAAAAGCACAGAGTTTTTCTCGTAAGTTGAGCTAGCATTTCTTTCCCAGTCCTAAATGGAGTTGAGACACATGCAGTTTTTGGTCCTATGAGCAAGACTTTTTTTCTGGTAAGAAGAGACACTATTGCACTTTCATTGCCATACACAGTGCAAATAGCACTTGCATCTGTTCCCAGCAAGCACAGTGTATTGGACTGAAGAGGATCTACTGTTCTTGTCAGTTTTTTAAGCAGACTTGAACTAGATATGGCCCGTGTGTGTAGGAAGCACAGTTCTTTTGTTCTGAGCAAGCTCACTGTTTTGGTCCCATAGGAAACACAGTTGATTAGAAGAGTGCTCTTTTCTCAAAAGCAGAGTGTGTTTCTTGTAAGGCGAGCTCGCGTTTGTTTCCCAGTCCTAAATGGAGTTGCGTCACATGCAGTTTTTGGTCCTACAAGCAAGAGTTGTTTTCTGGTAAGAAGAGTCACTATTGCACTCCAATTGCCATACACAGTGCAAATAGCACTCTCGTCTGTTCACCGCAAGTACAGTGTATTAGACTGAATAGGAGCTACTGTTCTTGTCAGTTTGCTAAGCAGAGTTGAACTAGATATGGTCCCTGTGTGTAGGAAGCACAGTTCTTTTGTTCTGAGCAAGCTCACTGTTCTGGCCCGATAGGAAACACTGTAGAGTAGAAGAGTGCTCTTTTCTCAAAAGCAGAGTGTGTTTCTTGTAAAACGAGCGATCGTTTGTTTCCCAGTCCTAAATGGAGTTGAATCACATGCAGTTTCTGGTCCTATGAGCAAGAGTTGTTTTCTGGTAAGAAGAGTCACTATTGTGCTCCCATTGTCATACACAGGGCAAATAGCGCTGGTGTCTGTTCCCAGCATGTACAGTGTATTGGACTGAAGAGGATCTACTGTTCATGTCAGGTTCCTAAGCAGAGTTGAACTAGATATGGCCGTGTGTGTAGGAAGCACAGTTCTTTTGTTCTGAGCAAGCTCACTGTTTTGACCACATAGGAAACACAGTAGAGTAGAAGAGTGCTCTTTTCTCTAAAGCAGAGTGTGTTTCTTGTAAGGCGAGCTTGCGTTTGTTTCCCAGTCCTAAATGGAGTTGAATCACATGCAGTTTCTGGTCATACGAGCAAGAGTTGTTTTCTGGTAAGAAGAGTCACTATTTCGCTCCCATTGCCATACACAGTGCAAATAGCACTCACATCTGTTCCCAGCAAGTACAGTGTATTGGACTGAAGAGGATCTACTGTTCTTGTCAGTTTTTTAAGCAGAGTTGAACTAGATATGGCCCGTGTGTGTAGGAAGCACAGTTTTTTTGTTCTGAGCAAGCTCACTGTTTTGGTCCTATACGAAACACAGTTGAGAAGAAGAGTGCTCTTTTCTCAAAAGCAGAGTGTGTTTCTTGTAAGGCGAGCTCGCGTTTGTTTCCCAGTCCTAAATGGAGTTGCGTCACATGCAGTTTTTGGTCCTATGAGCAAGAGTTGTTTTCTGGTAAGAAGAGTCACTATTGCGATCCAATTGCCATACACAGTGCAAATAGCACTCGCGTCTGTTCCCCGCAAGAACAGTGTATTAGACTGAATAGGAGCCACTGTTCTTGTCAGTTTCCTAAGCAGAGTTGAACGAGATATGGTCCGTGTGTGTAGGAAGCACAGTTCTTTTGTTCTGAGCAAGCTCACTGTTCTGGCCCTATAGGAAACACAGTAGAGTAGAAGAGTGCTCTTTTCTCAAAAGCAGAGTGTGTTTCTTGTAAGGCGAGCTAGAGTTTGTGTCCCAGTCCTAAATGGAGTTGAATCACATGCAGTTTCTGGTCCTATGAGCAAGAGTTGGTTTATGGTAAGAATAGTCACTATTGCGCTGCCATTGCCATACACAGGACAAAAAGCACTGGCATCTGTTCCCAGTATGTACAGTGTATTGGACTGAACAGGATCTACTTTTCTTGTCAGGTTCCTAAGCAGAGTTGAACTAGATATGGCCGTGTGTGTAGGAAGCACAGTTCTTTTGTTCTGAGCAAGCTCACTGTTCTGGCACTATAGGAAACAGTAGAACAGTGCTCTTTTCTCAAAAGCAGAGTGTGTTTCTTGTAAGTCGACGAGGGTTTGTTTCCCAGTCCTAAATGGAGTGGATTCCCATGCAGTTTCTGCTCCTACAAGAAAGAGTTGTTTTCTGGTAAGGAAGTCACTATTGTGCTCCCATTGCCATACACAGTGCAAATAGCACTCGCGTCTGTTCCCAGCAAGTACAGTGTATCGGACTGAAGAGGAGCTACTGTTCTTGTCAGTTTCCTAAGCAGAGTTGAACGAGATATGGCCCGTGTGTGTAGGAAGCACAGTTCTTTTGTTCTGAGCAAGCTCACTGTTTGGACCACATAGGAAACACAGTAGAGTAGAAGAGTGCTCTTTTCTCAAAAGCAGAGTGTGATTCATGTAGGGGAGCTAGCATTTGTTTCCCAGTCCTAAATGGAGTTGAATCCCATGCAGTTTCTGGTCCTACAAGCAAGAGTTGTTTTCTGGTAAGGAAAGTCACCTTGCGCTCCCATTGCCATACACAGTGCAAATAGCACTCGCGTCTGTTCCCAGCAATTACAAGGTATCGGACTGAAGAGGAACAACTGCTCTTGTCAGTTTCCTAAGCAGAGTTGAACTAGATTTGGCCCGTGTGTAGGAAGCACAGTTCTTTTGTTCTGAGCAAGCTCACTGTTCTGGCCCTACAGGAAACACAGTAGAGTAGAAGAGTGCTCTTTTCTCTAAAGCAGAGTGTGTTTCTTGTAAGGCGAGCTAGAGTTTGTTTCCCAGTCCTAAATGGAGTTGAATCACATGCAGTTTTTTGTCCTACGAGCAAGAGTTGTTTTCTGGAAAGAAGAGTCACTATTGCGCTGCCATTGCCATACACAGGACAAATAGCACTGGCGTCTGTTGCCAGGAAGAACAGTGTATTGGACTGAAGAGGATATACTGTTCTTGTCAGGTTTATAAGCAGAATTGAACTAGATATGGCCGTGTGTGTAGGAAGCACAGTTTTTTTGTTCTGAGCAAGTTCACTGTTCGGACCCCATAGGAAACACAGTAGAGTAGAAGAGTGCTCTTTTCTCTAAAGCAGATTGTGTTTCTTGTAAGGTGAGCTAGCAATTGTTTCCCAGTCCTAAATGGCGTTGAATCACATACAGTTTCTGGTCCTACGAGCAAGAGTTGTTTTCTTGTAAGGAAAGTCACTATTGCGATCCCATTGACATACACAGTGCAAATAGCACAAGCGTCTGTTCCCAGCAAGTACAGTGTATTGGACTGAAGAGGAGCTACTGTTCTTGTCAGTTTCCAAAGCAGAGTTGAACTAGATATGGCCCGTGTGTGTAGAAAGCACAGTTCTTTTGTTCTGAGCAAGCTCACTGTTCTGGCACTATAGGAAACACAGTAGAGTAGAAGAGTGCTCTTTTCTCTAAAGCAGAGTGTGTTTCTTGTAAGGCGAGCTAGCGTTTGTTTCCCAGTCCTAAATGGAGTTGAATCACATGCAGTTTCTGGTGCTACGATCAAGAGTTTTTTATGGTAAGAATAGTCACAATTGTGCTGCCATTGCCATACACAGGACAAATAGCACTGCCGTCTGTTCCCAGCAAGTACAGTGTTTTGGACTGAAGAGGATCTACTGTTCTTGTCAGGTTCCTAATCAGAATTGAACTAGATATGGCCGTGTGTGTTGGAAGCACAGTTCTTTTGTTCTGAGCAAGCTCACTGTTCTGGCCCTACAGGAAACACTTTAGAGTAGAATAGGGCTCTTTTCTCAAAAGCAGAGTGTGTTTCTTGTAAGGCGAGCGAGTGTTTGTTTCCCAGTCCTAAATGGAGTTGAATCCCATGCAGTTTCTGGTCCTAGGAGCAAGAGTTGTTTCTGGTAAGAAGAGTCACTATTGCGCTGTCATTGCCATACACAGGACAAATAGCACTGGCGTCTGTTCCCAGGAAGCAGAGTGTATTGGACTGAAGAGGATCTACTGTTCTTGTCAGTTTTATAAGCAGAATTGAACTAGATATGGCAGTGTGTGTAGGAAGCACAGTTTTTTTGTTCTGAGCAAGCTCACTGTTTGGACCCCATAGGAAACACAGTAGAGTTGAAGAGTGCTCTTTTCTCTAAAACAGATTGTATTTCTTGTAAGGCGAGCTAGCATTTGTTTCCCAGTCCTAAATGGAGTTGAATCACATACAGTTTCTGGTCCTATGAGCAAGAGTTGTTTTCTGGTATGGAAATTCACTATTGCGCTCCCATTGACATACACAGTGCAAATAGCACTCGCGTCTGTTCCCAGCATGTACAGTGTATTGGACTGAAGAGGAGCTACTGTTCTTGTCAGTTTCCTAAGCAGAGTTGAACTAGATAAGGCTCATGTGTGTAGGAAGCACAGTTCTTTTGTTCTGAGCAAGCTCACTGTTTGGACACCATAGGAAACACAGTAGAGTAGAAGAGTGCTCTTTTCTCAAAAGCAGAGTGTGTTTCTTGTAAGGCGAGCTAGTGTTTGTTTCCCAGTCCTAAATGGAGTTGAATCACATGCAGTTTCTGGTCCTACAAGCAAGAGTTGTTTTCTGGTAAGAAGAGTCACTATTGAGCTGCCATTGCCATACACAGGAAAATTAACACTGGCGTCTTTTCCCAGCAAGTACAGTGTATTGGATGGAAGAGGATCTACTGTTCTTGTCAGGTTCCTAAGCAGACTTGAACTAGATATGGCCGTGTGTGTAGTAAGCACAGTTTTTTTGTTCTGAGCAAGCTCACTGTTCGGAACCCATAGGAAACACAGTAGAGTATAGAGTGCTCTTTCCTCAAAAGCAGAGTGTGTTTCATGTAAGGCGAGCTAGCATTTGTTTCCCAGTCCTAAATTGAGTTGAATCACATGCAGTTTCTGGTCCTACGAGCAAGAGTTGTTTTCTGGTAAGGAAAGTCTCTATTGCGCTCCCATTGCCATACACAGTGCAAATAGCACTCGTTTCTGATCCCAGGAAGTACAGCATATCGGACTGAAGAGGAGCTACTGTTCTTGTCAGTTTCCTAAGCAGAGTTGAACTAGATATGGCCCATGTGTAGGAAGCACAGTTCTATTGTTCTGAGCAAGCTCACTGTTCTGTCCCTATAGGAAACACAGTAGAGTAGAAGAGTGCTCTTTTCAATAAAGCAGAGTGTGTTTCTTGTAAGGCGAGCTAGCGTTTGTTTCCCAGTCCTAAATGGAGTTGAATCACATGCAGTTTCTGGTCCTACGAGCAAGAGTTGTTTTATGGTAAGAAGAGTCACTATTGCACTGCCATTGCCATACACAGGACAAATAGCACTGTTGTCTGTTCCCAGCAGTACACTGTATTTGACTGAAGAGGATCTACTGTTCTTGTCTTGTTCCTAAGCAGAATTGAACTAGGTGTGGCAGTGTGTGTAGGAAGCTCGATTTTTTGTTCTCAGCAAGCTCACTGTTGGGACCTCATAGGAAACACAGTAGTGTAGAAGAGTGCTCTTTTCTCAAAAGCAGAGTGTGTTTCTTGTAAGGCGAGCTAGCGTTTGTTTCCTAGTCCTAAATGGAGTTCAATCACAGGCAGTTTCCGGTCCTATGAGCAAGAGTTGTGTTCTGGTTAGAAGAGTCAATATTGCGCTGCCATTGCCATACACAGGACAAATAGTACTGGAGTCTCTTCCCAGCAAGTACAGTGTATTGGACTGAAGCGGATCTACTGTTCTTGTCAGGTTCCTAAGCAGAATTGAACTAGATATGGCCGTGTGTATATGAAGCACAGTTCTTTTGTTCTGAGCAAGTTCACTGTTCGGGCCTCTTAGGAAACACAATAGAGTAGAAGAGTGCTTTTTTCTCTAACTCAGAGTGTGTTTCTTGTAAGGCGAGCTAGCGTTTGTTTCCCAGTCCTATATGGCGTTGAATCACATGCAGTTTCTGGTCCTACAAGCAAGAGTTGTTTTCTGGTAAGAAGAGTCACTATTGCGCTGCCATTGAAATACACAGGACAAATAGCACTGGCATCTCTTCCCAGCAAGCACATTGCATTGGACGGAAGAGGATCTACTGTTCTTGTCAGGTTCCTAATCAGACTTGAACTAGATATGGCCATGTTTGTAGGAAGCACAGTTTTTTTGTTCTGAGCAAGCTCACTGTTTGGACCCCATAGGGAACACAGTAGAGTAGAAGAGTGCTCTTTTCTCTAAAGCAGAGTGTGTTTCTTGTAAGGCGAGCTCGCCTTTGTTTACCAGTCCTAAATGGAGTTGTCACAGGCAGTTTTTGGTCCTAGGAGCAAGAGTTGTTTTATGGTAAGAAGAGTCACTATTGCGCTGCCATTGCCATACACAGGACAAATTCCACTGGCGTCTGTTCCCAGCAAGTACAGTGTATTGGACTGAAGAGGATCTACTGTTCTTGTCAGGTTCCTAAGCATAATTGAACTAGATATGGCCGTGTGTGTAGGAAGCACAGTTCTTTTGTTCTGAGCAAGCTCACTGTTCGGACCCCATAGGAAACAGTAGAGTTGAATTTTGCTCTTTTCTCAAAAGCAGAGTGTGTTTATTGTAAGGCGAGCTAGCGTTTGTTTCCCAGTCCTAAATGGAGTTGAATCCCATGCAGTTTCTGGTCCTACGAGCAAGAGTTGTTTTCTGGTAAGGAAAGTAACTATTGAGCTCCCATTGCCATACACAGTGCAAATTGCACTCACGTCTGTTCCCAGCAAATACAGTGTATCGGACTGAAGAGGAGCTACTGTTCTTGTCAGTTTCCTAAGCAGAGTTGAACTAGAGATGGTCGGTGTGTGTAGGAAGCACAGTTCTTTTGTTCTGAGCAAGCTCACTGTTTGGACCCCATAGGAAACTCAGTAGAGTAGAAGAGTGCTCTTTTCTCAAAAGCAGAGTGTGTTTCTTGTAAGGCGAGCTAGCGTTTGTTTCCCAGTCCTAAATGGAGTTGAATCACATGCAGTTTCTGGTCCTACGAGCAAGAGTTGTTTTCTGGTAAGAAGAGTCAATATTGCGCTGCCATTGCCCTACACAGGACAAATAGCACTGGCTTCTGTTCCCAGCAAGTACAGTGTATTGGACTGAAGAGGAGCTACTGTTCCTGTCAGTTTCCTAAGCAGAGCTGAACTAGATATGGTCCGTGTGTGTAGGAAGCACAGTTCTTTTGTTCTGAGCAAGCTCATTCTTTGGACCCCATAGGAAACACAGTAGAGTAGAAGAGTGCTCTTTTCTCAAAAGCAGAGTGTGTTTCTTGTAAGGGGAACTCGCGTTTGTTTCCCAGTCCTAAATGGAGTTGAATCACATGCAGTTTCTGGTCCTAAGAGCAAGAGTTGTTTTATGGTAAGAAGAGTCACTATTGCGCTGCCATTTTCCATTCACAGGACAAATAGCACTGTTGTCTGTTCTCAGCAGTACAGTGTATTGGACTGAAGAGGATCTACTGTTCTTGTCAGGTTTCTAAGCAGAAGTGAACTAGGTGTGACGGTGTGTGTAGGAATCACGTTTTTTTTTTGTTCTGAGCAAGCTCACTGTTCGGACCTCATAGGAAACACAGTAGCGTAGATGAGTGCTCTTTTCTCTAAAGCGGAGTGTGTTTCTTGTAAGGCGAGCTAGCGTTTGTTTCCTCGCCCTAATTGGAGTTCAATCACAAGCAGTTTCCGGTCCTATGAGCAAGAGTTGTTTTCTGGTAAGGAAAGTTACTATTGTGCTCCCATTGCCATACACAGTGCACATAGCACTCGTGTCTGTTCCCAGCAAGTACAGTGTATTGGACTAAATAGCAGCTACTGTTCTTGTCAGTTTCCTAAGCAGAGTTGAACTAGATATGGTCGGTGTGTGTAGGAAGCACAGTTCTTTTGTTCTGAGCAAGCTAACTGTTTGGACCCCATAGGAAACACAGTAGAGTAGAAGAGTGCTCTTTTCTCAAAAGCAGAGTGTGTTTCTTGTAAGGCGAGCTAGCATTTGTTTCCCAGTCCTAAATGGAGTTGCATCACATGCAGTTTCTGGTCCTACAAGCAAGAGTTGTTTTCTGCTAAGAAGAGTCACTATTGTGCTCCCATTGTCATACACAGGGCAAAGAGCACTCGCGTCTGTTCCCAGCATGCACAGTGTATTGGAGTGAAGAGGATCTGCTGTTCTTGTCAGGTTCCTAAGCAGAGTTGAACTAGATATGGCCGTGTGTGTAGGAAGCACAGTTCTTTTCTTCTGAGCAAGCTCACTGTTCTGGCCCTATAGGAAACATAGTATAGTAGAAGAGTGCTCTTTTCTCTAAAGCAGAGTGTGTTTCTTGTAAGGGGAGCTAGCGTTTGTTTCCCAGTCCTAAAGGGAGTTCAATCACAGGCAGTTTCCGGTCCTATGTGCAAGAGTTGTTTTCTGGTAAGGAAAGTTACTATTGTGCTCCCATTGCCATACACAGTGCAAATAGCACTCGCGTCTGTTCCCAGCAAGTGCAGTGTATTGGACTGAATAGGAGCTACTGTTCTTGTCAGTTTCCTAAGCAGAGTTGAACTAGATATGGTCGGTGTGTGTAGGAATCACAGTTCTTTTGTTATGAGCAAGCTCACTGTTTGGACCCCATAGGAAACACAGTAGAGTAGAAGAGTGCTCTTTTATCAAAAGCAGAGTGTGTTACTTGTAAGGAGAGCTAGCGTTTGTTTCCCAGTCCTAAATGGAGTTGAATCCCATGCAGTTTCTGGTCCTATGAGCAAGAGTTGTTTTCTGGTAAGAATAGTCAATATTGTGCTGCCATTGCCATACACAGGACAAATAGCACTGGAGTCTGTTCTCAGCAAGTACATTGTATTGGACTGAAGAGGATCTACTGTTCTTGTCAGGTTCCTAAGCAGAATTGAACTAGATATGGCCATGTGTGTAGGAAGCACAGTTCTTTTGGTTTGAGCAAGATCACTGTTCGGACCTCTTACGAAACACAATAGAGTAGAAGAGTGCTTTTTTCTCTAAATCAGAGTGTGTTTCTTGTAAGGCGAGCTAGTGTTTTTTTCCCAGTCCTAAATGGAGTTGCCTCACATGCAGTTTCTGGTCCTACGAGCAAGAGTTGTTTTCTGTTAAGAAGAGTCACTATTGTGCTCCCATTGTCATACACAGGGCAAATATCACTCGCGTCTGTTCCCAGCATGTACAGTGTATTGGACTGAAGAGGATGTACTGTTCTTGTCAGGTTCCTAAGCAGAGTTGAACTAGATATGGCCATGTGTGTAGGAAGCACAGTTCTTTTGTTCTGAGCAAGCTCACTGTTCTGGCCCTATAGGAAACACAGTAGAGTAGAAGAGTGCTCTTTTCTCAGAAGCAGAGTGTGTTTCATGTAAGGCGAGCTAGCGTTAGTTTTCCAGTCCTAAATGGAGTGGAATCACATGCAGTTTCTGGTCCTATGAGCAAGAGTTGTTTTCTGGTAAGGAAAGTCACTATTGCGCTCCCATTGCCATACACAGTGCAAATTTTGCACATGCGTCTGTTCCCAGCACGTACAGTGTATCAGACTGAAGAGGAGCTACTGTTCTTGTCACTTTCCTAAGCAGAGTTGAACTAGATATGGCCCGTGTGTGTAGGAAGCACAGTTCTTATGTTCTGAGCAAGCTCACTGTTCTGGCCCTATAGGAAACACAGTAGAGTAGAAGAGTGCACTTTTCTTAAAAGCAGAGTGTGTTTCTTGTAAGGCGAGCTCGCGTTTGTTTCCCAGTCCTAAATGGAGTTGAGTCACATGCAGTTTTTGGTCCTATGAGCAAGAGTTGTTTTCTGGTAAGAAGAGTCACTGTTGCGCTCCAAATTCCATATACAGTGCAAATAGCACTCGTGTCTGTTCCCAGCAAGTACAGTTTATCGGACTGAATAGGAGCTACTGTTCTTGTCAGTTTCCTAAGCAGACTTGATCTAGATATGGCCGTGTGTGTAGGAAGCAGAGTTTTTTTGTTCTGAGCAAGCTCACTGTTCGGAACACATAGGAAACACAGTAGAGTAGAAGAGTGCTCTTTTCTCAAAAGCAGAGTGTGTTTCTTGAAAGGGGAGCTAGCGTTTGTTTCCCAGTCCTAAATGGAGTGTAATCACATGCAGTTTCTGGTCCTACGAGCAAGAGTTGTTTTATGGTAAGAAGAGTCACTATTGCGCTGCCATTGCAATACACAGGACTAATAGCACTGTTGTCTGTTCCCAGCAGTATAGTGTATTGGACTGAAGAGGATCTACTGTTCTTGTCAGGTTCCTAAGGAGAATTGAACTAGATATGGCCATGTGTGTAGGAAGCACAGTTCTTTTGTTCTGAGCTAGTTCACTGTTCGGAAATCTTAGGAAACACAATAGAGTAGAAGAGTGCTTTTTTCTCTAATACAGAGTGTGTTTCTTGTAAGGCGAGTTAGTGTTTGTTTCCCAGTCCTAAGTGGAGTTGAATCACATGCAGTTTCTGGTCCTATGAGCAAGAGTTGTTTTCTGGTAAGAAGAGTCACTATTGTGCTCCCATTGTCATACACATGGCAAATAGCACACGTGTCTGTTACCAGAATGTACAGTGTATTGGACTGAAGAGGATCTACTGTTCTTGTCAGGTTCCTAAGCAGAGTTGAACTAGATTGGGCCGTGTGTGTAGGAAGCAAAATTCTTTTGTTCTGAGCAAGCTCACTGTTCTGGCCCTATAGGAAACACAGTAGAGTAGAAGAGTGCTCTTTTCTCAAAAGCAGATTGTGTTTCTTGTAAGGGGAACTAGCGTTTGTTTCCCAGTCCTATATGGATTTGAATCACATGCAGTTTCTGGTCCTACGAGCAAGAGTTGTTTTTTGGTAAGGAAAGTCATTATTGTGCTCCCATTGCTATACACAGTGAAAATAGCACATGCGTCTGTTCCCAGCAAGTACAGTGTATCAGACTGAAGAGGAGCTACTGTTCTTGTCAGTTTCCTAAGCAGACTTGAACTAGATATGGCCGTGTGTTTAGGAAGCACAGTTTTTTTGTTCTGAGCAAGCTCACTCTTCGGAACACATAGGAAACACAGTAGAGTAGAAGAGTGCTCTTTTCTCAAAGGCAGAGTGTGTTTTTGGAAGGCGAGCTAGCTTTTGTTTCCCAGTCCTAAATGGAGTTGAATCACATGCAGTTTCTGGTCCTACGAGCAAGAGTTGTTTTCTGGTAAGGAAAGTCACTATTGCGCTCCCATTGCCATACACAGTGCAAATAGCCCTCCCGTCTGTTCCCAGCAAGTACAGTGTATCGGACTGAAGAGGATCTACTGTTCTTGTCAGGTTCTAAGCAGACTTGAAACAGATGTGGCCGTGATTGTAGGAAGCACAGTTTTTTTATTCTGAGCAAGCTCACTGTTCGTAAAACATAGGAAACATTAGAGTAGAAGAGTGCTCTTTTCTCAAAAGCAGAGGGTGTATCTTGTAAGGCGAGCTAGCGTTTGTTTCCCCGTCCTAAATGGAGGTGAATCCCATGCAGTTTCTGGTCCTACGAGCAAGAGTTGTGTTCTGGTAAGAAGAGTCACTATTGTGCTGCCATTGCCATACACAGGACAAATAGCACTGTTGTCTGTTCCCAGCAAGTACACTGTATTGGACTGAAGAGGATCTACTGTTCATGTCAGGTTCCTAAGCAGAATTGAACTAGATATGGCCCGTGTGTGTAGGAAGCACAGTTTTTTTTTTCTGAGCATGCTCACTGTTCTGGCCCTAGAGGAAACACTTTAGAGTATAAGAGGGCTCTTTTCTAGAAAGCAGAGTGTGTTTCTTGTAATGCGAGCTAGCGTTTGTTTCCCAGTCCTAAATGGAGTTGAATCTCATGCAGTTTCTGGTCCTACGAGCAAGAGTTGTTTTCTGGTAAGAAGAGTCACTATTGTGCTCCCATTGCCATACACAGTGCAAATAGCACTCGCGTCTGTTCCCAGCAAGTACAGTGTATCGGACTGAAGAGTAGCTACTGATGCTGTCAGTTTCCTAAGCAGAGTTGAACGAGATATGGCCCGTGTGTGTACGAAGCTCAGTTCTTTTGTTTTGAGCAAGCTCACTGTTTTGACCACATAGGAAACACAGTAGAGTAGAAGAGTGCTCTTTCTCCAAAGCAGGGTGTGTTTCTTGTAAGGCGAGCTAGTGTTTGTTTCCCAGTCCTAAATGGAGTTGAATCACATGCAGTTTCTGGTCCTACGAGCAAGAGTTGTTTTCTGGTAAGGAAAGTCACTATTGCGCTCCAATTGCCATACACAGTGCAAATAGCACTGGCGTCTTTTCCTAGCAAGTACAGTGTATTGGACTGAAGAGGATCTACTGTTCTTGTCAGGTTTATAAGCAGAATTGAACTAGATATGGCCGTGTGTGTAGGAATCACAGTTTTTTTGTTCTGAGCAAGCTCACTGTTCGGACCCCATAGGAAACACAGTAGAATAGAGGAGTGCTCTTTTCTCTAAAGCAGAATGTGTTTCTTGTAAGGCGAGCTAGCATTTGTTTCCCAGTCCTAAATGGAGTTGAATCACATGCACTTTCTGGTCCTACAAGCAAGAGTTGTTTTTTGGTAAGGAAAGTCACTATTGCGCTCCCATTTCCATACACAGTGAAAATAGCTCATGCGTCTGTTCCCAGCAAGTACAGTGTATCAGACTGAAGAGGAGCTACTGTTCTTGTCAGTTTCCTAAGCAGAGTTGAACTAGATATGGCCCGTGTGTGTAGGAAGCACAGTTCTTATGTTCTGAGCAAGCTCACTGTTCTGGCCCTATAGGAAACACAGTAGAGTAGAAGAGTGCACTTTTCCTAAAAGCAGAGTGTGTTTCTTGTGAGGCGAGCTCGCGTTTGTTTCCCAGTCCTAAATGGAGTTGAGTCACATGCAGTTTCTGGTCCTACGAGCAAGAGTTGTTTTCTGGTAAGAAGAGTCACTGTTGCGCTCCAAATGTCATATACAGTGCAAATAGCACTCGCGTCTGTTCCCAGCAAGTACAGTGTATCGGACTGAATAGGAGCTACTGTTCTTGTCAGTTTCCTAAGCAGACTTGAACTAGATATGGCGGTGTGTGTAGGAAGCACAGTTTTTTTGTTCTGAGCAAGCTCAGTGTTCGGAACACATAGGAAACACAGTAGAGTAGAAGAGTGCTCTTTTCTCAAAGGCAGAGTGTGTTTTTGGAAGGTGAGCTATCGTTTGTTTCCCAGTCCTAATTGGAGTTGAGTCACATGCAGTTTTTTGGCCTACGAGCAAGAGTTGTTTTCTGGTAAGACGAGTCACTATTGTGCTCCAATTGCCATACACAGTGCAAATAGCACTCGCGTCTGTTCCGAGCAAGTACAGTGTATTGGACTGAAGAGGAGCTACTGTTCTTGTCAGTTTCCTAAGCAGAGTTGAACTAGACATGGCCCGTGTATGTAGGAAGCACAGTTCTTTTTTTCTGAGCAAGCTCACTGTTTGGACCCCATAGGAAACACAGTAGAGTACAAGAGTGCTCTTTTCTCTAAAGCAGAGTGTGTTTCATGTAAGGCGAGCTAGCATTTGTTTCCCAGTCCTAAATGGCGTTGAATCACATGCAGTTTCTGGTCCTACGAGCAAGAGTTGTTTTCTGGTAAGGAAAGTCACTATTGCACTCCCATTGCCATACACAGTGCAAATAGCCCTCCCATCTGTTCCCAGCAAGTACAGTGTATCGGACTGAAGAGGATCTACTGTTCTTGTCAGGTTCTGAGCAGACTTGAAATAGATGTGGCCGTGTTTGTAGAAAGCACAGTTTTTTTATTCTGAGCAAGCTCACTGTTCGGAACACATAGGAAACAGTTGAGTAGAAGAGTGCTCTTTTCTCAAAAGCAGAGTGTGTTTCTTGTAAGGCGAGCTCGCCTTTGTTTACCAGTCCTAAATGGAGTTGAATCACATGCAGTTTCTGGTCCTACAAACAAGAGTTGTTTTCTGGTAAGAAGAGTCACTATTGCGCTGCCATTGCCATACACAGGACAAATAGCACTGGCGTCTTTTCCCAGCAAGTACAGTGTATTGGACGGAAGAGGATCTACTGTTCCTGTCAGGTTCCTAAGCAGATTTGAACTAGATATGGCCGTGTGTGTAGGAAGCACAGTTTTTTTGTTCTGAACAAGCTCACTGTTTGGACCCCATAGGAAACACAGTAGAGTAGAAGAGTGCTCTTTTCTCTAAAGCAGAGTGTGTTTCTTGTAAGGCGAGGTAGCGTTTGTTTCCCAGTCCTAAATGGAGTTCGATCACAGGCAGTTTCCGGTCCTATGAGCAAGAGTTGTTTTCTGGTAAGGAAAGTTACTATTGTGCTCCCATTGCCATACAAAGTGCAAATAGCACTCGCGTCTGTTCCCAGCACGTGCAGTGTATTGGACTGAATAGGAGCTACTATTCTTGTCAGTTTCCTAAGCAGAGTTGAACTAGATATGGTCGGTGTGTGTAGGAATCACAGTTCTTTTGTTCTGAGCAAGCTCACTGTTTGGACCCCATAGGAAACACAGTAGAGTAGAAGAGTGCTCTTTTATCAAAAGCAGAGTGTGTTACTTGTAAGGAGAGTTAGCGTTTGTTTCCCAGTCCTAAATGCAGTTGAATCCCATGCAGTTTCTGGTCCTATGAGCAAGAGTTGTTTTCTGGTAAGAATAGTCAATATTGTGCTGCCATTGCCATACACAGGACAAATAGCACTGGAGTCTGTTCTCAGCAAGTACAGTGTATTGGACTGAAGAGGATCTACTGTTCTTGTCAGGTTCTAAGCAGACTTGAAACAGATGTGGCCGTGATTGTAGGAAGCACAGTTTTTTTATTCTGAGCAAGCTCACTGTTCGTAACACATAGGAAACAGTAGAGTAGAAGAGTGCTCTTTTCTCACAAGAAGAGGGTGTTTCTTGTAAGGCGAGCTAGCGTTTGTTTCCCCGTCCTAAATGGAGTTGAATCCCATGCAGTTTCTGGTCCTACGAGCAAGAGTTGTGTTCTGGTAAGAAGAGTCACTATTGTGCTGCCATTGCCATACACAGGACAAATAGCACTGTTGTCTGTTCCCAGCAAGTACACTGTATTGGACTGAAGAGGATCTACTGTTCATGTCAGGTTCCTAAGCAGAATTGAACTAGATATGGCCGTGTGTGGAGGAAGCACAGTTTTTTTGTTCTGAGCAAGCTCACTGTTCGGACCACATAGGAAACACAGTAGAGTAGAAGAGTGCTCTTTTCTCAAAAGCAGAGTGTGTTTCTTGTAAGGCGAGCTAGCGTTTGTTTCCCAGTCCTAAATGGAGTTGAATCCCATGCAGTTTCTGTTCCTACAAGCAAGAGTTGTTTTCTGGTAAGAAGAGTCACTATTGTGCTCCCATTGTTTTACACAGGGCAAATAGCACTGGCGTCTGTTCCCAGCATGTACAGTGTATTGGACTGAAGAGGATCTACTGTTCTTGTCAGGTTCCTAAGCAGAATTGAACTAGATATGGCCATGTGTGTAGGAAGCACAGTCTTTTATTCTGAGCATGCTCACTGTTCTGGCCCTATAGGAAACACAGTAGAGTAGAAGAGTGCTCTTTTCTCAAAAGCAGAGTGTGTTTCTGTAAGGCGAGCTAGCGTTTGTTTCCCAGTCCTAAATGGAGTTGAATCACATGCAGTTTCTGGTCCTATGAGCAAGAGTTGTTTTCTGGTAAGGAAAGTCACTATTGTGTTCCCATTGCCATACAAAGTGCAAAGAGCACTCGCGTCTGTTCCCAGCAAGTACAGTGTATCGGACTGAAGAGGAGCTACTGTTTTCGTCAGTTTCCTAAGCAGAGTTGAACGAGATATGGCCCGTGTGTAGGAAGAACAGTTCTCTTGTTCTGAGCAAGCTCACTGTTCTGGCCCTATAGGAAACACAGCAGAGTAGAAGAGTGCTCTTTTCTCAAAAGCAGAGTGTGTTTCATGTAAGGCGAGCTAGCATTTGTTTCCCAGACCTAAATGGAGTTGAATCACATGCAGTTTCTGGTCCTACGAGCAAGAGTTGTTTTCTGGTAAGGAAAGTCACTATGGTGCTCCCATTGCCATACACAGTGCAAATAGCACTCACGTGTGTTCCCAGCTATTACAGTGTATCGGACTGAAGAGGAGTTACTGTTTTTGTCAGTTCCCTAAGCAAAATTGAACTAGATATGGCCCGTGTGTGTAGGAAGCACAGTTTTTTTTTCTGAGCATGCTCACTGTTCTGGCCCTAGAGGAAACACTTTAGAGTATAAGAGGGCTCTTTTCTAGAAAGCAGAGTGTGTTTCTTGTAATGCGAGCTAGCGTTTGTTTCCCAGTCCTAAATGGAGTTGAATCTCATGCAGTTTCTGGTCCTACGAGCAAGAGTTGTTTTCTGGTAAGAAGAGTCACTATTGTGCTCCCATTGCCATACACAGTGCAAATAGCACTCGCGTCTGTTCCCAGCAAGTACAGTGTATGGGACTGAAGAGTAGCTACTGTTGTTGTCAGTTTCCTAAGCAGAGTTGAACGAGATATGGCCCGTGTGTGTACGAAGCTCAGTTCTTTTGTTCTGAGCAAGCTCACTGTTTGGACCACATAGAAAACACAGTAGAGTACAAGAGTGCTCTTTTCTCAAAAGCAGAGTGTGTTTCATGTAAGGCGAGCTAGCATTTGTTTCCCAGTCCTAAACGGAGTTGAATCACATGCATTTTCTGGTCCTACGAGCAAGAGTTGTTTCCTGGTAAGGAAAGTCACTATTGCGCTCCCATTGCCATACACAGAGCAAATAGCCCTCCCGTCTGTTCCCAGCAAGTACAGTGTATCGGACTGAAGAGGATCTACTGTTCTTGTCAGGTTCTAAGCAGACTTGAAATAGATGTGGCCATGTTTGTAGGAAGCACAGTTTTTTTATTCTGAGCAAGCTCACTGTTCGTAACACATAGGAAACAGTAGAGTAGAAGAGTGCTCTTTTCTCAAAAGCAGAGTGTGTTTCTTGGAAGGCGAGCTAGTGTTTGTTTCCCAGTCCTAAATGGAGTTGAGTCACATGCAGTTTTTTGTCCTACGAGCAAGAGTTGTTTTCTGGTAAGACGAGTCACTATTGTGCTCCAATTGCCATACACAGTGCAAATAGCACTCGCGTCTGTTCCGAGCAAGTACAGTGTATTGGACTGAAGAGGAGCTACTGTTCTTGTCAGTTTCCTAAGCAGAGTTGAACTAGATATGGCCCGTGTGTGTAAGAAGCACAGTTCTTTTATTCTGAGCAAGCTCACTGTTTGGACCCCATAGGAAACACAGTAGAGTAGAAGAGTGCTCTTTTCTCTAAAGCAGAGTGTGTTTCTTGTAAGGCGAGCTAGCGTTTGTTTCCCAGTCCTAAATGGAGTGGAATCACATGCAGTTTCTGGTCCTACGAGCAAGAGTGGTTTTCTGGTAAGGAAAGTCACTATTGCGCTCCCATTGCCATACACAGTGCAAATAGCACTCGCGTCTGTTCCCAGCAAATACAGTGTATGGGACTGAAGAGGAGCTACTGTTCTTGTCAGTTTCCTAAGCAGAGTTGAACTAGATATGGTCGGTGTGTGTAGGAAGCACATTTCTTTTGTTCTGAGCAAGCTCACTTTTCGGACCCCATAGGAAACACAGTTGAGTAGAATTGTGCTCTTTTCTGAAAAGCAGAGTGTGTTTCTTGTAAGGCGAGCTAGCATTTGTTTCCCAGTCCTAAATGGAGTTGAATCCCATGCAGTTTCTGTTCCTACGAGCAAGAGCTGTTTTCTGGTAAGGAAAGTAACTATTGAGCTCCCATTGCCATACACAGTGCAAATAGCAGTCGCGTCTCTTCCCAGCAAATACAGTGTATCGGACTGAAGAGGAGCTACTGTTCCTGTCAGGTTCCTAAGCAGATTTGAACTAGATAGGGTCGGTGTGTGTAGGAAGCACAGTTCTTTTGTTCTGAGCAAGTTCACTGTTTGGACCCCATAGGAAATACAGTAGAGTAGAAGTGTGCTCTTTTCTCAAAAGCAGAGTGTGTTTCTTGTAATGCGAGCTAGCGTTTGTTTCTCAGTCCTAGATGGAGTGGAATCACATGCAGTTTCTGGTTACGAACAAGAGTTGTTTTCTGGTAAGCTAAGTCACTATTGCGCTTCCATTGCCATACACAGTGCAAATAGCCCTCCCGTCTGTTCCCAGCAAGTACAGTGTATCGGACTGAAGAGGATCTACTGTTCTTCTCAAGTTCCTAAGCAGACTTGAACTAGATGTGGCAATGTTTGTAGGAAGCACAGTTTTTTTGTTCTGAGCAAGCTCACTGTTCGGAACACATAGTAAACAGTAAAGTAGAAGAGTGCTCTTTTCTCAAAAGCAGAGTGTGTTTCTTGGAAGGCGAGCTAGCGTTTGTTTCCCAGTCCTAAATGGAGTTGAGTCACATGCAGTTTTTTGTCCTACGAGCAAGAGTTGTTTTCTGGTAAGACGAGTCACTATTGTGCTCCAATTGCCATACACAGTGCAAATAGCACTCGCGTCTGTTCCGAGCAATTACAGTGTATTTGACAGAAGAGGAGCTACTGTTCTTGTCAGTTTCCTAAGCAGAGTTGAACTAGATATGGCCCGTGTGTGTAGGAAGCACAGTTCTTTTGTTCTGAGCAAGCTCACTGTTCGTAACACATAGGAAACACATTAGAGTAGAAGAGTGCTCTTTTCTCTGAAGCAGAGTGTGTTTCTTGTAAGACGAGCTAGCGTTTGTTTCCCAGTCCTAAATGGAGTGGAATCACATGCAGTTTCTGGTCCTATGAGCAAGAGTTGTTTTCTCGTAAGGAATGTCACTATTGCGCTCCCATTTCCATACACTGTGCAAATAGCACATGCGTCTGTTCCCAGCAAGTACACTGTATTGGACTGAAGAGGATCTACTGTTCATGTCAGTTTCCTAAGCAGAGTTGAACTCGATATGGCTCGTGTGTGTAGGAAGCACAGTTTTTATGTTCTGAGCAAGCTCACTGTTCCGGCCCTATAGGAAACACAGTAGAGTAGAGGAGTGCACTTTTCTTAAAAGCAGACTGTGTTTCTTGTAAGGCGAGCTAGCATTTGTTTCCCAGTCCTAAATGGAGTTGAGTCACATGCAGTTTTTTGTCCTACGAGCAAGAGTTGTTTTCTGGTAAGAAGAGTCACTGTTGCGCTCCAAATGCCATATACAGTGCAAATAGCACTCGCGTCTGTTCCCAGCAAGTACAGTGTATCAGACTGAACAGGAGCTACTGTTCTTGTCAGTTTCCTAAGCAGACTTGAACTAGATATGGCCGTGTGTGTAGGAAGCACAGTTTTTTTGTTTTGAGCAAGCTCACTGTTCGGAACACATAGGAAACACAGTAGAGTAGAAGAGTGCTCTTTTCTCAAAAGCAGAGTGTGTTTTTGGAAGGCGAGCTAGCGTTTGTTTCCCAGTCCTAAATGGAGTTGAGTCACATGCAGTTTTTTGTCCTACGAGCAAGAGTTGTTTTCTGGTAAGACGAGTCACTATTGTGCTCCAATTGCCATACACAGTGCAAATAGCACTCGCGTCTGTTCCGAGCAAGTACAGTGTATTGGACTGAAGAGGATCTACTGTTCTTGTCAGGTTCCTAAGCAGAGTTGAACTAGATATGGTCCCTGTGTGTAGGAAGCACAGTTGTTTTGTTCTGAGCAAGCTCACTGTTTAGACCCCATAGGAAACACAGTAGAGTAGAAGAGTGCTCTTTTCTCAAAAGTAGAGTGTGTTTCTTGTAAGGCGAGCTAGCGTTTGTTTCCCAGTCCTAAATGGAGTTGAATCCCATGCAGTTTTTCGTCCTACGAGCAAGAGTTGTTTTCTGGTAAGAAGAGTCACTATTGCGCTGCCATTGCCATACACTGGACAAATAGCACTGTTGTCTGTTCCCAGCAGTACAGTGTATTGGACTGAAGAGGATCTACTGTTCTTGTCAGGTTCCTAAGCAGACTTGAACTAGATATGGCTGTGTTTGTTGGAAGCACAGTTTTTTTGTTATGAGCCAGCTCACTGTTCGGAACACATAGGAAACAGTACAGTAGAAGAGTGCTCTTTTCTCAAAAGCAGAGTGTGTTTCTTGGAAGGCGAGCTAGTGTTTGTTTCCCAGTACTAAATGGAGTTGAGTCACATGCAGTTTTTTGTACTACGAGCAAGAGTTGTTTTCTGGTAAGACGAGTCACTATTGTGTTCCAATTGCCATACACAGTGCAAATAGCACTCACGTCTGTTCCCATCAAGTACAGTGTATTGGACTGAATAGGAGCTACTGTTCTTGTCAGTTTCCTAAGAAGAGTTGAACGAGATATGGCAAGTGTGTGTAGGAAGCACAGTTCTTTTGTTCTGAGCAAGCTCACTGTTTGGACCCCATAGGAAACACAGTAGAGTAGAAGAGTGCTCTTTTCTCTAAAGCAGAGTGTTTTTCTTGTAAGGTGAGCTCGCGTTTGTTTCCCAGTCTTAAATGGAGTTGAGTCACATGCAGTTTTTTGTCCTACGAGCAAGAGTTGTTTTCTGGTAAGAAGAGTCACTATTGTGCTCCCATTGCCGTACACAGTGCAAATAGTACTCGCGTCTGTTCCCTTCAAGTACAGTGTATTGGACTGATTAGGAGCTACTGTTCTTGTCAGTTTCCTCAGCAGAGTTGAACTAGATATGGCCGTGTGTGTAGGAAGCACAGTTCTTTTGTTCTGAGCAAGCTCACTGTTCTGGCCCTATAGGAAACACAGTAGAGTAGAAGAGTGCTCTTTTCTCAAAAGCAGATTGTGTTTCTTGTAAGGCGAGCTAGCGTTTGTTTCCCAGTCCTAAATGGAGTTGAATCACATGCAGTTTCTGGTCCTACGACCAAGAGTTGTTTTCTGGTAAGGAAAGTCACTATTGCGCTCCGATTTCCATACACAGTGCAAATAGCACTCGCGTCTGTTCCCAGCAAGTACAGTGTATTGGACTGAATAGGAGCTACTGTTCTTGTCAGTTTCCTAAGCAGAGGTGAACGAGATATGGCCCGTGTGTGTAGGAAGCACAGTTCTTTTGTTCTGAGCAAGCTCACTGTTTGGACCCCATAGGAAACACAGTAGAGTAGAAGAGTGCTCTTTTCTCTAAAGCAGAGTGTTTTTCTTGTAAGGTGAGCTCGCGTTTGTTTCCCAGTCCTAAATGGAGTTGAGTCACATGCAGTTTTTGGTCCTACGAGCAAGAGTTGTTTTCTGGTAAGAAGAGTCACTATTGTGCTCCCATTGCCATACACAGTGCAAATAGTACTCGCGTCTGTTCCCTTCAAGTACAGTGTATTGGACTGATTAGGAGCTACTGTTCTTGTCAGTTTCCTCAGCAGAGTTGAACTAGATATGGCCGTGTGTGTAGGAAGCACAGTTCTTTTGTTCTGAGCAAGCTCACTGTTCTGGCCCTATAGGAAACACAGTAGAGTAGAAGAGTGCTCTTTTCTCAAAAGCAGATTGTGTTTCTTGTAAGGCGAGCTAGCGTTTGTTTCCCAGTCCTAAATGGAGTTGAATCACATGCAGTTTCTGGTCCACGAGCAAGAGATGTTTTCTGGTTAGAAGAGTCACTATTGCGCTGCCATTGCCATACAAAGGACAAATAGCACTGGCGTCTGTTCCCAGCAAGTACAGTGTATTGGAGTGAAGAGGATCTACTGTTCTTGTCAGGTTCCTAAGCAGACTTGAACTAGATATGGCCGTGTGTGTAGGAAGCACAGTTTTTTTTGTTCTCAGCAAGCTCACTGTTCGGAACACATAGGAAACACAGTAGAGTAGAAGAGTGCTCTTTTCTCAAAAGCAGAGTGTGTTTCATGTAAGGCGAGCTAGCATTTGTTTCCCAGTCCTAAATGGAGTTGAATCACATGCAGTTTCTGATCCATGAGCGAGAGTTGTTTTCTGGTAAGAAGAGTGACTATTGCGCTGCCATTGCTATACACAGGACAAATAGCACTAGCGTCTGTTCCCAGCAAGTACAGTGTATTGGACTGAAGAGGATCTACTGTTCTTGTCAGGTTCCTAAGCGGACTTGAACTAGATATGGCCGTGTGTGTAGGAAGCACAGTTTTTTTGTTCTGAGCAAGCTCACTTTTCGGAACACATAGGAAACACAGTAGAGTAGAAGAGTGCTCTTTTCTCAAAAGCAGAGTGTGTGTCTTAAAAGTCGAGCTAGCGTTTGTTTCCCAGTCCTAAATGGAGTTGAGTCACATGCAGTTTTTTATCCTACGAGCAAGAGTTTTTTTCTGGTAAGGAAAGTCACTATTGCGCTCCCATTGCCATACACAGTGCAAAAAGCACTCGCGTCTGTTCCCAGCAAGTACAGTGTATCGGACTGAAGAGGAGCTACTGTTCTTGTCAGTTTCCTAAGCAGAGTTGAACTAGATATGGCCCGTGTGTGTAGGAAGCACAGTTCTTTTGTTCTGAGCAAGCTCACTGTTCGTACCCCATAGGAAACACAGTAGAGTAGAAGAGTGCTCTTTTCTCAAAAAAAGAGTGTGTTTCATGTAAGGCGAGCTAGCATTTGTTTCTCAGTCCTAAATGGAGTTGAATCACATGCAGTTTCTGGTCCTACGAGCAAGAGTTGTTTTCTGTTAAGGAAAGTCACTATTGCGGTCCCATTGCCATACACAGTGCAAATAGCTCTCGCGTCTGTTCCCAGCAAGTACAGTGTATCGGACTGAAGAGGAGCTACTGTTCTTGTCAGTTTCCTAAGCAGAGTTGAACTAGATATGGCCCGTGTGTGTAGGAAGCACAGTTCTTTTGTTCTGAGCAAGCTCACTGTTCGTACCCCATAGGAAACACAGTAGAGTAGAAGAGTGCTCTTTTCTCAGAAGCAGAGTGTGTTTCATGTAAGGCGAGCTAGCATTTGTTTCCCAGTCCAAAATGGAGTTGAATCACATGCAGTTTCTGGTCCATGAGCAAGAGTTGTTTTCTGGTAAGAAGAGTCACTATTGTGCTGCCATTGCCGTACACAGGACAAATAGCACTAGCGTCTGTTCCCAGCAAGTACAGTGTATTGGACTGAAGAGGATCTACTGTTCTTGTCAGGTTCCTAAGCAGACTTGAACTAGATATGGCCGTGTGTGTAGGAAGCACAGTTTTTTTGTTCTGTGCAACCTCACTTTTCGGAACACATAGGAAACACAGTAGAGTAGAAGAGTGCTCTTTTCTCAAAAGCAGAGTGTGTTTCTTAAAAGTCGAGCTAGCGTTTGTTTCCCAGTCCTAAATGGAGTTGAGTCACATGCAGTTTTTTATCCTACGAGCAAGAGTTGTTTTCTGGTAAGGAAAGTCACTATTGCGCTCCCATTGCCATACACAGTGCAAATAGCTCTCGCGTCTGTTCCCAGCAAGTACAGTGTATTGGACTGAAGAGGAGCTACTGTTCTTGTCAGTTTCCTAAGCAGAGTTGAACTAGATATGGCCCGTGTGTGTAGGAAGCACAGTTCTTTTGTTCTGAGCAAGCTCACTGTTCGTACCCCGTAGGAAACACAGTAGAGTAGAAGAGTGCTCTTTTCTCAAAAGCAGAGTGTGTTTCATGGAAGGCAAGCTAGCATTTGTTTCTCAGTCCTAAATAGAGTTGAATCATATGCAGTTACTGGTCCTACGAGCAAGAGTTGTTTTCTAGTAAGGAAAGTCACTATTGTGCTCCCATTGCCATACACAGTGCAAATAGCACTGGCGTCTGTTTCCAGCAAGTACAGTGTATCGGACTGAAGAGGAGCTACTGTTCTTGTCAGTTTCCTAAGCAGAGTTGAACTAGATATGGCCCGTGTGTGTAGGAAGCACAGTTCTTTTGTTCTGAGCAAGCTCACTGTTCGGACCCTATAGGAAACACAGTGGAGTAGAAGAGTGTGCTTTTCTCAAAAGCAGAGTGTGTTTCTTGTAAGGCGAGCTAGCGTTTGTTTCCCAGTCTTAAATGGAGTTGAGTCACATGCAGTTTTTTGTCCTACGAGCAAGAGTTGTTTTCTGGTAAGACGAGTCACTATTGTGCTCCAATTGCCATACACAGTGCAAATAGCACTTGAGTCTGTTCCCCGCAAGTAAAGTGTATTGGACTGAAGAGGAGCTACTGTTCTTGTCAGTTTTTTAAGCAGAGTTGAACTAGATATGGCCCGTGTGTGTAGGAAGCACAGTTCTTTTGTTCTGAGCAAGCTCACTGTTCGGACCCCGTAGGAAACACAGTAGAGTAGAAGAGTGCTCTTTTCTCAAAAGCAGAGTGTGTTTCATGTAAGGCAAGCTAGCATTTGTTTCCCAGTCCTAAATGGAGATGAATCACATGCAGTTTCTGGTCCTACGAGCAAGAGTTGTTTTCTGGTAAGGAATGTCACTATTGTGCTCCCATTGCCATACACAGTGCAAATAGCACTCTCGTCTGTTCCCAGCAAGTACAGTGTATGTGACTGAGGGAGGAGATACTGTTCTTGTCAGTTTCCTAAGCAGAGTTGAACTAGATATGGCCCGTGTGTGTAGGAAGCACAGTTCATTTGTTCTGAGCAAGCTCACTGTTCGGACCCTATAGGAAACACAGTAGAGAAGAAGAGTGCTCTTTTCTCAAAAGCAGAGTGTGTTTCTTGTAAGACGAGCTAGTGTTTTTTCCCAGTCTGAAATGGAGTTGAATCACATGCAGTTTCTGGTCCACGAGCAAGAGTTGTTTTCTGGTAAGAAGAGTCACTATTGCGCTGCCATTGCCATACACAGGACAAATAGCACTGGCGTCTGTTCCCAGCAAGTACAGTGTATTGGACTGAAGAGGATCTACTGTTCCTGTCAGGTTCCTAAGCAGACTTGAACTAGATATGGCCGTGTGTGTAGGAAGCACAGTTCTTTTGTTCTGAGCAAGCTCACTGTTCGGACCCTATAGGAAACACAGTAGATTAGAAGAGTGCTCTTTTATCAAAAGCAGAGTGTGTTTCTTGTAAGGCGAGCTAGCGTTTGTTTCCCAGTCCTAAATGGAGTTGAATCCCATGCAGTTTCTGGTCCTATGAGCAAGAGTTGTTTTCTGGTAAGGAAAGTCACTATTGCGCTCCCATTGCCATACACAGTGCAAATTGCACTCGCGTCTGTTCCCAGCAAGTACAGTGTATCGGACTGAAGAGGAGCTACTTTTCTTGTCAGTTTCCTAAGCAGAGTTGAAGTAGATATGGCCCGTGTGTAGGAAGCACAGTTCTTATGTTCTGAGCAAGCTCACTGTTCTGGCCCTATAGGAAACACAGTAGAGTAGAAGAGTGCTCTTTTCTCTAAAGCAGAATGTGTTTCTTGTAAGGCGAGCTAGCGTTTGTTTTCTGGTCATAAATGGAGTTGAATAACATGCAGTTTCTAGTCCTACGAGCAAGAGATGTTTTATGGTAAGAAGAGTCACTTTTGCGCTGCCATTGCCATACACAGTGCAAACAGCACTCGTGTCTCTTCCCCGCAAGTACAGTGTATTGGACTGAAGAGGAGCTACTGTTCTTGTCAGTTTCCTAAGCAGAGTTGAATTAGATATGGCCCTTGTGTGTAGGAAGTACAGTTCTTTTGTTCTGAGCAAGCTCACTGTTCGGACCCCATAGGAAACACAGTAGAGTAGAAGAGGGCTCTATTCTCAGAAGCAGAGTGTGTTTCTTGGAAGTCGAGCTAGCGTTTGTTTCCCAGTACTAAATGGAGTTGAGTCACATGCAGTTTTTGGTCCTATGAGCAAGAGTTGTTTTCTGGTAAGACGAGTCACTATTGTGCTCCAATTGCCAACACAGTGCAAATAGCAATCGTGTCTGTTCCCCGCAAGTAAAGTGTATTGGACTGAAGAGGAGCTACTGTTCTTGTCAGTTTCCTAAGCAGAGTTGAACTAGATATGGCACGTGTGTGTAGGAAGAATATTTCTTTTGTTCTGAGCAAGCTCACTGTTCGGACCCCATAGGAAACACAGTAGAGTAGAAGAGTGCTCTTTTCTCAAAAGCAGAGTGTGTTTCATGTAAGGCAAGCTAGCATTTGTTTTCCAGTGCTAAATGGAGTTGAATCACATGCAGTATCTGGTACTACGAGCAAGAGTTGTTTTCTGGTAAGGAAAGTCACTATTGTGCTCCCATTGCCATACACAGTGCAAATAGCACTCGCGTCTGTTCCCAGAAAGTACAGTGTATCGGACTGAAGAGGAGCTACTGTTCTTGTCAGTTTCCTAAGCAGAGTTGAACTAGATATGGCCCATGTGTAGGAAGCACAGTTCTTTTGTTCTGAGCAAGCTCACTGTTCTGGCCCTATAGGAAACACAGTAGAGTAGAAGAGTGCTCTTTTCTCAAAAGCAGAGTGTGTTTCTTGTAAGGCGAGCTAGTGTTTGTTTCCAGTCCTAAATGGAGTTGAATCACATGCAGTTTCTGGTCCTACGAGCAAGAGTTGTTTTATGGTAAGAAGAGTCACTATTGTGCTGCCATTGCCATACACAGGACAAATAGCACTGGCGTCTGTTCCCAGCAAGTACAGTATATTGGACTGAAGAGGATCTACTGTTCTTGTCAGGTTCCTAAGCAGACTTGAACTAGATATGGCCGTGTGTGTAGGAAGCACAGTTCGTTTGTTCTGAGCAAGCTCACTGTTCGGACCCCATAGGAAACACAGAAGAGTAGATGAGTGCTCTTTTCTCAAAAGCAGAGTGTGTTTCTTGTAAGGCAAGCTAGCGTTTGTTTCCCAGTCCTAAATGGTGTTGAATCACATGCAGTTTCTGGTCCTACGAGCAAGAGTTGTTTTCTGGTAAGGAAAGTCACTATTGCGCTCCCATTGCCATACACAGTGCAAATAGCACTCGCGTCTGTTCCCAGCAAGTACAGTGTATCGGACTGAAGAGGAGCTACTGTTCCTGTCAGTTTCCTAAGCAGAGTTGATCTAGTTATGGCCCGTGTGTGTAGGAAGCACAGTTCTTATGTTCTGAGCAAGCTCACTGTTCTGGCCCTATAGGAAACACAGTAGAGTAGAAGAGTGCTCTTTTTTCTAAAGCAGAGTGTGTTTCTTGTAAGGCAAGCTAGCGTTTGTTTCCTAGTCCTAAATGGAGTTGAATCACAAGCAGTTTCAGGTCCTACGAACAAGAGTTTTTTTCTGGTAAGGAAAGTCACATTGCGCTCCCATTGCCATACACCATGCAAATATCACTCGCGTCTGTTCCCAGCAAGTACAGTGTATTGGACTGAAGAGATCTAGTGTTCTTGTCAGGTTCCTAAGCAGACTTGAACTAGATATGGCCGTGTGTGTAGGAAGCGCAGTTTTTTTGTTTTGAGCAAGCTCACTGTTCTGGCCCTATAGGAAGCACAGTAGAGTAGAAGAGTGCTCTTTTCTCAAAAGCAGAGTGTGTTTCTTGTAAAGTGAGCTAGAGTTTGTTTCCCAGTCCTAAATGGAGTTGAGTCACATGCAGTTTTTTGTTCTATGAGCAAGAGTTGTTTTCTGGTAAGACGAGTCACTATTGTGCTCCAAATGCCATATACAGTGCAAATAGCACTGGCGTCTGTTCCCAGCAAGTACAGTGTATTGGACTGAAGAGGATCTACTGTTCTTGTCAGTTATCTAAGCAGAGTTGAACTAGATATGGCCCGTGTAGGAAGCACAGTTCTTTTGTTCTGAGCAAGCTCACTGTTCTGGCCCTGTAGGAAACACAGTAGAGTAGAAGAGTGCTCTTTTTTTAAAGCAGAGTGTGTTTCTGTAAGGCGAGCTAGCATTTGTTTCCCAGTCCTAAATCGCGTTGAATCACATGCAGTTTGTGGTCCTATGAGCAAGAGTTGTTTTCTGGTAAGGAAAGTCACTATTGCGCTCTCATTGCCATACACAGTGTAAATAGCACTCGCGTCTGTTCCCAGCAAGTACAGTGTATTGGACTGAAGAGGAGCTACTGTTCTTGTCAGTTTCCTAAGCAGAGTTGAACTACATATGGTCCGTGTGTGTAGGAACCACATTTCTTTTGTTCTGAGCAAGCTCACTGTTTGGACGCCATAGGAAACACAGTAGAATAGAAGAGTGCTCTTTTCTCTAAAGCAGTGTGTTTCTTGTAAGGTGAGCTAGCATTTGTTTCCCAGTCCTAAATGGAGTTGAATCACATGCAGTTTCTGGTCCTACGAGCAAGAGTTGTTTTATGGTAAGGAAAGTGACTATTGTGCTCCCATTGCCATACACAGTGCAAATAGCACAAGCGTCTGTTCCCAGCAAGTACAGTGTATTGGACTGAAGAGGAGGTACTGTTCTTCTCAGTTTCCTAAGCAGAGTTGAACTAGATATGGCCCGTGTGTCTAGGAAGCACAGTTCATTTGTTCTGAGCAAGCTAACTGTTCTGGCCCTATAGGAAACACAGTAGAGTAGAAGAGTGCTCTTTTCTCAAAAGCAGAGTGTGTTTCTTGTAAGGTGAGCTAGAGTTTGTTTCCCAGTCCTAAATGGAGTTGAGTCACATGCAGTTTTTGGTCCTATGAGCAATAGTTGTTTTCTGGTAAGACGAGTCACTATTGTGTTCCAATTGCCATACACAGTGCACATAGCACTCGCGTCTGTTCTCAACAAGTAGGTGTATTGGACTGAAGAGGAGCTGCTGTTCTTGTCAGTTTCCTAAGCAGAGTTTAAATAGATATGGCCCGTCTGTTTAGGAAGCACAGTTATTATGTTCTGAGCAAGCTCACTGTTCTGGTCCTACAGGAAACACAGTAGAGTAGAAGAGTGCTCTTTTCTCTAAAGCAGAGTGTGTTTCTTGTAAGGCGAGCTCGCGTTTGTTTCTCAGTCCTAAATGGAGTTGAATCACAGACAGTTTCTGGTCCTACGAGTAAGAAATGTTTTCTGGTAGGGAAAGTCATTATTGTGCTCCCATTGACATACACAGTGCAAATAGCACATGTGTCTGTTCCCAGCAAGTACAGTGTATTGGACTGAAGAGGAGCTACTGTTCTTGTCATGTTCCTAAGCAGAGTTGAACTAGATATGGCCCGTGTGTGTAGGAAGCGAGTTCTTATGTTATGAGCAAGCTCACTGTTCTGGCCCTATAGGAAACACAGTAGAGTAGAAGAGTGCTCTTTTCTCTAAAGCAGAGTGTGTTTCTTGTAAAGCGAGCTAGCGTTTGTTTCCCAGTCCTAAATGGAGTTGAGTCACATGCAGTTTTTTGTCCTACAAGCAAGAGTTGTTTTCTGGTAAGACTAGTCACTATTGTGCTCCAATTGCCATACACAGTGAAAATAGCACTCGCGTCTGTTCCCCGCAAGTAAAGTGTATTGGACTGAAGAGGAGCTACTGTTCTTGTCAGGTTCCTAAGCAGAGTTGAACTAGATATGGCCCGTGTAGGAAGCACAGTTCTTTTGTTCTGAGCAAGCTCACTGTTCAGACACCATAGGAAAAACAGTAGAGCAGAAGAGTGCTCTTTTCTCAAAAGCAGAGTGTGTTTCATGTAAGGCGAGCTAGCATTTGTTTCCCAGTCCTAAATGGAGTTGAATAACATGCAGTTTCTGGTCTTACGAGCAAGAGTTGTTTTCTGGTAAGGAAAGTCACTATTGTGCTCCCATTGGCACCCACAGTGCAAGTAGCACTCGCGTCGGTTCCCAGAAAGTACAGTGTATCGGACTGAAGAGGAGCTACTGTTCTTGTCAGTTTCTTAAGCAGAGTTGAACTAGATATAGCCCATGTGTAGGAAGCAGAGTTCTTTTGTTCTGAGCAAGCTCACTGTTCGGACCCCATAGGAAACACAGTAGAGTAAAAGAGTGCTCTTTCCTCAAAAGCAGAGTGTGTTTCATGTAAGGCGAGCTAGAGTTTGTTTCCCAGTCCTAAATGGAGTTGAATCACATGCAGTTTCTGGTCTTACGAGCAAGAGTTGTTTTCTGGTAAGGAAAGTCACTATTGCGCTCCCATTGCCATACACAGTGCAAATAGCACTCGCGTCTGTTCCCAGCAATTACAGTGTATCGGACTGAAGAGGAGCTACTGTTCTTGTCAGTTTCCAAAGCAGAGTTGAACTAGATATGGCCCGTGTGTAGGAAGCACAGTTTTTTTGTTCTGAGCAAGCTCACTTTTCGGAACACATAGGAAACACAGTAGAGTAGAAGAGTGCTCTTTTCTCAAAAGCAGAGTGTGTTTTTGTAAGGCGAGCTAGCGTTTGTTTCCTAGTGCTAAATGGAGTTGAATCACATGCAGTTTCTAGTCCTATGAACAAGAGTTCTTTTCTGGTAAGGAAAGTCACTATTGCGCTCCCATTGACATTCACAAGGCAAATAGCACTCGCGTCTTTTCCCAGCAAGTACAGTGTATTGGACTGAATAGGAGCTACTGTTCTTGTCAGTTTACTAAGCAGAGTTGAACTAGATATGGTCCGTGCGTGTAGGAAGCACAGTCTTTTGTTCTGAGCAAGCTCACTGTTTGGACCCCATAGGAACCACAGTAGAGTAGAAGAGTGCTCTTTTCTCAAAACAGAGTGTGTTTCTTGGAAGTCGAGCTAGCGTTTCTTTCCCAGTCCTAAATGGAGTTGAGTCACATGCAGTTTTTTGTCCTATGAGCAAGAGTTGTTTTCTGGTAAGACTAGTCACTATTGTGCTCCAATTGCCATACACAGTGCAAATAGCACTCGCGTCTGTTCCCCGCAAGTACAGTGTATTGGACGGAAGAGGAGCTACTGTTCTTGTCAGTTTCCTAAGGAGAGTTGAACTAGATATGGCCCATGTGTGTAGGAAGCACAGTTCTTTTGTTCTGAGCAAGTTCACTGTTCGGACCCCATAGGAAGCACAGTAGAGTAGAAGAGTGCTCCTTTCTCAAAAGCAGAGTGTGTTTATGTAAGGCAAGCTAGCATTTGTTTCCCAGTCCTAAATGGAGTTGAATCACATGCAGTTTCTGGTCTTACGAGCAAGAGTTGTTTTCTGGTAAGGAAAGTCACTATTGCGCTCCCATTGCCATACACAGTGCAAATAGCACTCGCGTCTGTTCCCAGCAGGTACAGTGTATCGGACTGAAGAGGAGCTACTGTTCTTGTCAGTTTCCTAAGCAGAGTTGAACTAGATATGGCCCATGTGTGTAGGAAGCACAGTTCTTTTGTTCTGAGCAAGTTCACTGTTCGGACCCCATAGGAAGCACAGTAGAGTAGAAGAGTGCTCTTTTCTCAAAAGCAGAGTGTGTTTCATGTAAGGCGAGCTAGCATTTGTTTCCCAGTCCTAAATGGAGTTGAATCACATGCAGTTTCTGGTCCTACGAGCAAGAGTTGTTTTCTGGTAAGAAGAGACACTATTACGCTGCCATTGCCATACACAGGACAAATAGCACTGGCGTCTGTTCCCAGCAAGTACAGTGTATTGGAATGAAGAGGATATACTGTTCTTGTCAGGTTCCTAAGCAGACTTGAACTAGATATGGCCGTGTGAGTAGGAAGTACAGTTTTTTTTGTTCTGAGCAAGCTCACTGTTCGGAACACATAGGAAACACAGTAGAGTAGAAGAGTGCTCTTTCTCAAAAGCAGAGTGTGTTTCATGTAAGGCGACCTAGCATTTGTTTCCCACTCCTAAGTGGAGTTGAATCACATGCAGTTTCTGGTCCTACGATCAAGAGTTGTTTTCTGTTAAGGAAAGTTACTATTGCGCTCCCATTGCCATACACAGTACAAATAACACTCGCGTCTGTTCCCCGCAAGTACAGTGTATCGGACTGAAGAGGAGCTACTGTTCTTGTCAGTTTCCTAAGCAGAGTTGAATTAGCTATGGCCCATGTGTGTAGGAAGCACAGTTATTTTGTCTGTGCAAGCTCACTGTTCGGACCCCATAGGAAACACAGTAGAGTAGAAGAGTACTCTTTTCTCAAAAGCAGAGTGTGTTTCATGTATGCGAGCTAGCATTTGTTTCCCAGTCCTAAATGGAGTTGAATCACATGCAGTTTCTGGTCCTACGAGCAAGAGTTGTTTTCTGGTAAGGAAAGTAACTATTGCGCTCCCATTGACATACACAGTGCAAATAGCCCTCCTATCTGTTCCCAGCAAGTACAGTGTATTGGACTGCAAAGGAGCTACTGTTCTTCTCAGTTTCCTAAGTAGAGTTGAACTAGATATGGGCCGTGTGTTTAGGAAGTACAGTTCTTTTTTTCTGAGCAAGCTCACTGTTCTGGCCCTATAGGAAACACAGAAGAGTAGAAGAGTGCTCTTTTCTCAAAAGCAGAGTGTGTTTCATGTAAGGCGAGCTAGCGTTTATTTCCCAGTCCTTAATGGAGTTGAATCACATGCAGTTTCTGGTCCTACGAGCAAGAGTTGTTTACTGGTAAGGAAAGTCACTATTGAGCTCCCCTTGCCATACACATTGCAAATAGCTCTCGCGTCTGTTCCCAGCAAGTAGAGTGTATCAGACTGAAGACGAGCTACTGTTCTTGTCAGTTTCCTAAGCAGAGTTGAACTAGATATGGCCCGTGTGTGTAGGAAGCACAGTTCTTATGTTCTGAGCAAGTTCACTCTTCTGGCCCTATAGGAAACACAGTAGAGTAGAAGAGTGCTCTTTTCTCAAAAGCAGAGTGTGTTTTTGTAAGGCGAGCTAGCATTTGTTTTCTAGTCCTAAATGGAGTTGAATCACATGCAGTTTCTGGTCCTAGGAACAAGATTTTTTTTCTGGTAAGGAAAGTCACTATTGTGCTCCCATTGCCCTTCACAAGGCAAATAGCACTCGCGCATTTTCCCAGCAAGTACAGTGTATTGGACTGAATAGGAGCTACTCTTCTTGTCAGTTTACTAAGCAGAGTTGAACTAGATATGGTCCGTGTGTGTAGTAAGCACAGTTCTTTTTTTCTGAGCAAGCTCACTGTTTGGACCCCATAGGAAACACAGTAGAGTAGAAGAGTGCTCTTTTCTCTAAAGCAGAGTGTGTTTCTTGTAAGGCAAGCTACCGTTTATTTCCCAGTCCTAAATGGAGTGGAATCACATGCAGTTTCTGGTCCTACGAGCAAGAGTTGTTTTCTGGTAAGGAAAGTCACTATTGTGCTCCCATTGCCATACACAGTGCAAATAGCCCTCCCGTCTGTTCCCAGCAACTACAGTGTATTGGTCTGAAGAGGAGCTACTGTTCTTCTCAGTTTCCTAAGCAGAGTTGAACTAGATATGGCCCATGTGTGTAGGAAGCAGAGTTCTTTTTTTCTGAGCAAGCTCACTGTTCTGGCCCTATTGGAAACACAGTAGAGTAGAAGAGTGCTCTTTTCTCAAAAGCAGAGTGTGTTTCTTGTAAAGTGAGCTAGAATTTGTTTCCCAGTCCTAAAAGGAGATGAATCACATGAAGTTTCTGGTCCTAAGAGCAAGAGTTTTTTTCTGTTAAGAAGAGTAACTATTGCGCTGCCATTGCCATACATAGGACAAATAGCACTGGCGTCTGTTCCCAGCAAGTACAGTGTATTGAACTGAAGAGGATCTACTGTACTTGTCAGGTTCCTAAGCAGACTTGAAGTAGATATGGCCGTGTGAGTAGGAAGCACAGTTTTTTTGTTCTGAGCAAGCTCACTGTTCTGGCCCTATAGGAAACAAAGTAGAGTAGAAGAGTGCTCTTTTATCAAAAGCAGAGTGTGTTTCTTGGAAGTCGAGCCTGTGTTTGTTTCCCAGTTTTAAATGGAGTTGAATCACATGCAGTTTTTTGTCCTACTAGCAAGAGTTGTTTTCTGGTAAGACAAGTCACTATTGTGCTCCAATTGCCATACACAGGACAAATAGCACTGGCGTCTGTTCCCAGCAAGTACATTGTATTGGACTGAAGAGGATCTACTGTTCTTGTCAGGTTCCTAAGCAGACTTGAACTAGATATGGCCGTGTGTGTAGGAAGCACAGTTTTTTTGTTCTGAGCAAGCTCAATGTTCGGAACACATAGGAAACACAGTAGAGTAGAAGAGTGCTCTTTTCTCAAAAGCAGAGTTTGTTTCTTGTAAGGCGAGCTAGCGTTTGTTTCCCAGTCCTAAATGGAGTTGAGTCACATGCAGTTTTTTGTCCTATGAGCAAAAGTTGTTTTCTGGTAAGACAAGTCACTATTGTTCTCCAATTGCCATACACAGTGCAAATAGCACTCGCGTCTGTTCCCCGCAAGTACAGTGTATTGGACGGAAGAGGAGCTACTGTTCTTGTCAGTTTCGTAAGCAGAGTTGAAATAGATATGGCCCGTGTGTGTAGGAAGCACAGTTCTTTTGTTCTGAGCAAGCTCACTGTTCGGACCCCATAGGAAACACAGTAGAGTGGAAGAGTGCTCTTTTCTCAAAAGCAGAGTGTGTTTCATGTAAGGGGAGATAGAGTTTGTTTCCCAGTCCTAAATGGAGTTGAATCACATGCAGTTTCTGGTCTTATGAGCAAGAGTTGTTTTCTGGTAAGGAAAGTCACTATTGCGCTCCCATTGAAATACACAGTGCAAATAGCACTCGCGTCTGTTCCCAGCAAGTACAGTGTATCGGACTGAAGAGGAGCTACTGTTCTTGTCAGTTTCCAAAGCAGAGTTGAACTACATATGGCCCGTGTGTAGGAAGCACAGTTTTTTTGTTCTGAGCAAGCTCACTGTTTGGAACCCATAGGAAACACAGTAGAGTAGAAGAGTGCTCTTTTCTCAAAAGCATAGTGTGTTTCATGTAAGGCGAGCTAGCATTTGTTTCCCAGTCCTAAATGGAGTTGAATCACATGCAGTTTCTGGTCTTACGAGCAAGAGTTGTTTTCTGGTAAGGAAAGTCACTATTGCGCTCCCATTGCCATACACAGTGCAAATAGCACTCGCGTCTGTTCCCAGCAAGTACAGTGTATCAGACTGAAGAGAAGCTAATGTTCTTGTCAGTTTCCTAAGAAGAGTTGGACGAGATATGGCCCGTGTGTAGGAAGCACAGTTCTTTTGTTCTGAGCAAGCTCACTGTTCTGGCCCTATAGGAAAAACAGTAGAGTAGAAGAGTGCTCTTTTCTCTAAAGCAGAGTGTGTTTCTTGCAAGGTGAGCTAGCATTTGTTTCCCAGTCCTAAATGGAGTGGAATCATATGCAGTTTCTGGTCCTACAAGCAAGAGTTGTTTTCTGGTAAGAAGAGTCACTATTGCGCTGCCATTGCCATACACAGGACAAATAGCTCTGGCGTCTGTTCCCAGCAAGTACAGTGTATTGAACTGAAGAGGATCTACTGTTCTTGTCAGGTTCCTAAGCAGACTTGAACTAGATATGGCCGTGTGAGAAAGAAGCAAAGTTTTTTTTTTCTGAGCAAGCTCACTGTTCGGAACATATAGGAAACACAGTAGAGTAGAAGAGTGCTCTTTTCTCAAAAGCAAAGAGTGTTTCTTGGAAGTTGAGCTAGCGTTTGTTTCCCAGTCCTAAATGGAGTTGAGTCACATGCAATTTTTTGTCCTACGAGCAAGACTTGTTTTCTGGTAAGGAAAGTCACTATTGTGCTCCCATTGCCATACACAGTGCAAATAGCACTCGCGTCTGTTCCCAGCAAGTACAGTGTATCGGACTGAAGAGGAGCTACTGTTCTTGTCAGTTTCCTAAGCAGAGTTTAACTAGATATGGCCCGTGTGTAGGAAGCACAGTTCTTTTGTTCTGAGCAAGCTCACTGTTCTGGCCCTATAGGAAACACAGTAGAGTAGAAGAGTGCTCTTTTCTCAAAAGCAGAGTGTGTTTCTTGTAAAGCGAGCTAGAGTTTGTTTCCCAGTTTTAAATGGAGTGGAATCACATGCAGTTTCTGGTCCTACGAGCAAGAGTTGTTTTCTGGTAAGAAGAGTCACTATTGAGCTGCCATTGCCATACACAGGACAAATAGCACTGGTGTCTGTTCCCAGCAAGTACAGTGTATTGAACTGAAGAGGATCTACTGTTCTTGTCAGGTTCCTAAGCAGACTTGAACTAGATATGGCCGTGTGAGTAGGAAGCACAGTTTTTTTGTTCTGAGCAAGCTCACTGTTCGGAACACATAGGAAACACAGTAGAGTAGAAGAGTGCTCTTTTATCAAAAGCAGAGTGTGTTTCTTGGAAGTCGAGCTAGCGTTTGTTTCCCAGTTCTAAATGGAGTTGAATCACATGCAGTTTCTGGTCTTACGAGCAAGAGTTGTTTTCTGGTAAGTAAAGTCACTATTGCGCTCCCATTGCCGTACACAGTGCAAATAGCACTCGCGTCTGTTCCCAGCAAGTACAGTGTATTGGACTGAAGAGGAGCTACTGTTCTTGTCAGTTTCCTAAGCAGAGTTGAACTAGATATGGCCCATGTGTAGGAAGCACAGTTCTTCTGTTGTGAGCAAGCTCACTCTTCTGGCCCTATAGGAAACACAGTAGAGTAGAAGAGTGCTCTTTTCTCTAAAGCAGAGTGTGTTTCTTGTAAGGCGAGCTAGCTTTTGTTTCCCAGTCCTAAATGGAGTTGAATCACATGCAGTTTCTGGTCCTACAAGCAAGAGTTGTTTTCTGGTAAGAAGAGTCACTATTGCGCTGCCATTGCCATACATAGGACAAATAGCACTGACGTCTGTTCTCAGCAAGTACAGTATATTGGACTGAAGAGGATCTACTGTTCTTGTCAGATTCCTAAGCAGAATTGAAATAGATATGGCTGTGTGTGTAAGAAGCACAGTTCGCCGGGTGGTGGTGGCGCACGCCTTTAATCCCAGCACTCGGGAGGCAGAGCCAGGCGGATCTGTGTGAGTTCGAGGCCAGCCTGCGCTACCAAGTGAGTCCCAGGAAAGGCGCAAAACTACACAGAGAAACCCTGTCTCGAAAAACCAAAAAAAAAAAAAAAAAAAAAAAAAAAAAAAAAAAAGAAGCACAGTTCTTTTATTCTGAGCAAGCTCACTGTTCGGACACCATAGGAAACACAGTAGAGTAGAAGAGTGCTCTTTTCTCTAAAGCAGAGTGTGTTTCTTGTAAGGCGAGCTAGCGTTTGTTTCCCAGTCCTAAATGGAGTTGAATCATATGCAGTTTCTGGTCCTAAGAGCAAGAGCTGTTTTCTGGTAAGGAAAGTCACTATTGTGCTCCCCTTGCCATACATAGTGCAAATAGCTCTCACGTCTGTTCCCAGCAAGTACAGTGTATCGGACTGAAGAGGAGCTACTGTTCTTGTTAGTTTCCTAAGCAGAGTTGAACTAGATATGGCCCGCGTGTGTAGGAAGCACAGTTCTTTTGTTCTGAGCAAGCTCACTGTTTTGACCCATAGGAAACACAGTAGAGTAGAAGAGTGCTCTTTTCTCTAAAGCAGAATGTGTTTATTGTAAGGCGAGCTAGCGTTTGTTTCCCAGTCCTAAATGGAGTGGAATCACATGCAGTTTCTGTTCCTACGAGCAGGAGTTGTTTTCTGGTAAGGAAAGTCACTATTGCGCTCCCATTGCCATACACAGTGCAAATAGCCCTCCCGTCTTTTCCCAGCAAGTACAGTGTATTGGACTGAAAATGAGCTACTGTTCTTCTCAGTTTCCTAAGCAGAGTTGAACTAGATGTGGCCCGTGTGTGTAGGAAGTACAGTTCTTTTTTTCTGAGCAAGCTCACTGTTCTGGCCCTATAGGAAACACAGAAGAGTAGAAGAGTGCTCTTTTCTCAAAAGCAGAGTGTGTTTCTTGTAAAGCGAGCTAGATCTTGTTTCCCAGTCCTAAATGGAGTGGAATCACATGCAGTTTCTAGTCCTACGAGCAAGAGTTGTTTTCTGGTAAGGAAAGTCACTATTGCGCTCCCATTGCCCTTTACAAGGAAAATAGCACTCGCGTCTTTTCCCAGCAAGTACAGTGTATTGGACTGAATAGGAGCTACTGTTCTTGTCAGTTTACTAAGCAGAATGGAACTAGATATGGTCCGTGCGTGTAGGAAGCACAGTTCTTTTGTTCTGAGCAAGCTCACTGTTTGGACCCCATAGGAAACACAGTAGAGTAGAAGAGTGCTCTTTTCTCAAAAGCAGAGTGTGTTTCTTGGAAGTCGAGCTAGCATTTCTTTCCCAGTCCTAAATGGAGTTGAGTCACATGCAGTTTTTTTGTCCTACGTGCAAGAGTTGTTTTCTGGTAAGTCAAGTCACTATTGTGCTCCAATTGCCATACACAGTGCAAATAGCACTCGCGTCTGTTCCCAGCAAGTACAGTGTATCGGACTGAAGAGGATCTACTGTTCTTGTCAGTTTCCTAAGCAGAGTTGAACTAGTTATGGCCCGTGTGTAGGAAGCACAGTTCTTTTGTTCTGAGCAAGCTCACTGTTCTGGCCCTATAGGAAACACAGTAGAGTAGAAGAGTGCTCTTTTCTCAAAAGCAGAGTGTGTTTCTTGTAAAGCGAGCTAGAGTTTGTTTCCCAGTCCTAAATGGAGTGGAATCACATGCAGTTTCTGGTCCTATGAGCAAGAGTTGTTTTCTGGTAAGAAGAGTCACTATTGTGCTGCCATTGCCATACACAGGACAAATAGCACTGGCGTCTGTTCCCAGCAAGTACATTGTATTGGACTGAAGAGGATCTACTATTTTTGTTCAGGTTCCTAAGCAGAATTGAACTAGATATGGCCTTGTGTGTAGGAAGCACAGTTCTTTTGTTCTGAGCAAGCTCACTGTTCGGATCCCATAGGAAACACAGTAGAGTAGAAGAGTGCTCTTTTATCAAAAGCAGAGTGTGTTTCTTGTAAGGCGAGCTAGCGTTTGTTTCCCAGTCCTAAATGGAGTTGAGTCACATGCAGTTTTTTGTCCTACGAGCAAGAGTTGTTTTCTGGTAAGACAAGTCACTATTGTGCTCCAATTACCATACACAGTGCAAATAGCACTGGCGTCTGTTCCCCGCAAGTACAGTGTATTGGACGGAAGAGGAGCTACTGTTCTTGTCAGTTTCCTAAGCAGAGTTGAACTAGATATGGCCCGTGTGTGTAGGAAGCACAGTTCTTTTGTTCTGAGCAAGCTCACTGTTCGGACCCCATAGGAAACACAGTAGAGTAGAAGAGTGCTCTTTTCTCAAAAGCAGAATGTGTTTCATGTAAGGCGAGCTAGCATTTTTTCCCAGTCCTAAATGGAGTTGAATCACATGAAGTTTCTGGTCTTACGAGCAAGAGTTGTTTTCTGGTAAGGAAAGTCACTATTGTGCTCCCATTGCCATACACAGTGCAAATAGCACTCGCGTCTGTTCCCAGCAAGTACAGTGTATCGGATTGAAGAGGAGCTACTGTTCTTGTTTGTTTCCTAAGCAGAGTTGAACTAGTTATGGCCCGTGTGTAGGAAGCACAGTTCTTTTGTTATGAGCAAGCTCACTCTTCTGGCCCTATAGGAACACAGTAGAGTAGGAGAGTGCTCTTTTCTCTAAAGCAGAGAGTTTTTCTTGTAAGGCGAGCTAGCGTTTGTTTCCCAGTCCTAAATGGAGTTGAATCACATGCAGTTTCTAGTCCTACTAGCAAGAGTTGTTTTCTGGTAAGAAGAGTCACTATTGCGCTGCCAATGCCATACATAGGACAAATAGCACTGACGTCTTTTCTCAGCAAGTACAGTATATTGGACTGAAGAGGATCTACTGTTCTTGTCAGATTCCTAAGCAGAATTGAACTAGATATGGCCGTGTGTGTAGGAAGCACAGTTCTTTTGTTCTGAGCAAGCTCACTGTTCGGACACCATAGGAAACACAGTAGAGTAGAAGAGTGCTCTTTTCTCTAAAGCAGAGTGTGTTTCTTGTAAGGCGAGCTAGCGTTTGTTTCCCAGTCCTAAATGGAGTGGAATCACATGCAGTTTCTGTTCCTACGAGCAGGAGGTGTTTTCTGGTAAGGAAAGTCACTATTGCGCTCCCATTGCCATACACAGTGCAAATAGCCCTCCCGTCTGTTCCCAGCAAGTACAGTGTATTGGACTGCAAAGGAGCTACTGTTCTTCTCAGTTTCCTAAACAGAGTTGAACTAGATATGGCCCGTGTGTGTAGGAAGTACAGTTCTTTTTTTCTGAGCAAGCTCACTGTTCTGGCCCTATAGGAAACACAGAAGAGTAGAAGAGTGCTCTTTTCTCAAAAGCAGAGTGTGTTTCTTGTAAAGCGAGCTAGATCTTGTTTCCCAGTCCTAAATGGAGTGGAATCACATGCAGTTTCTGGTCCTACGAGCAAGATTTGTTTTCTGGTAAGAAGAGTCACTATTGCGCTGCCATTGCCATACACAGGACAAATAACACTGGCGTCTGTTCCCAGCAAGTACAGTGTATTGAACTGAAGAAGATCTACTGTTCTTGTCAGGTTCCTAAGCAGAGTTGAACTAGATATGGCCGTGTGTAGGAAGCACAGTTTTTTTGTTCTGAGCAAGCTCACTTTTCGGAACACATAGGAAACACAGTAGAGTAGAAGAGTGCTCTTTTCTCAAAAGCAGAGTGTGTTTTTGTAAGGCGAGCTAGCGTTTGTTTCCTAGTCCTAAATGGAGTTGAATCACATGCAGTTTCTGGTCCTATGAACAAGAGTATTGTTTTCTGGTAAGGAAAGTCACTATTGCGCTCCCATTGCCCTTTACAAGGCAAATAGCACTCGCGTATTTTCCCAGCAAGTACAGTGTATTGGACTGAATAGGAGCTACTGTTCTTGTCAGTTTACTAAGCAGAATGGAACTAGATATGGTCCGTGCGTGTAGGAAGCACAGTTCTTTTGTTCTGAGCAAGCTCACTGTTTGGACCCCATAGGAAACACAGTAGAGTAGAAGAGTGCTCTTTTCTCAAAAGCAGAGTGTGTTTCTTGGAAGTCGAGCTAGCATTTCTTTCCCAGTCCTAAATGGAGTTGAGTCACATGCAGTTTTTTTGTCCTACGTGCAAGAGTTGTTGTCTGGTAAGTCAAGTCACTATTGTGCTCCAATTGCCATACACAGTGCAAATAGCACTCGCGTCTGTTCCCAGCAAGTACAGTGCATCGGACTGAAGAGGATCTACTGTTCTTGTCAGTTTCCTAAGCAGAGTTGAACTAGTTATGGCCCGTGTGTAGGAAGCACAGTTCTTTTGTTCTGAGCAAGCTCACTGTTCTGGCCCTATAGTAAACACAGTAGAGTAGAAGAGTGCTCTTTTCTCAAAAGCAGAGTGTGTTTCTTGTAAAGCGAGCTAGAGTTTGTTTCCCAGTCCTAAATGGAGTGGAATCACATGCAGTTTCTTGTCCTACGAGCAAGAGTTGTTTTCTGGTAAGAAGAGTCACTATTGTGCTGCCATTGCCATACACAGGACAAATAGCACTGGCGTCTGTTCCCAGCAAGTACACTGTATTGGACTGAAGAGGATCTACTCTTTTTGTTCAGGTTCCTAAGCAGAATTGAACTAGATATGGCCTTGTGTGTAGGAAGCACAGTTCTTTTGTTCTGAGCAAGCTCACTGTTCGGATCCCATAGGAAACACATTAGAGTAGAAGAGTGCTCTTTTATCAAAAGCAGAGTGTGTTTCTTGTAAGGCGAGCTAGCGTTTGTTTCCCAGTCCTAAATGGAGTTGAGTCACATGCAGTTTTTTGTCCTACGAGCAAGAGTTGTTTTCTGGTAAGACAAGTCACTATTGTGCTCCAATTACCATACACAGTGCAAATAGCACTGGCGTCTGTTCCCCGCAAGTACAGTGTATTGGACGGAAGAGGAGCTACTGTTCTTGTCAGTTTCCTAAGCAGAGTTGAACTAAATATGGCCCGTGTGTGTAGGAAGCACAGTTCTTTTGTTCTGAGCAAGCTCACTGTTCGGACCCCATAGGAAACACAGTAGAGTAGAAGAGTGCTCTTTTCTCAAAAGCAGAGTGTGTTTCATGTAAGGCCAGCTAGCATTTTTTTCCAGTCCTAAATGGAGTTGAATCACATGAAGTTTCTGGTCTTACGAGCAAGAGTTGTTTTCTGGTAAGGAAAGTCACTATTGCGCTCCCATTGCCATACACAGTGCAAATAGCACTCGCTTCTGTTCCCAGCAAGTACAGTGTATCGGATTGAAGAGAAGCTACTGTTCTTGTCAGTTTCCTAACCAGAGTTGAACTAGATATGGCCCGTGTGTAGGAAGCACAGTTCTTTTTTTCTGAGCAAGCTCACTGTTCTGGCCCTATAGGAAACACAGTAGAGTAGAAGAGTGCTCTTTTCTCTAAAGCAGAGTGTGTTTCTTGTAAGGTGAGCTGTCTTTTGTTTCCCAGTCCTAAATGCAGTTGAATCACATGCAGTTTCTGGTCCTACGAGCAAGAGTTGTTTTCTGGTAAGAAGAGTCACTATTGCGCTGCCATTGCCATACACATGAAAAACAGCACTGGCGTCTGTTCCCAGCAATTACAGTGTATTGGACTGAAGAGGATCTACTGTTCTTGTCAGGTTCCTAAGCAGACTTGAACTAGATATGGCCGTGTGTGTAGGAAGCACAGTTCTTTTTTTCTGAGCAAGCTCACTGTTCAGACCCCATAGGAAACACAGTAGCGTAGAAGAGTGCTCTTTTCTCAAAAGCAGAGCGTGTTTCATGTAAGGCGAGCTAGCATTTGTTTCCCAGTCCTAAATGGAGTTGAATCACATGCAGTTTCTGGTCTTACGAGCAAGAGTTGTTTTCTGGTAAGGAAAGTCACTATTGCGCTCCCATTGCCATACACAGCGCAAATAGCACTCGCTTCGGTTCCCAGCAAGTACAGTGTATCGGATTGAAGAGGAGCTACTGTTCTTGTCAGTTTCCTAAGCAGAGTCGAACTAGATATGGCCCGTGTGTAGGAAGCACAGTTCTTATGTTCTGAACAAGCTCACTGTTCCTGCCCTATTGGAAACACAGTAGAGTAAAAGAGTGCTCTTTTCTCGAAAGCAGAGAGTGTTTCTTGGAAGTCGAGCTAGCGTTTGTTTCCCAGTCCTAAATGGAGTTGAGTCACATGCAGTTTTTTGACCAACGAGCAAGAGTTATTTTCTGGTAAGACAAGTCAGTATTGTGCTCCAATGCCATACACAGTGCAAATAGCACTCGCGTCTGTTCCCAGCAATTACAGTGTATCAGACTGATGAGGAGCTACGGTTCTTGTCAGTTTCCTAAGCAGAGTTGAACTAGTTATGGCCCGTGTGTAGGAAGCACAGTTCTTTTGTTCTGAGCAAGCTCATTGTTCTGGCCCTATAGGAAACACAGTAGAGTAGAAGAGTGCTCTTTTCTCAAAAGCAGAGTGTGTTTCTTGTTAGGCGAGCTAGCATTTGTTTCCCAGTCCTAAATGGAGTGGGATCACATGCAGTTTCTGGTCCTACGAGCAAGAGTTGTTTTCTGGTAAGAAAAGTCACTATTGCGCTCCCATTGCCATACACAGTGCAAATAGCACATGCGTCTGTTCCCAGCAATTACAGTGCATTGGACTGAAGAGGAGCTACTGTTCTTGTCAGGTTCCTAAGCAGAGTTCAACTAGATATGGCCCGTGTGTGTATGAAGCACAGTTCTTATGTTCTGAGCAAGCTCACTGCTCTGGCCCCATAGGAAACACAGTAGAGTAGAAGAGTGCTCTTTTCTCTAAAGCAGAGTGTGTTTCTTGTAAGGCGAGCTAGCGTTTGTTTCCCAGTCCTAAATGGAGTTGAGTCACATGCAGTTTTTTGTCCTACGAGCAAGAGTTTTTTTCTGGTAAGACGAGTCACTATTGTGCTCCAATTGCCATACACAGTGCACATAGCACTGGCGTCTGTTCCCAGCAAGTACAGTGTATTGGACTGAAGAGGATCTAGTGTTCTTGTCAGTTTTCTAAGCAGAGTTGAACTAGATATGGCCCGTGTGTGTAGGAAGCACAGTTCTTTTGTTCTGAGCAAGCTCACTGTTCGGACACCATAGGAAACACAGTAGAGTAGAACAGTTCTCTTTTCTCAAAAGCAGAGTGTGTTTCATGTAAGGCGAGCTAGCATTTGTTTCCCAGTCCTAAATGGAGTTGAATCACGTGCAGTTTCTGGTCCTACGAGCAAGGGTTGTTTTCTGGTAAGAAGAGTCACCATTGCGCTGCCATTGCCATACACAGGACAAATGGCATTGGCGTCTGTTCCCAACAAGTACAGTGTATTGGTCTGAAGAGGATCTGCTGTTCTTGTCAGGTTCCTAAGCAGACTTGAACTAGATATGGCCGTGTGTGTAGGAAGCACAGTTTTTTTGTTCTGAGCAAACTCACTGTTCGGAACACATAGGAAACACAGTAGAGTAGAAGAGTGCTCTTTTCTCAAAAGCAGAGTGTGTTTCATGTAAGGCGAGCCAGCATTTGTTTCCCAGTCCTAAGTGGAGTTGAATCACATGCAGTTTCTGGTCCTACGAGCAAGGGTTGTTTTCTGGTAAGAAGAGTCACTATTGCGCTGCCATTGCCATACACAGGACAAATAGCACTGGCGTCTGTTCCCAGCAAGTACAGTGTATTGGACTGAAGAGGATCTACTGTTCTTGTCAGGTTCCTAAGCAGACTTGAACTAGATATGGCCGTGTGTGTAGGAAGCACATTTTTTTTTGTTCTGAGCAAGCTCACTGTTCAGAACACATAGGAAACACAGTAGAGTAGAAGAGTGCTCTTTTCTCAAAAGCAGAGTGTGTTTCTTGGAAGTCGAGCTAGCGTTTGTTTCCCAGTCCTAAATGGAGTTGAGTCACATGCACTTTTTTGTCCTACGAGCAAGAGTTGTTTTATCGTAAGACAAGTCACTATTGTGCTCCAATGCCATACACAGGACAAATAGCACTCGCATCTGTTCCCCGCAAGTACAGTGTATTGGACTGAAGAGGATCTACTGTTCTTGTCAGGTTCCTAAGCAGAATTGAACTAGATATGGCCGTGTGTGTAGGAAGCACAGTTCTTTTGTTCTGAGCAAGCTCACTGTTCGGACACCATAGGAAAAACAGTAGAGTAGAAGAGTGCTCTTTTCTCAAAAGCAGAGTGTGTTTCTTGTAAGGCAAGCTAGCGTTTGTTTCCCAGTCCTAAATGGAGTTGAATCTCATGCAGTTTCTGGTCCTAAGAGCAAGAGTTGTTTTCTGGTAAGGAAAGTCACTATTGCGCTCCCCTTTCCATACATAGTGCAAATAGCTCTCGCGTCTATTCCCAGCAAGTACAGTGTATCGGACTAAAGAGGAGCTACTGTTCTTGTCAGTTTCCTAAGCAGAGTTGAACTAGATATGGCCCGTGTGTGTAGGAAGCACAGTTCTTATGTTCTGAACAAGCTCACTGTTCTGGCCCTATTGGAAAAACAGTAGAGTAGAAGAGTGCTCTTTTCTCAAAAGCAGAGTGTGTTTTTGTAAGGCAGGCTAGCGTTTGTTTCCTGGTCCTAAATGGAGTTGAATCACATGAGGTTTCTGGTCCTACAAGCAAGAGTTGTTTTCTGGTAAGAAGAGTCACTATTGCGCTGCCATTGCCATACACAGGACAAATAGCACTGGCGTCTGTTCCCAGCAAGTACAGTGTATTGGACTGAAGAGGAGCTACTGTTCTTGTCAGGTTCCTAAGCAGACTTGAACTAGATATGGCCTTGTGTGTAGGAAGCACAGTTTTTTTGTTCTGAGCAAGCTCACTGTTCGGAACACATAGAAAACACAGTAGAGTAGAAGAGTGCTCTTTTCTCAAAAGCAGAGTGTGTTTCTTGGAAGTCGAGCTAGCGTTTGTTTCCCAGTCCTAAATGGAGTTGAGTCACATGCAGTTTTTTGTCAAAAGAGCAAGAGTTATTTTCTGGTAAGACAAGTCACTATTGTGCTCCAATGCCATAAACAGTGGAAATAGCACTCGCGTCTGTTCCCCGCAAGTACAGTGTATTGGACTGAAGAGGAGCTACTGTTCTTGTTTGTTTCCTAAGCAGAGTTTAATTAAATATGGCCCGTGTGTGTAGAAAGCACAGTTCTTTTGTTCTGAGCAAGCTCACTGTTCGGACCCCATAGGAAACACAGTAGAGTAGAAGAGTGCTCTTTTCTCAAAAGGAGAGTGTGTTTCTTGTAAGGCGAGCTAGCATTTGTTTCCCAGTCCTAAATGGAGTTGAATCACATGCAGTTTCTGGTCCTACGAGCAAGAGTTGTTTTCTGGTAAGGAAAGTCACTATTGCACTCCCATTGCCATACACAGTGCAAATAGCACTCGCGTCTGTTCCCAGCAAGTACAGTGTATCGGACTGAAGAGGAGCTACTGTTCTTGTCAGTTTCATAAGCAGAGTTGAACTACTTATGAGCCGTATGTAGGAAGCACAGTTCTTTTGTTTTGAGCAAGCTCACTGTTCTTGCCCTATAGGAAACACAGTAGAGTAGAAGAGTGCTCTTTTCTCTAAAGCAGAGTGTGTTTCTTTTAAGGCGAGCTAGCATTTGTTTCCCAGTCCTAAATGGAGTTGAATCACATGCAGTTTCTAGTCCTAAGGGCAGGAGTTGTTTTATGGTAAGAAGAGTCACTATTGCGCTGCCATTGCCATACACAGGACAAATAGCACTGGCGTCTGTTCCCAGCGAGTACAGTGTATTGGACTGAAGAGGATCTACTGTTCTTGTCAGGTTCCTAAGCAGAATTGAAATAGATATGGCCGTGTGTGTAGGAAGCACAGTTCTTTTCTTCTGAGCAAGCTCACTGTTTGGACACCATAGGAAACCCAGTAGAGTAGAAGAGTGCTCTTTTCTCAAAAGCAGAGTGTGTTCTTGTGAGGCGAGCTAGCGTTTGTTTCCCAGTCCTAAATGGAGTTGAATCACATGCAGTTTCTGGTCCTAAGAGCAAGAGTTGTTTTCTGGTAAGGAAATTCACTATTGTGCTCCCCTTGCCATACATAGTGCAAATAGGTCTCGCGTCTGTTCCCAGCAAGTACAGTGTATCGGACTGAAGAGGAGCTACTGTTCTTGTCAGTTTCCTAAGCAGAGTTCAAGTAGATATGGCCCGTGTGTGTAGGAAGCACCGTTCTTATGTTCTGAGCAAGCTCACTGTTCTGGCCCTATAGGAAACACAGTAGAGTAGAAGAGTGCTCTTTTCCGAAAAGCAGAGTGTGTTTTTGTAAGGCGAGCTAGCGTTTGTTTCCTAGTCCTAAATGGAGTTGAATCACATGCAGTTTCTGGTCCTACGAACAATAGTTTTTTTCTGGTAAGGAAAGTCACTATTGCGCTCCCATTGCCCTACACAAGGCAAATAGCACTCGCGTCTTTGCCCAGCAAGTACAGTGTATTGGACTGAATAGGAGCTACTGTTCTTGTCAGTTTCCTAAGCAGAGTTGAACTAGATATGGCCCGTGTGTGTTGGAAGTACAGTTCTTTTTTTCTGAGCAAGCTCACTGTTCTGGCCTTATAGGAAACACAGTAGAGTAGAAGAGTGCTCTTTTATCAAAAGCAGAGTGTGTTTCTTGTAAGGTGAGCTAGCTTTTGTTTCCCAGTCCTAAATGGAGTTGAATCACATGCAGTTTCTGGTCCTATGAACAAGAGTTTTTTTCTGGTAAGAAGAGTCACTATTGCGCTGCAACTGCCATACACAGGACAAATAGCACTGGCGTCTGTTCCCAGCAAGTACAGTGTATTGGACTGAAGAGGATCTAGTGTTCTTGTCAGTTTCCTAAGCAGAGTTGAACTAGATATGGCCGTGTGTGTAGGAAGCACAGTTCTTTTGTTCTGAGCAAGCTCACTGTTCGGACCCCATAGGAAACACAGTAGAGTAGAAGAGTGCTCTTTTCTCAAAAGCAGAGTGTGTTTCATGTAAGGCGAGCTAGCATTTGTTTCCCAGTCCGAAATGGAGTTGAATCACATGCAGTTTCTGCTCCTACGAGCAAGGGTTGTTTTCTGGTAGGAAGAGTCACTATTGCGCTGCCATTGCCATACACAGGACAAATAGCACTGGCGTCTGTTCCCAGCAAGTACAGTGTATTGGACTGAAGAGGATCTACTGTTCTTGTCAGGTTCCTAAGCAGACTTGAACTAGATATGGCCGTGTGTGTAGGAAGCACAGTTTTTTTGTTCTGAGCAAGCTCACTGTTCGGAACACATAGGAAACACAGTAGAGTAGAAGAGTGCTCTTTTCTCAAAAGCATAGTGTGTTTCATGTAAGGCGAGCTAGCATTTGTTTCCCAGTCCTAAATGGAGTTGAATCACATGCAGTTTCTGGTCCTACGAGCAAGGGTTGTTTTCTGGTAAGAAGAGTCACTATTGCGCTGCCATTGCCATACACAGGACAAATAGCACTGGCGTTTGTTCCCAGCAAGTACAGTGTATTGGACTGAAGAGGATCTACTGTTCTTGTCAGGTTCCTAAGCAGACTTGAACTAGATATGGCCGTGTGTGTAGGAAGCACAGTTCTTTTGTTCTGAGCAAGCTCACTGTTCGGACATCATAGGAAACACAGTAGAGTAGAAGAGTGCTCTTTTATCAAAAGCAGAGTGTGTTTCTTGTAAGGCGAGCTAGCGTTTGTTTCCCAGTGCTAAATGGAGTTGAATATCATGCAGTTTCTGGATCTAAGAGCAAGAGTTGTTTTCTGGTAAGGAAAGTCACTATTGAGCTCCCCTTGCCATACATAGTGCAAATAGCTCTCGCGTCTATTCCCAGCATGTACAGTGTATCGGACTGAAGAGGAGCTACTGTTCTTGTCAGTTTCCTAAGCAGAGTTGAACTAGATATGGCCCGTGTGTGTAGGAAGCACAGTTCTTATGTTCTGAACAAGCTCACTGTTCTAGCCCTATTGGAAACAGAGTAGAGTAGAAGAGTGCTCTTTTCTCAAAAGCAGAGTGTGTTTTTGTAAGGCGAGCTAGCGTTTGTTTCCTAGTCCTAAATGGAGTTGAATCACATGCAGTTTCTGGTCCTACAAGCAAGAATTGTTTTCTGATAAGAAGAGTCACTATTGCGCTGCCATTGCCATACACAGGACAAATAGCACAGGCGTCTGTTCCAAGCAAGTACAGTGTATTGGACTGAAGAGGATCTACTGTTCTTGTCAGGTTCCTAAGCAGACTTGAACTAGATATGGCCGTGTGTGTAGGAAGCACATTTTTTTTTTTCTGAGCAAGGTCACTGTTCAGAACACATAGGAAACACAGTAGAGTAGAAGAGTGCTCTTTTCTCAAAAGCAGAGTGTGTTTCTTGGAAGTCGAGCTAGCGTTTGTTTCCCAGTCCTAAATGGAGTTGAGTCACATGCAGTTTTTGTACAAGGAGCAAGAGTTATTTTCTGGTAAGACAAGTCACTATTGTGCTCCAATGCCATACACAGTGCAAATAGCCCTTGCGTCTGTTCCCCGCAAATACAGTGTATTGGACTGAAGAGGAGCTACTGTTCTTGTTTGTTTCCTAAGCAGAGTTGAATTAGATATGGCCCGTGTGTGTAGAAAGCACAGTTCTTTTGTTCTGAGCAAGCTCACTGTTCGGACCCCATAGGAAACCCAGTAGAGTAGAAGAGTGCTCTTTTCTCAAAAGCAGAGTGTGTTTCTTGTAAGGCTAGCTAGCATTTGTTTCCCAGTCCTAAATGGAGTTGAATCACATGCAGTTTCTGGTCCTACGAGCAAGAGTTGTTTTCTGGTAAGGAAAGTCACTATTGCGCTCCCATTGCCATACACAGTGCAAATAGCACTCGCGTCGGTTCCCAGCAAGTACAGTGTATCGGAATGAAGAGGAGCTACTGTTCTTTTCAGTTTCCTAAGCAGAGTTGAACTAGTTATGGCCCGTGTGTAGGAAGCACAGTTCTTTTGTTCTGAGCAAGCTCACTGTTCTGGCCCTATAGGAAACACAGTAGAGTAGAAGAGTGCTCTTTTCTCAAAAGCAGAGTGTGTTTCTTGTAAGGCGAGCTAGCATTTGTTTCCCAGTCCTAAATGGAGTTGAATCACATGCAGTTTCTGGTCCTACGAGCAAGAGTTGTTTTCTGGTAAGGAAAGTCACTATTGCGCTCCCATTGCCATACACAGTGCAAATAGCACATGCGACTGTTCCCAGCAATTACAGTGTATTGGACTGAAGAGGAGCTACTGTTCTTGTCAGGTTCCTAAGCAGAGTTGAACTAGATATGGCCCGTGTGTGTAGGAAGCACAGTTCTTATGTTCTGAGCAAGCTCACTGCTCTGGCCCCATAGGAAACACAGTAGAGTAGAAGAGTGCTCTTTTCTCTAAAGCAGAGTGTGTTTCTTGTAAGGCGAGCTAGCGTTTGTTTCCCAGTCCTAAATGGAGTTGAGTCACATGCAGTTTTTTGTCCTACGAGCAAGAGTTGTTTTCTGGTAAGACGAGTCACTATTGTGCTCCAATTGCTATACACAGTGCAAATAGCACTCGCGTCTGTTCCCAGCAAGTAGAGTGTATTGGACTGAAGAGGAGCTACTGTTCTTGTCAGTTTCCTAAGCAGACTTGAACTAGATATGGCCTTGTGTGTAGGAAGCACAGTTTTCTTGTTCTGAGCAAGCTCACTTTTCGGAACACATAGGAAACAGAGTAGAGTAGAAGAGTGCTCTTTTCTCAAAAGCAGAGTGTGTTTCTTGTAAGGCGAGCTAGCATTTTTTTCCCAGTTCTAAATGGAGTTGAGTCACATGCAGTTTTTTGTCCTACGAGCAAGAGTTGTTTTCTGGTAAGACAAGTCACTATTGTGCTCCAATTGCCATACACAGTGCAAATAGCACTGGCGTCTGTTCCCCGCAGGTACAGTGTATTGGACTGAAGAGGAGCTACTGTTCTTGTTTGTTTCCTAAGCAGAGTTGAACTAGATATGGCCCGTGTGTGTAGGAGGCACAGTACCTTTGTTCTGAGCAAGCTCACTGTTCGGACCCCATAGGAAACACAGTAGAGTAGAAGAGTGCTCTTTTCTCAAAAGCAGAGTGTGTTTCATGTAAGGCGAGCTAGCACTTGTTCCCCAGTCTTAATGGAGTTGAATCACATGCAGTTTCTGGTCCTACGAGCAAGAGTTGTTTTCTGGTAAGGAAAGTCACTAATGCGCTCCCATTGCCATACACAGTGCAAATAGCACTCACGTCTGTTCCCAGCAAGTACAGTGTATCGGACTGAAGAGGAGATCCAGTTCTTGTCAGTTTCCTAAGCAGAGTTGAACTAGTTATGGCCCATATGTAGGAAGCACAGTTCTTTTGTTTTGAGCAAGCTCACTGTTCTGGCCCTATAGGAAACACAGTAGAGTAGAAGAGTGCTCTTTTCTCTAAAGCAGAGTGTGTTTCTTGTAAGGCCAGCAAGCGTTTGTTTCCCAGTCTTAAATGGAGTTGAATCACATGCAGTTTCTAGTCCTAAGAGCAAGAGTTGTTTTATGGTAAGAAGAGTCACTATTGCGCTGCCATTGCCATACACAGGACAAAGAGCACTGGCGTCTGTTCCCAGCAAGTACAGTGTATTGGACTGAAGAGGATCTACTGTTCTTGTCAGGTTCCTAAGCAGACTTGAACTAGATATGGCCGTGTGTGTAGGAAGCACAGTTCTTTTGTTCTGAGCAAGCTCACTGTTCGGACACCATAGGAAACACAGTAGAGTAGAAGAGTGCTCTTTTCTCAAAAGCAGAGTGTGTTTCTTGTAAGGCGAGCTAGCGTTTGTTTCCCAGTCCTAAAAGGAGTTGAATCTCATGCAGTTTCTGGTCCTAAGAGCAAGAGTTGTTTTCTAGTAGGGAAAGTCACTATTGCGCTCCCCTTGCCAAACATAGTTCAAATAGCTCTTGCGTCTATTCCCAGCAAGTACAGTGTATCGGACTGAAGAGGAGCTAATATTCTTGTCAGTTTCCTAAGCAGAGTTGAACTAGATATGGCCCGTGTGTGTAGGAAGCACCTTTCTTATGTTCTGAACAAGCTCACTGTTCTGGCCCTATTGGAAACAAGTAGAGTAGAAGAGTGCTCTTTTCTCAAAAGCAGAGTGTGTTTCTTGTAAGGCGAGCTAGCATTTGTTTCCCAGTCCTAAATGGAGTTGAATCACATGCAGTTTCTGGTCCTATGAGCAAGAGTTGTTTTCTGGTAAGGAAAGTCACTATTGTGCTCCCATTGCCATACACAGTGCAAATAGCACTCGCGTCTGTTCCCAGCAAGTACAGTGTGTCGGACTGAAGAGGAGCTACTGTTCTTGTCAGGTTCCTAAGCAGAATTGAACTAGATATGGCCGTGTGTGTAGGAAGCACAGTTCTAATGTTCTGAGCAAGTTCAATCTTCTGGCTCTATAGGAAACACAGTAGAGTAAAAGAGTGCTCTTTTCCCTAAAGCAGAGTGTGTTTCTTGTAAGGCGAGCTAGCGTTTGTTTCCCAGTACTAAATGGATTTGAATCACATGCAGTTTCTAGTCCTACGAGCAAGAGTTGTTTTATGGTAAGAAGAGTCACTATTGCACTGCCATTGCCATACACAGGAATAATAGCACTGGCGTCTGTTCCCAGCAAGTACAGTGTATTGTACAGAAGAGGATCTACTGTTCTTGTCAGGTTCCTAAGCAGAATTGAAATAAATATGGCTGTGTGTGTAGGAAGCACATTTCTAATGTTCTGAGCAAGTTCAATCTTCTGGCTCTATAGGAAACACAGTAGAGTAGAAGAGTGCTCTTTTCTCAAAAGCAGAGTGTGTTTCTTGGAAGTCGAGCTAGAGTTTGTTTCCTAGTCCTAAATGGAGTTGAGTCACATGCAGTTTTTTGTCCTACGAGCAAGAGTTGTTTTCTGGTAAGACAAGTCACTATTGTGCTCCAATTGCCATACACAGTGCAAATAGCACTAGCGTCTGTTCCCTGCAAGTACAGTGTATTGGAAGGAAGAGGAGCTATTGTTCTTGTCAGTTTCCTAAGCAGAGTTGAACTAGATATGGCCCATGTGTGTAGGAAGCACAGTTCTTTTGTTCTGAGCAAGCTCACTGTTCTGGCCCTATAGGAAACACAGTAGAGTAGAAGAGTGCTCTTTTCTCTAAAGCAGAGTGTGTTTCATGTAAGGCGAGCTAGCATTTGTTTCCCAGTCCTAAATTTAGTTGAATCTCAAGCAGTTTCTGGTCTTACGAGCAAGAGTTGTTTTCTGGTAAGGAAAGTAACTATTGCGCTACCATTGACATACACAGTGCAAATAGCACTCACGTCTGTTCCCAGCAAGTACAGTGTATCCGACTGAAGAAGAGCTACTGTTCTTGTCAGTTTCCTAAGCAGAGTTGAACTAGATATGGCCCGTGTGTAGGAAGCACAGTTCTTTTTTTCTGAGCAAGCTCACTGTTCTGGCCCTATAAGAAACACAGTAGAGTAGAAGAGTGCTCTTTTCTCTAAAGCAGAGTGTGTTTCTTGTAAGGTGAGCTAGCTTTTGTTTCCCAGTCCTAAATGGAGTTGAATCACATGCAGTTTCTGGGCCTACAAGCAAGAGTTGTTTTCTGGTAAGAAGAGTCACTATTGCGCTGCCATTGCCATACACAGGACAAATAGCACTGGCGTTTGTTCCCAGCAAGTACAGTGTATTGGACTGAAGAGGATCTACTGTGCTTGTCAGGTTCCTAAGCAGAATTGAACTAGATATGGCCGTGTGTGTAGGAAGCACAGTTCTTTTGTTCTGAGCAAGCTCACTGTTCGGACCACATAGGAAACACAGTAGAGTAGAAGAGTGCTCTTTTCTCAAAACCAGAGTGTGTTTTTTGTAAGTCGAGCTAGCGTTTGTTTCCCAGTCCTCAATGGAGTTGAGTCACATGCAGTTTTTTGTCCTACAAGCAAGAGTTGTTTTCTCGTAAGACGAGTCACTATTGTGCTCCAATGCCATACACAGTGCAAATAGCACTCGCGTCTGTTCCCCACAAGTACAGTGTATCGGACTGACGAGGAGCTACTGTTCTTGTTTGTTTCCTAAGCAGAGTTGAACTAGATATGTCCCCTGTGTAGAAAGCACAGTTCTTTTGTTCTGAGCAAGCTCACTGTTCGGACCCCATAGGAAACACAGTAGAGTAGAAGAGTGCTCTTTTCTCAAAACCAGAGTGTGTTTCTTGTAAGGTGAGCTAGCTTTTGTTTCCCAGTCCTAAATGGAGTTGAATCACATGCAGTTTCTGGTCCTACAAGCAAGAGTTGTTTTCTGGTAAGAAGAGTCACTATTGCGCTGCCATTGCCATACACAGGACAAATAGCACTGGCGTCTGTTCCCAGCAAGTACAGTGTATTGGACTGAAGAGGATCTACTGTTCTTGTCAGGTTCCTAAGCAGAGGTGAACTAGATATGGCCGTGTGTGTAGGAAGCACAGTTCTTTTGTTCTGAGCAAGCTCATTGTTCAGACCCCATAGGAAACACAGTAGAGTAGGAGAGTGCTCTTTTCTCAAAAGCAGAGTGTCTTTCTTGTAAGGCGAGCTAGCGTTTGTTTCCCAGTCCTAAATGGAGTTGAGTCACATGCAGTTTTTTGTCATACGAGCAAGAGTTGTTTTCTGGTAAGACGAGTCACTATTGTGCTGCAATGGCATACACAGTGCAAATAGCACTCGCGTCTGTTCCCTGCAAGTACAGTGTATCAGACTGAAGAAGAGCTACTGTTCTTGTTTGTTTCCTAAGCAGAGTTGAACTAGATATGGCCCGTGTGTGTAGAAAGCACAGTTCTTTTGTTCTGAGCAAGCTCACTGTTCGGACACCATACGAAACACAGTAGAGTAGAAGAGTGCTCTTTTCTCAAAAGCAGAGTGTGTTTCTTGTAAGGCGAGCTAGCATTTGTTTCCCAGTCCTAAATGGAGTTGAATCACATGCAGTTTCTGGTCCTACGAGCAAGAGTTGTTTTCTGGTAAGGAAAGTCACTATTGTGCTCCCATTGCCATACACAGTGCAAATAGCACTCGCGTCTTTTCCCAGCAAGTACAGTGTATCGGACTGAAGAGGAGCTACTGTTCTTGTCAGTTTCCTAAGCAGAGTTGAACTAGTTATGGCCCGTGTGTAGGAAGCACAGTTCTTTTGTTCTGAGAAAGCTCACTGTTCTGGCCCTATAGGAAACACAATAGAGTAGAAGAGTGCTCTTTTCCCTAAAGCAGAGTGTGTTTCTTGTAAGGCGAGCTAGCGTTTGTTTCCCAGTACTAAATGGAGTTGAATCACATGCAGTTTCTAGTCCTACGAGCAAGAGTTGTTTTATGGTAAGAAGAGTCACTATTGCACTGCCATTGCCATACACAGGACAAATAGCACTGGCGTCTTTTCCCAGCAAGTACAGTGTATTGTACAGAAGAGGATCTACTGTTCTTGTCAGGTTCCTAAGCAGAATTGAACTAGATATGGCCGTGTGTGTAGGAAGCACAGTTCTAATGTTCTCAGCAAGTTCACTCTTCTGGCTCTATTGGAAACACAGTAGAGTAGAAGAGTGCTCTTTTCTCAAAAGCAGAGTGTATTTCTTGGAAGTCGAGCTAGCGTTTGTTTCCCAGTCCTAAATGGAGTTGAGTCACATGCAGTTTTTTGTCCTACGAGCAAGAATTGTTTTCTGGTAAGACAAGTCACTATTGTGCTCCAATTGCCATACACAGTGCAAATAGCACTCGTGTCTGTTCCCTGCAAGTACAGTGTATTGGAAGGAAGAGGAGCTATTGTTCTTGTCAGTTTCCTAAGCAGAGTTGAACTAGATATGGCCCGTGTGTGTAGGAAGCACAGTTCTATTGTTCTGAGCAAGCTCACTGTTCGGACCCCATAGGAAACACAGTAGAGTAGAAGAGTGCTCTTTTCTCTAAAGCAGAGTGTGTTTCTTGTAAGGTGAGCTAGCTTTTGTTTCCCAGTCCTAAATGGAGTTGAATCACATGCAGTTTCTGGTCCTACAAGCAAGAGTTGTTTTCTGGTAAGAAGAGTCACTATTTCGCTGCCATTGCCATACACAGGACAAATAGCACTGGCGTCTGTTCCCAGCAAGTACAGTGTATTGGACTGAAGAGGATCTACTGTTCTTGTCAGGTTCCTAAGCAGAAGTGAACTAGATATGGCCGTGTGTGTAGGAAGCACAGTTCTTTTGTTCTGAGCAAGCTCATTGTTCAGACCCCATAGGAAACACAGTAGAGTAGGAGAGTGCTCTTTTCTCAAAAGCAGAGTGTCTTTCTTGTAAGGCGAGCTAGCGTTTGTTTCCCAGTCGTAAATGGAGTTGAGTCACATGCAGTTTTTTGTCATACGAGCAAGAGTTGTTTTCTGGTAAGACGAGTCACTATTGTGCTGCAATGGCATACACAGTGCAAATAGCACTCGCGTTTGTTCCCCGCAAGTACAGTGTATCAGACTGAAGAGGAGCTACTGTTCTTGTTTGTTTCCTAAGCAGAGTTGAACTAGATATGGCCCTTGTGTGTAGAAAGCACAGTTCTTTTGTTCTGAGCAAGCTCACTGTTCGGACCCCATAGGAAACACAGTAGAGTAGAAGAGTGCTCTTTTCTCAAAAGCAGAGTGTGTTTCTTGTAAGGCGAGCTAGCATTTGTTTCCCAGTCCTAAATGGAGTTGAATCACATGCAGTTTCTGGTCCTACGAGCAAGAGTTGTTTTCTGGTAAGGAAAGTCACTATTGTGCTCCCATTGCCATACACAGTGCAAATAGCACTCGCGTCTGTTCCCAGCAAGTACAGTGTATCGGACTGAAGAGGAGCTACTTTTCTTGTCAGTTTCCTAAGCAGAGTTGAACTAGTTATGCCCCGTGTGTAGGAAGCACAGTTCTTTTGTTCAGAGAAAGCTCACTGTTCTGGCCCTATAGGAAACACAGTAGAGTAGAAGAGTGCTCTGTTCTCTAAAGCAGAGTGTGTTTCTTGTAAGGCCAGCAAGCGTTTGTTTCCCAGTCGTAAATGGAGTTGAATCACATGCAGTTTCTAGTCCTAAGAGCAAGAGTTGTTTAATGGTAAGAAGAGTCTCTATTGCGCTGCCATTGCCATACACAGGACAAAGACCACTGGCGTCTGTTCCCAGCAAGTACAGTGTATTGGACTGAAGAGGATCTACTGTTCTTGTCAGGTTCCTAAGCAGACTTGAACTAGATATGGCCGTGTGTGTAGGAAGCACAGTTCTTTTGTTCTGAGCAAGCTCACTGTTCGGACACCATAGGAAACACAGTAGAGTAGAAGAGTGCTCTTTTCTCAAAAGCAGAGTATGTTTCTTGGAAGTCGAGCTAGCGTTTGTTTCCTAGTCCTAAATGGAGTTGAGTCACATGCAGTTTTTTGTCCTACGAGCAAGAGTTGTTTTCTGGTAAGACAAGTCACTATTGTGCTCCAATTGCCATACACAGTGCAAATAGCACTAGCGTCTTTCCCCTGCAAGTACAGTGTATTGGAAGGAAGAGGAGCTATTGTTCTTGTCAGTTTCCTAAGCAGAGTTGAACTAGATATGGCCCATGTGTGTAGGAAGCACAGTTCTTTTGTTCTGAGCAAGCTCACTGTTCAGACCCCTTAAGAAACACAGTAGAGTAGAAGAGTGCTCTTTTCTCAAAAGCAGAGTGTGTTTCATGTAAGGCGAGCTAGCATTTGTTTCCCAGTCCTAAATGGAGTTGAATCTCACGCAGTTTCTGGTCTTATGAGCAAGAGTTGTTTTCTGGTAAGGAAAGTCACTATTGCGCTCCCATTGACATACACAGTGCAAATAGCACTCGCGTCTGTTCCCAGCAAGTACAGTGTATTGGACTGAAGAGGATCTACTGTTCTTGTCAGGTTCCTAAGCAGAATTGAACTAGATATGGCCGTGTGTGTAGGAAGCACAGTTCTTTTGTTCTGAGCAAGCTCACTGTTCGGACCACATAGGAAACACCGTAGAGTAGAAGAGTGCTCTTTTCTCAAAAGCAGAGTGTGTTTCTTGTAAGGCGAGCTAGCGTTTGTTTCCCAGTCCTCAATGGAGTTGAGTAACATGCAATTTTTTCTCCTACGAGCAAGAGTTTTTTTTCTGGTAAGACGAGTCACTATTGTGCTCCAATGCCAAACACAGTGCAAATAGCACTCGCATCTGTTCCCCGCAAGTACAGTGTATCGGACTGAAGAGGAGCTACTGTTCTTGTTTGTTTCCTAAGCAGAGTTGAACTAGATATGGCCCGTGTGTGTAGAAAGCACAGTTCTTTTGTTCTGAGCAAGCTCACTGTTCGGACCCCATAGGAAACACAGTAGAGGAGAAGAGTGCTCTTTTCTCAAAAGCAGAGTGTGTTTCTTGTAAGGCGAGCTAGCATTTGTTTCACAGTCCTAAATGGAGTTGAATTACATGCAGTTTCTGGTCCTACGAGCAAGAGTTGTTTTCTGGTAAGGAAAGTCACTATTGCGCTCCCATTGCCATACACAGTGCAAATAGCACTCGCGTCTGTTCCCAGCAAGTACAGTGTATTGGAATGAAGAGGAGCTACTGTTCTTGTCAGTTTCCTAAGCAGAGTTGAACTAGTTATGGCCCGTGTGTAGGAAGCACAGTTCTTTTGTTCTGAGAAAGCTCAGTGTTCGGGCCTTTTGGAAACACAATAGAGTAGAAGAGTGCTCTTTTCCCTAAAGCAGAGTGTGTTTCTTGTTATGCGAGCTAGCGTTTGTTTCCCAGTCCTAAACGGAGTTGAATCACATGCAGTTTCTAGTCCTACGAGCAAGAGTTGTTTTATGGTAAGAAGAGTCACTATTGCACTGCCATTGCCATACACAGGACAAATAGCACTGGTGTCTGTTCCCAGCAAGTACAGTGTATTGTACAGAAGAGGATCTACTGTTCTTGTCAGGTTCCTAAGCAGAATTGAACTAGATACGGCCTTGTGTGTAGGAAGCACAGTTCTAATGTTCTGAGCAAGTTCAATCTTCTGGCTCTATAGGAAACACAGTAGAGTAGAAGAGTTCTCATTTCTCAAAAGCAGAGTGTGTTTCTTGGAAGTCGAGCTAGCGTTTGTTTCCTAGTCCTAAATGGAGTTGAGTCACATGCAGTTTTTTGTCCTATGAGCAAGAGTTGTTTTCTAGTAAGACAAGTCACTATTGTGCTCCAAATGCCATACACAGTGCAAATAGCACTCGCGTCTGTTCCCTGCAAGTACAGTGTATTGGAAGGAAGAGGAGTTATTGTTCTTGTCAGTTTCCTAAGCAGAGTTGAACTAGATATGGCCCATGTGTGTAGGAAGCACAGTTCTTTTGTTCTGAGCAAGCTCACTGTTCGGACCCCTTAGGAAACACAGTAGAGTAGAAGAGTGCTCTTTTCTCAAAAGCAGAGTGTGTTTCATGTAAGGCGAGCTAGCATTTGTTTCCCAGTACTAAATGGAGTTGAATCACATGCAGTTTCTGGTCTTACAAGCAAGAGTTCTTTTCTGGTAAGGAAAGTCACTATTGCGCTCCCATTGCCATACACAGTGCAAATAGCACTCGCGTCTGTTCCCAGCAAGTACAGTGTATCGGACTGAAGAGGTGCTACTGTTCTTATCAGTTTCCTAAGCAGAGTAGAACTAGATATGGCCCGTGTGTAGGAAGCACAGTTCTTTTGTTCTGAGCAAACTCACTATTCTGGCCCTATAGGAAAAACAGTAGAGTAGAAGAGTGCTCTTTTCTCTAAAGCAGAGTGTGTTTCTTGTAAGGTGAGCCAGCTTTTGTTTCCCAGTCCTAAATGGAGTTGAATCACACGCAGTTTCTGGTCCTACAAGCAAAAGTTGTTTTCTGGTAAGAAGAGTCACTATTGCGCTGCCATTGCCATACACAGGACTAATAGCACTGGCGTCTGTTCCCAGCAAGTACAGTGTATTGGACTATAGAGGATCTACTGTTCTTGTCAGGTTCCTAAGCAGAATTGAACTAGATATGGCCGTGTGTGTAGGAAGCACAGTTCTTTTGTTCTGAGCAAGCTCACTGTTCGGACCACATAGGAAACACAGTAGAGTAGAAGAGTGCTCTTTTCTCAAAACCAGAGTGTGTTACTTGTAAGTCGAGCTAGCGTTTGTTTTCCAGTCCTCAATGGAGTTGAGTCACTTGCAGTTTTTTGTCCTACGAGCAAGAGTTGTTTTCTGGTAAGACGAGTCACTATTGTGCTCCAATGCCAAACACAGTGCAAATAGCACTCGCGTCTGTTCCCCGCAAGTACAGTGTATCGGACTGAAGAGGAGCTACTGTTCTTGTTTGTTTCCTAAGCAGAGTTGAACTAGATATGGCCCGTGTGTGTAGAAAGCACAGTTCTTTTGTTCTGAGCAAGCTCACTGTTCGGACCCCATAGGAAACACAGTAGAGTAGAAGAGTGCTCTTTTCTCAAAAGCAGAGTGTGTTTCATGTAAGGCGAGGTAGCATTTGTTTCACAGTCCTAAATGGAGTTGAATCACATGCAGTTTCTGGTCCTACGAGCAAGAGTTGTTTTCTGGTAAGGAAAGTCACTATTGCGCTCCCAAGCCATACACAGTGCAAATAGCACTCGCGTCTGTTCCCAGCAAGTACAGTGTATCGGACTGAATAGGAGCTACTGTTCTTGTCAGTTTCTTAAGCAGAGTTGAACTAGATATGGCCCGTGTGTAGGAAGCACAGTTCTTTTGTCCTGAGCAAGCTCACCGTTCTGGCCCTATGGGAAACACAGTAGAGTAGAAGAGTGCTCTTTTCTCAAAAGCAGAGTGTGTTTCTTTTAAGGCGAGGTAGCGTTTGTTTCCCAGTCCTAAATGGAGTTGAGTCACATGCATTTTTTTGTCCTATGAGCAAGAGTTGTTTTCTGGGAAGACGAGTCACTATTGTGCTCCCATTGCCATACACAGTGCAAATAGCACTCGAGTCTTTTCCCAGCAAGTACAGTGTATTGGACTGAATAGGATCTACTGTTCTTTTCAGTTCCCTAAGCAGAGGTGAAGTATATGGCCCATGTGTGTAGGAAGCACAGTTCTTTTGTTCTGAGCAAGCTCACTGTTCGGACCACATAGGAAACACAGTAGAGTAGAAGAGTGCTCTTTTCTCAAAAGCAGAGAGTGTTTCATGTAAGGCGAGGTAGCATTTGTTTCCCAGTCCTAAATGGAGTTGAATCACATGCAGTTTCTGGTCCTATGAGCAAGAGTTGTTTTCTGGTAAGGAAAGTCACTATTGCACTCCCTTTGCCATACACAGTGCAAATAGCACTCGCGTCTGTTCCCAGCAAGTACAGTGTATCAGACTGAAGAGGAGCTACTGTTCTTGTCAGTTTTCTAAGTAGAGTTGAACTAGATATGGCCCGTGTGTAGGAAGCGCAGTTCTTTTGTTCTGAGCAAGCTCACTGTTCTGGCCCTATAGGAAACACAGTAGAGTAGAAGAGTGCTCTTTTCTCTAAAGCAGAGTTTGTTTCTTGTAAGGTGAGCTAGCATTTGTTTCCCAGTCCTAAATGGAGTTGAATCACATGCAGTTTCTGGGCCTACGAGCAAGAGTTGTTTTCTGGTAAGAAGAGTCACTATTGCGCTGCCATTGCCATACACAGGACAAATAGCACTGGCGTCTGTTCCCAGCAATTACAGTGTATTGGACTGAAGAGGATCTACTGTTCTTGTCAGGTTCCTAAGCAAAATTGAACTAGATATGGCCGTGTGTGTAGGAAGCACAGTTCTTTTGTTCTGAGCAAGCTCACTGTTCGGACCCCATAGGAAACACAGTAGAGTAGAAGAGTGCTCTTTTCTCAAAACCAGAGTGTTTTTCTTGTAAGTCGAGCTAGCGTTTGTTTCCCAGTCCTCAATGGAGTAGAGTCACATGCAGTTTTTTGTCCTACAAGCAAGAGTTGTTTTCTCGTAAGACGAGTCACTATTGTGCTCCAATGCCATACACAGTGCAAATAGCACTCGCGTCTGTTCCCCACAAGTACAGTGTATCGGACTGACGAGGAGCTACTGTTCTTGTTTGTTTCCTAAGCAGAGTTGAACTAGATATGGCCCGTGTGTGTAGAAAGCACAGTTCTTTTGTTCTGAGCAAGCTCACTGTTCGGACCCCATAGGAAACACAGTAGAGTAGAAGAGTGCTTTTTTCTCAAAAGCAGAGTGTGTTTCTTGTAAGGCGAGCTAGCATTTGTTTCCCAGTCCTAAATGGAGTTGAATCACATGCAGTTTCTGGTCCTACGAGCAAGTGTTGATTTCTGGTAAGGAAAGTCACTATTGCGCTCCCAAGCCATACACAGTGCAAATAGCACTCGCGTCTGTTCCCAGCAAGTACAGTGTAACAGACTGAAGAGGAGCTACTGTTCTTGTCAGTTTCCTAAGCAGAGTTGAACTAGTTATGGCCCGTGTGTAGGAAGCACAGTTCTTTTGTTCTGAGAAAGCTCACTGTTCTGGCCCTATAGGAAACACAATAGAGTAGAAGAGTGCTCTTTTCCCTAAAGCAGAGTGTGTTTCTTGTAAGGCAAGCTAGCGTTTGTTTCCCAGTCCTAAATGGAGATGAATCACATGCAGTTTCCAGTCCTATGAGCAAGAGTTGTTTTATGGTAAGAAGAGTCACTATTGCACTGCCATTGCCATACACAGGACAAATAGCTCTGGCGTCTGTTCCCAGCAAGTACAGTGTATTGTACAGAAGAGGATCTACTGTTCTTGTCAGGTACCTAAGCAGAATTGAACTAGATATGGCCGTGTGTGTAGGAAGCACAGTGTTAATGTTCTGAGCAAGTTCAATCTTCTGGCTCTATAGGAAACACAGTAGAGTAGAAGAGTGCTCTTTTCTCAAAAGCAGAGTGTGTTTCTTGGAAGTCGAGCTAGCGTTTGTTTCCCAGTCCTAAATGGAGTTGAATCACATGCAGTTTCTAGTCCTACGAGCAAGAGTTGTTTTATGGTAAGAAGAGTCACTGTTGCGCTGCCATTGCCATACACAGGACAAATAGCACTGGCGTCTGTTCCCAGCAAGTACAGTGTATTGTACAGAAGAGGATCTACTGTTCTTGTCAGGTTCCTAAGCAGAATTGAACTAGATATGGCCGTGTGTGTAGGAAGCACAGTTCTAATGTTCTGAGCAAGTTCACTCTTCTGGCTCTATTGGAAACACAGTAGAGTAGAAGAGTGCTGTTTTCTCAAAAGCAGAGTGTGTTTCTTGGAAGTCGAGCTAGCGTTTGTTTCCTAGTCCTAAATGGAGTTGAGTCACATGCAGTTTTTTGTCCTACGAGCAAGAATTGTTTTCTGGTAAGACAAGTCACTATTGTGCTCCAATTGCCATACACAGTGCAAATAGCACTCGTGTCTGTTCCCTGCAAGTACAGTGTATTGGAAGGAAGAGGAGCTATTGTTCTTGTCAGTTTCCTAAGCAGAGTTGAACTAGATATGGCCCGTGTGTGTAGGAAGCACAGTTCTTTTGTTCTGAGCAAGCTCACTGTTCGGACCCCATAGGAAACACAGTAGAGTAGAAGAGTGCTCTTTTCTCTAAAGCAGAGTGTGTTTCTTGCAAGGTGAGCTAGCTTTTGTTTCCCAGTCCTAAATGGAGTTGAATCACATGCAGTTTCTGGTCCTACAAGCAAGAGTTGTTTTTTGGTAAGAATAGTCACTATTGCGCTGCCATTGCCATACACAGGACAAATTGCACTGGCGTCTGTTCCCAGCAAGTACAGTGTATTGGACTGAAGAGGATCTACTGTTCTTGTCAGGTTCCTAAGCAGAAGTGAACTAGATATGGCCGTGTGTGTAGGAAGTAGAGTTCTTTTGTTCTGAGCAAGCTCACTGTTCAGACCCCATAGGAAACACAGTAGAGTAGGAGAGTGCTCTTTTCTCAAAAGCAGAGTGTTTTTCTTGTAAGGCGAGCTAGCGTTTGTTTCCCAGTCCTAAATGGAGTTGAGTCACATGCAGTTTTTTGTCATACGAACAAGAGTTGTTTTCTGGTAAGACGAGTCACTATTGTGCTGCAATGCCATACACAGTGCAAATAGCACTCGCGTCTGTTCCCCGCAAGTACAGTGTATCAGACTGAAGAGGAGCTACTGTTCTTGTTTGTTTCCTAAGCAGAGTTGAACTAGATATGGCCCGTGTGTGTAGAAAGCACAGTTCTTTTGTTCTGAGCAAGCTCACTGTTCAGACCCCATAGGAAACACAGTAGAGTAGAAGAGTGCTCTTTTCTCAAAAGCAGAGTGTGTTTCTTGTGAGGCGAGCTAGCATTTGTTTCCCAGTCCTAAATGGAGTTGAATCACATGCAGTTTCTGGTCCTACGAGCAAGAGTTGTTTTCTGGTAAGGAAAGTCACTATTGCGCTCCCATTGCCATACACAGTGCAAATAGCACTCGCGTCTGTTCCCAGCAAGTACAGTGTATCGGACTGAAGAGGAGCTACTGTTCTTGTCAGTTTCCTAAGCAGATTTGAACTAGTTATGCCCCGTGTGTAGGAAGCACAGTTCTTTTGTTCTGAGAAAGCTCACTGTTCTGGCCCTATAGGAAACACAATAGAGTAGAAGATTGCTGTTTTCCCTAAAGCAGAGTGTGTTTCTTGTAAGGCGAGCTAGCATTTGTTTCCCAGTACTAAATGGAGTTGAATCACATGCAGATTCTAGTCCTACGAGCAAGAGTTGTTTTATGGTAAGAAGAGTCACTATTGCACTGCCATTGCCATACACAGGACAAATAGTACTGGCGTCTGTTCCCAGCAAGTACAGTGTATTGTACAGAAGAGGATCTACTGTTCTTGTCAGGTTCCTAAGCAGAATTGAACTAGATATGGCCGTGTGTGTAGGAAGCACAGTTCTAATGTTCTGAGCAAGTTCATTCTTCTGGCTCTATAGGAAACACAGTAGAGTAGAAGAGTGCTCTTTTCTCAAAAGCAGAGTGTGTTTCTTGGAAGTCGAGCTAGCGTTTGTTTCCTAGTCCTAAATGGAGTTGAGTCACATGCAGTTTTTTTCCTACGAGCAAGAGTTGTTTTCTGGTAAGACAAGTCACTATTGTGCTCCAATTGCCATACACAGTGCAAATAGCACTAGCGTCTGTTCCCTGCAAGTACAGTGTATTGGAAGGAAGAGGAGTTATTGTTCTTGTCAGTTTCCTAAGCAGAGTTGAACTAGATATGGCCCATGTGTGTAGGAAGCACAGTTCTTTTGTTCTGAGCAAGCTCACTGTTCGGACCCCATAGGAAACACAGTAGAGTAGAAGAGTGCTCTTTTCTCAAAAGCAGAGTGTGTTTCTTGTAAGGCGAGCTAGCATTTGTTTCCCAGTCCTAAATGGAGTTGAATCACATGCAGTTTCTGGTCCTACGAGCAAGAGTTGTTTTCTGGTAAGGAAAGTCACTATTGCGCTCCCAAGCCATACACAGTGCAAATAGCACTCGCGTCTGTTCCCAGCAAGTACAGTGTAACGGACTGAAGAGGAGCTACTGTTCTTGTCAGTTTCCTAAGCAGAGTTGAACTAGTTATGGCCCATGTGTAGAAAGCACAGTTCTTTTGTTCTGAGAAAGCTCACTGTTCTGGCCCTATAGGAAACACAATAGAGTAGAAGAGTGCTCTTTTCCCTAAAGCAGAGTGTGTTTCTTGTAAGGCAAGCTAGCGTTTGTTTCCCAGTCCTAAATGGAGATGAATCACATGCAGTTTCCAGTCCTATGAGCAAGAGTTGTTTTATGGTAAGAAGAGTCACTATTGCACTGCCATTGCCATACACAGGACAAATAGCTCTGGCGTCTGTTCCCAGCAAGTACAGTGTATTGTACAGAAGAGGATCTACTGTTCTTGTCAGGTACCTAAGCAGAATTGAACTAGATATGGCCGTGTGTGTAGGAAGCACAGTCTTAATGTTCTGAGCAAGTTCAATCTTCTCGCTCTATAGGAAACACAGTAGAGTAGAAGAGTGCTCTTTTCTCAAAAGCAGAGTGTGTTTCTTGGAAGTCGAGCTAGCGTTTGTTTCCTAGTCCTAAATGGAGTTGAGTCACATGCAGTTTTTTGTCCTACGAGCAAGAGTTGTTTTCTGGTAAGACAAGTCACTATTGTGCTCCAATTGCCATACACAGTGCAAATAGCACTAGCGTCTGTTCCCTGCAAGTACAGTGTATTGGAAGGAAGAGGAGCTAATGTTCTTGTCAGTTTCCTAAGCAGAGTTGAACTAGATATGGCCCATGTGTGTAGGAAGCACAGTTCTTTTGTTCTGAGCAAGCTCACTGTTCTGGCCCTATAGGAAACACAGTAGAGTAGAAGAGTGCTCTTTTCTCAAAAGCAGAGTGTGTTTCATGTAAGGCGAGCTAGCATTTGTTTCCCAGTCCTAAATTTAGTTGAATCTCAAGCAGTTTCTGGTCTTACGAGCAAGAGTTGTTTTCTGGTAAGGAAAGTAACTATTGCGCTACCATTGACATACACAGTGCAAATAGCACTCACGTCTGTTCCCAGCAAGTACAGTGTATCGGACTGAAGAGGAGCTACTGTTCTTGTCAGTTTCCTAAGCAGAGTTGAACTAGATATGGCCCGTGTGTAGGAAGCACAGTTCTTTTGTTCTGAGCAAGCTCACTGTTCTGGCCCTATAAGAAACACAGTAGAGTAGAAGAGTGCTCTTTTCTCTAAAGCAGAGTGTGTTTCTTGTAAGGTGAGCTAGCTTTTGTTTCCCAGTCCTAAATGGAGTTGAATCACATGCAGTTTCTGGGCCTACTAGCAAGAGTTGTTTTCTGGTAAGAAGAGTCACTATTGCGCTGCCATTGCCATACACAGGACAAATAGCACTGGCGTCTGTTCCCAGCAAGTACAGTGTATTGGACTGAAGAGGATCTACTGTTCTTGTCAGGTTCCTAGGCAGAATTGAACTAGATATGGCCGTGTGTGTAGGAAGCACAGTTCTTTTGTTCTGAGCAAGCTCACTGTTCGGACGACATAGGAAACACAGTAGAGTAGAAGAGTGCTCTTTTCTCAAAACCAGAGTGTGTTTTTTGTAAGTCGAGCTAGCGTTTGTTTCCCAGTCCTCAATGGAGTTGAGTCACATGCAGTTTTTTGTCCTACAAGCAAGAGTTGTTTTCTCGTAAGACGAGTCACTATTGTGCTCCAATGCCATACACAGTGCAAATAGCACTCGCGTCTGTTCCCCACAAGTACAGTGTATCGGACTGTGAGGAGCTACTGTTCTTGTTTGTTTCCTAAGCAGAGTTGAACTAGATATGTCCCCTGTGTAGAAAGCACAGTTCTTTTGTTCTGAGCAAGCTCACTGTTCGGACCCCATAGGAAACACAGTAGAGTAGAAGAGTGCTCTTTTCTCAAAACCAGAGTGTGTTTCTTGAAAGTCGAGCTAGCGTTTGTTTCCCAGTCCTAAATGGAGTTCAGTCACATGCAGTTTTTTGTCCTATGAGCAAGAATTGTTTTCTGGTAAGACGAGTCACTATTGTGCTCCAATGCCAAACACAGTGCAAATAGCACTCGCGTCTGTTCCCCGCAAGTACAGTGTATCGGACTGAAGAGGAGCTACTGTTCTTGTTTGTTTTCTAAGCAGAGTTGAACTAGATATGGCCCGTGTGTGTAGAAAGCACAGTTCTTTTGTTCTGAGCAAGCTCACTGTTCGGACCCCATAGGAAACACAGTAGAGTAGAAGAGTGCTCTTTTCTCAAAAGCAGAGTGTGTTTCTTGTAAGGCGAGCTAGCATTTGTTTCCCAGTCCTAAATGGAGTTGAATCACATGCAGTTTCTGGTCCTATGAGCAAGAGTTGTTTTCTGGTAAGGAAAGTCACTATTGCGCTCCCAAGCCATACACAGTGCAAATAGCACTCGCGTCTGTTCCCAGCAAGTACAGTGTAACGGACTGAAGAGGAGCTACTGTTCTTGTCAGTTTCCTAGCAGAGTTGAACTAGTTATGGCCCATGTGTAGGAAGCACAGTTCTTTTGTTCTGAGAAAGCTCACTGTTCTGGCCCTATAGGAAACACAATAGAGTAGAAGAGTGCTCTTTTCCCTAAAGCAGAGTGTGTTTCTTGTAAGGCAAGCTAGCGTTTGTTTCCCAGTCCTAAATGGAGATGAATCACATGCAGTTTCCAGTCCTATGAGCAAGAGTTGTTTTATGGTAAGAAGAGTCACTATTGCACTGCCATTGCCATACACAGGACAAATAGCTCTGGCGTCTGTTCCCAGCAAGTACAGTGTATTGTACAGAAGAGGATCTACTGTTCTTGTCAGGTTCCTAAGCAGAATTGAACTAGATATGGCCGTGTGTGTAGGAAGCACAGTTCTAATGTTCTCAGCAAGTTCACTCTTCTGGCTCTATTGGAAACACAGTAGAGTAGAAGAGTGCTCTTTTCTCAAAAGCAGAGTGTGTTTCTTGGAAGTCGAGCTAGCGTTTGTTTCCCAGTCCTAAATGGAGTTGAGTCACATGCAGTTTTTTGTCCTACGAGCAAGAATTGTTTTCTGGTAAGACAAGTCACTATTGTGCTCCAATTGCCATACACAGTGCAAATAGCACTCGTGTCTGTTCCCTGCAAGTACAGTGTATTGGAAGGAAGAGGAGCTATTGTTCTTGTCAGTTTCCTAAGCAGAGTTGAACTAGATATGGCCCGTGTGTGTAGGAAGCACAGTTCTTTTGTTCTGAGCAAGCTCACTGTTCGGATCCCATAGGAAACACAGTAGAGTAGAAGAGTGCTCTTTTCCCTAAAGCAGAGTGTGTTTCTTGTAAGGTGAGCTAGCTTTTGTTTCCCAGTCCTAAATGGAGTTGAATCACATGCAGTTTCTGGTCCTACAAGCAAGAGTTGTTTTCTGGTAAGAAGAGTCACTATTGCGCTGCCATTGCCATACACAGGACAAATAGCACTGGCGTCTGTTCCCAGCAAGTACAGTGTATTGGACTGAAGAGGATCTACTGTTCTTGTCAGGTACCTAAGCAGAAGTGAACTAGATATGGCCGTGTGTGTAGGAAGCACAGTTCTTTTGTTCTGAGCAAGCTCATTGTTCAGACCCCATAGGAAACACAGTAGAGTAGGAGAGTGCTCTTTTCTCAAAAGCAGAGTGTCTTTCTTGTAAGGCGAGCTAGCGTTTGTTTCCCAGTCCTAAATGGAGTTGAGTCACATGCAGTTTTTTGTCATACGAGCAAGAGTTGTTTTCTGGTAAGACAAGTCACTATTGTGCTGCAATGGCATACACAGTGCAAATAGCACTCGCGTCTGTTCCCCGCAAGTACAGTGTATCGGACTGAAGAGGAGCTACTGTTCTTGTTTGTTTCCTAAGCAGAGTTGAACTAGATATGGCCCGTGTGTGTAGAAAGCACAGTTCTTTTGTTCTGAGCAAGCTCACTGTTCGGACCCCATAGGAAACACAGTAGAGTAGAAGAGTGCTCTTTTCTCAAAAGCAGAGTGTGTTTCTTTTAAGGCGAGCTAGCATTTGTTTCCCAGTCCTAAATGGAGTTGAATCACATGCAGTTTCTGGTCCTACGAGCAAGAGTTGTTTTCTGGTAAGAAAGTCACTATTGTGCTCCCATTGCCATACACAGTGCAAATAGCACTCGCGTCTGTTCCCAGCAAGTACAGTGTATCGGACTGAAGAGGAGCTACTGTTCTTGTCAGTTTCCTAAGCAGAGTTGAACTAGTTATGGCCCGTGTGTAGGAAGCACAGTTCTTTTGTTCTGAGAAAGCTCACTGTTCTGGCCCTATAGGAAACACAATAGAGTAGAAGAGTGCTCTTTTCCCTAAAGCAGAGTGTGTTTCTTGTAAGGTGAGCTAGCGTTTGTTTCCCAGTACTAAATGGAGTTGAATCACATGCAGTTTCTAGTCCTACGAGCAAGAGTTGTTTTATGGTAAGAAGAGTCACTATTGCACTGCCATTGCCATACACAGGACAAATAGCACTGGCGTCTGTTCCCAGCAAGTACAGTGTATTGTACAGAAGAGGATCTACTGTTCTTGTCAGGTTCCTAAGCAGAATTGAACTAGATATGGCCGTGTGTGTAGGAAGCACAGTTCTAATGTTCTGAGCAAGTTCATTCTTCTGGCTCTATAGGAAACACAGTAGAGTAGAAGAGTGCTCTTTTCTCAAAAGCAGAGTGTGTTTCTTGGAAGTCGAGCTAGCGTTTGTTTCCTAGTCCTAAATGGAGTTGAGTCACATGCAGTTTTTTTCCTACGAGCAAGAGTTGTTTTCTGGTAAGACAAGTCACTATTGTGCTCCAATTGCCATACACAGTGCAAATAGCACTAGCGTCTTTTCCCTGCAAGTACAGTGTATTGGAAGGAAGAGGAGCTATTGTTCTTGTCAGTTTCCTAAGCAGAGTTGAACTAGATATGGCCCATGTGTGTAGGAAGCACAGTTCTTTTGTTCTGAGCAAGCTCACTGTTCAGACCCCTTAAGAAACACAGTAGAGTAGAAGAGTGCTCTTTTCTCAAAAGCAGAGTGTGTTTCATGTAAGGTGAGCTAGCATTTGTTTCCCAGTCCTAAATGGAGTTGAATCTCATGCAGTTTCTGGTCTTATGAGCAAGAGTTGTTTTCTGGTAGGGAAAGTCACTATTGCTCTCCCATTGACATACACAGTGCAAATAGCTCTCGCGTCTGTTCCCAGCATGTACAGTGTATTGGACTGAAGAGGATCTACTGTTCTTGTCAGGTTCCTAAGCAGAATTGAACTAGATATGTACCGTGTGTGTAGGAAGCACAGTTCTTTTGTTCTGAGCAAGCTCACTGTTCGGACCACATAGGAAACACAGTAGAGTAGAAGAGTGCTCTTTTCTCAAAAGCAGAGTGTGTTTCTTGTAAGGCGAGCTAGCATTTGTTTCCCAGTCCTCAATGGAGTTCAGTCACTTGCAGTTTTTTCTCCTACGAGCAAGAGTTTTTTTCTGGTAAGACGAGTCACTATTGTGCTCCAATGCCAAACACAGTGCAAATAGCACTCGCGTCTGTTCCCCGCAAGTACAGTGTATCAGACTGAAGAGGAGCTACTGTTCTTGTTTGTTTCCTAAGCAGAGTTGAACTAGATATGGCCCGTGTGTGTAGAAAGCACAGTTCTTTTGTTCTGAGCAAGCTCACTGTTCGGACTCCATAGGAAACACAGTAGAGTAGAAGAGTGCTCTTTTCTCAAAACCAGAGTGTGTTTCTTGTAAGTCGAGCTAGCGTTTGTTTCACACTCCTAAATGGAGTTGAATAACATGCAGTTTCTAGTCCTACGAGCAAGGGTTGTTTTATGGTAAGAAGAGTCACTATTTCGCTGCCAATGCCATACACAGGACAAATAGCACTGGCGTCTGTTCCCAGCAAGTACAGTGTATTGGACTGAAGAGGATCTACTGTTCTTGTCAGGTTCCTTAGCAGACTTGAACTAGATATGGCCGTGTGTGTAGGAAGCACAGTTTTTTTTTTTTTAGCAAGCTCACTTTTCGGAACACCTTGGAAACACAGTAGAGTAGAAGAGTGCTCTTTTCTCAAAAGCAGAGTGTGTTTCTTGGAAGTCGAGCTAGCGTTTGTTTCCCAGTCTTAAATGGAGTTGAGTCACATGCAGTTTTTTGTCCTACGAGCAAGAGTTGTTTTCTCGTAAGACAAGTCACTATTGTGCTCCAATTGCCATACACAGTGCAAATAGCACTGGCGTCTGTTCCCCGCAAGTACAGTGTATTGGACTGAAGAGGAGCTACTGTTCTTGTCCGTTTCCTAAGCAGAGTTGAACTAGATATGGCCCGTGTGTGTAGGAAGCACAGTTCTTATGTTCTGAGCAAGCTCACTGTTCTGGCCCCAGAGGAAACACAGTAGAGTAGAAGAGTGCTCTTTTCTCTAAAGCAGAGTGTGTTTCTTGTAAGGCGATCTAGCGTTTGTTTCCCAGTCCTAAATGGAGTTGAGTCACTTGCAGTTTTTTGTCCTACGAGCAAGAGTTGCTTTCTGGTAAGACGAGTCACTATTGTGCTAAAATTGCCATACACAGTGCAAATAGCACTCTCGTCTGTTCCCCGCAAGTAAAGTGTATTGGACTGAAGAGGAGCTACTGTTCTTGTCAGTTTCCTAAGCAGAGTTGAACTAGTTATGTCCCGTGTGTAGGAAGCACAGTTCTTTTGTTCTGAGCAAGCTCACTGTTCTGGCCCTATAGGAAACACAATAGAGTACAAGAGTGCTCTTTTCCCTAAAGCAGAGTGTGTTTCTTGTAAGGCGAGCTAGCGTTTGTTTCCCAGTCCTAAATGGAGTTGAATCACATGCAGTTTCTTGTCCTATGAGCAAGGGTTGTTTTATGGTAAGAAGAGTCACTATTGTGCTGCCATTGCCATACACAGGACAAATAGCAGTGGCGTGTGTTCCCAGCAAGTACAGTGTATTGGAGTGAAGAGGATCTACTGTTCTTGTCAGGTTCCTAAGCAGAATTGAACTAGATATGGCTGTGTGTGTAGGAAGCACAATTCTAATGTTCTGAGCAAGTTCACTCTTGTGGCTCTATAGGAAACACAGTAGAGTAGAAGAGTGCTCTTTTCTCAAGCAGAGTGTGTTTCTTGGAAGTTGAGCTAGCGTTTGTTTCCTAGTCCTAAATGGAGTTGAGTCAGATGCAGTTTTTTGTCCTACGAGCAAGAGTTGTTTTCTGGTAAGACAAGTCACTATTGTGCTCCAATTGCCAACACAGTGCAAATAGCACTCCCGTCTGTTCCCTGCAAGGACAGTGTATTGGAAGGAAGAGGAGCTATTGTTCTTGTCAGTTTCCTAAGCAGAGTTGAACTAGATATGGCCCATGTGTGTAGGAAGCACAGTTCTTTTGTTCTGAGCAAGCTCACTGTTTGGACCCCATAGGAAACACAGTAGAGTAGAAGAGTGGTGTTTTCTCTAAAGCAGAGTGTGTTTCTTGTAAGGTGAGCTAGCTTTTGTTTCCCAGTCCTAAATGGAGTTGAATCACATGCAGTCTGGTCGTACAAGCAAGAGTTGTTTTCTGGTAAGAAGAGTCAATATTGCGCTGCCATTGCCATACACAAGACAAATAGCACTGGCGTCTTTTCCCAGCAAGTACAGTGTATTGGACTGAAGAGGATCTACTGTTCTTGTCAGGTTCCTAAGCAGAAGTGAACTAGATATGGCCGTGTGTGTAGGAAGCACAGTTCTTTTGTTCTGAGCAAGCTTACTGTTCGGACCCCATAGGAAAAATAGTAGAGTAGAAGAGTGCTCTTTTCTCAAAAGCAGAGTGGGTTTCTTGTAAGGCGAGCTAGCGTTTGTTTCCCAGTCCTAAATGGAGTTGAGTCACATGCAGTTTTTTGTCCTACGAGCAAGAGTTGTTTTCTGGTAAGACGAGTCACTATTGTGCTCCAATGCCATACACAGTGCAAATAGCACTCCCGTCTGTTCCCCGCAAGTACAGTGTATCGGACTGAAGAGGAGCTACTGTGCTGGTTTGTTTCCTAAGCAGAGTTGAACTAGATATGGCCCGTGTGTGTAGAAAGCACAGTTCTTTTGTTCTGAGCAAGCTCACTGTTCGGACCCCATAGGAAACACAGTAGAGTAGAAGAGTGCTCTTTTCTCAAAAGCAGAGTGTGTTTCTTGTCAGGCGAGCTAGCATTTGTTTCCCAGTCCTAAATGGAGATGAATCACATGCAGTTTCTGGTCCTATGAGCAAGAGTTGTTTTCTGGTAAGGAAAGTCACTATTGCGCTCCCATTGCCATACACAGTGCAAATAGCACTCGCGTCTGTTCCCAGCAAGTACAGTGTATCGGACTGAAGAGGAGCTACTGTTCTTGTCAGGTTCCTAAGCAGAATTGAACTAGATATGGCCGTGTGTGTAGGAAGCACAGTTCTAAAGTTCTGAGCAAGTTCAATCTTCTGGCTCTATAGGAAACACAGTAGAGTAGAAGAGTGCTCTTTTCCCTAAAGCAGAGTGTGTTTCTTTTAAGGCGAGCTAGCGTTTGTTTCCCAGTACTAAATGGATTTGAATCACATGCAGTTTCTAGTCCTACGAGCAAGAGTTGTTTTATGGTAAGAAGAGTCACTATTGCACTGCCATTGCCATACACAGGACAAATAGCACTGGCGTCTGTTCCCAGCAAGTACAGTGTATTGTACAGAAGAAGATCTACTGTTCTTGTCAGGTTCCTAAGCAGAATTGAACTAAATATGGCCGTGTGTGTAGGAAGCACATTTCTAATGTTCTGAGCAAGTTCAATCTTCTGGCTCTATAGGAAACACAGTAGAGTACAAGAGTGCTCTTTTCTCAAAAGCAGAGTGTGTTTCTTGGAAGTCGAGCTAGAGTTTGTTTCCTAGTCCTAAATGGAGTTGAGTCACATGCAGTTTTTTGTCCTATGAGCAAGAGTTGTTTTCTGGTAAGACAAGTCACTGTTGTGCTCCAATTGCCATACACAGTGCAAATAGCACTAGCGTCTGTTCCCTGCAAGTACAGTGTATTGGAAGGAAGAGGAGCTATTGTTCTTGTCAGTTTCCTAAGCAGAGTTGAACTAGATATGGCCCATGTGTGTAGGAAGCACAGTTCTTTTGTTCTGAGCAAGCTCACTGTTCTGGCCCTATAGGAAACACAGTAGAGTAGAAGAGTGCTCTTTTCTCTAAAGCAGAGTGTGTTTCATGTAAGGCGAGCTAGCATTTGTTTCCCAGTCCTAAATTGAGTTGAATCTCAAGCAGTTTCTGGTCTTACGAGCAAGAGTTGTTTTCTGGTAAGGAAAGTAATATTGCGCTACCATTTACATACACAGTGCAAATAGCACTCACGTCTGTTCCCAGCAAGTACAGTGTATCGGACTGAAGAGGAGCTACTGTTCTTGTCAGTTTCCTAAGCAGAGTTGAACTAGATATGGCCCGTGTGTAGGAAGCACAGTTCTTTTGTTCTGAGCAAGCTCACTGTTCTGGCCCTATAAGAAACACAGTAGAGTAGAAGAGCGCTCTTTTCTCTAAAGCAGAGTGTGTTTCTTGTAAGGTGAGCTAGCTTTTGTTTCCCAGTCCTAAATGGAGTTGAATCACATGCAGTTTCTGGGCCTACAAGCAAGAGTTGTTTTCTGGTAAGAAGAGTCACTATTGCGCTGCCATTGCCATACACAGGACAAATAGCACTGGCGTCTGTTCCCAGCAAGTACAGTGTATTGGACTGAAGAGGATCTACTGTTCTTGTCAGGTTCCTAAGCAGAATTGAACTAGATATGGCCGTGTGGGTAGGAAGCACAGTTCTTTTGTTCTGAGCAAGCTCACTGTTCGGACGACATAGGAAACACAGTAGAGTAGAAGAGTGCTCTTTTCTCAAAACCAGAGTGTGTTTTTTGTAAGTCGAGCTAGCGTTTGTTTCCCAGTCCTCAATGGAGTTGAGTCACATGCAGTTTTTTGTCCTACAAGCAAGAGTTGTTTTCTCGTAAGACGAGTCACTATTGTGCTCCAATGCCATACACAGTGCAAATAGCACTCGCGTCTGTTCCCCACAAGTACAGTGTATCGGACTGACGAGGAGCTACTGTTCTTGTTTGTTTCCTTAGCAGAGTTGAACTAGATATGTCCCCTGTGTAGAAAGCACAGTTCTTTTGTTCTGAGCAAGCTCACTGTTCGGACCCCATAGGAAACACAGTAGAGTAGAAGAGTGCTCTTTTCTCAAAACCAGAGTGTGTTTCTTGTAAGTCGAGCTAGCGTTTGTTTCCCAGTCCTAAATGGAGTTCAGTCACATGCAGTTTTTTGTCCTATGAGCAAGAATTGTTTTCTGGTAAGACGAGTCACTATTGTGCTCCAATGCCAAACACAGTGCAAATAGCACTCGCGTCTGTTCCCCGCAAGTACAGTGTATCAGACTGAAGAGGAGCTACTGTTCTTGTTTGTTTCCTAAGCAGAGTTGAACTAGATATGGCCCGTGTGTGTAGAAAGCACAGTTCTTTTGTTCTGAGCAAGCTCACTGTTCGGACCCCATAGGAAACACAGTAGAGTAGAAGAGTGCTCTTTTCTCAAAAGCAGAGTGTGTTTCTTGTAAGGCGAGCTAGCATTTGTTTCACAGTCCTAAATGGAGTTGAATCACATGCAGTTTCTGGTCCTACGAGCAAGAGTTGTTTTCTGGTAAGGAAAGTGACTATTGCGCTCCCAAGCCATACACAGTGCAAATAGCACTCGCGTCTGTTCCCAGCAAGTACAGTGTATCGGACTGAAGAGGAGCTACTGTTCTTGTCAGTTTCCTAAGCAGAGTTGAACTAGTTATGGCCCATGTGTAGAAAGCACAGTTCTTTTGTTCTGAGAAAGCTCACTGTTCTGGCCCTATAGGAAACACAATAGAGTAGAAGAGTGCTCTTTTCCCTAAAGCAGAGTGTGTTTCTTGTAAGGCAAGCTAGCGTTTGTTTCCCAGTCCTAAATGGAGATGAATCACATGCAGTTTCCAGTCCTATGAGCAAGAGTTGTTTTATGGTAAGAAGAGTCACTATTGCACTGCCATTGCCATACACAGGACAAATAGCTCTGGCGTCTGTTCCCAGCAAGTACAGTGTATTGTACAGAAGAGGATCTACTGTTCTTGTCAGGTACCTAAGCAGAATTGAACTAGATATGGCCGTGTGTGTAGGAAGCACAGTCTTAATGTTCTGAGCAAGTTCAATCTTCTCGCTCTATAGGAAACACAGTAGAGTAGAAGAGTGCTCTTTTCTCAAAAGCAGAGTGTGTTTCTTGGAAGTCGAGCTAGCGTTTGTTTCCCAGTCCTAAATGGAGTTGAATCACATGCAGTTTCTAGTCCTACGAGCAAGGGTTGTTTTATGGTAAGAAGAGTCACTATTGCGCTGCCATTGCCATACACAGTACAAATAGCACTGGCATCTGTTCCCAGCAAGTACAGTGTATTGTACAGAAGAGGATCTCCTGTTCTTGTCAGGTTCCTAAGCAGAATTGAACTAGATATGGCCGTGTGTGTAGGAAGCACAGTTCTAATGTTCTCAGCAAGTTCACTCTTCTGGCTCTATTGGAAACACAGTAGAGTAGAAGAGTGCTCTTTTCTCAAAAGCAGAGTGTGTTTCTTGGAAGTCGAGCTAGCGTTTGTTTCCCAGTCCTAAATGGAGTTGAGTCACATGCAGTTTTTTGTCCTACGAGCAAGAATTGTTTTCTGGTAAGACAAGTCACTATTGTGCTCCAATTACCATACACAGTGCAAATAGCACTCGTGTCTGTTCCCTGCAAGTACAGTGTATTGGAAGGAAGAGGAGCTATTGTTTTTGTCAGTTTCCTAAGCAGAGTTGAGCTAGATATGGCCCGTGTGTGTAGGAAGCACAGTTCTTTTGTTCTGAGCAAGCTCACTGTTCGGACCCCCTAGGAAACACAGTAGAGTAGAAGAGTGCTCTTTTCTCTAAAGCAGAGTGTGTTTCTTGTAAGGTGAGCTAGCTTTTGTTTCCCAGTCCTAAATGGAGTTGAATCACATGCAGTTTCTGGTCCTACAAGCAAGAGTTGTTTTCTGGTAAGAAGAGTCACTATTGCGCTGCCATTGCCATACACAGGACAAATAGCACTGGCGTCTGTTCCCAGCAAGTACAGTGTATTGGACTGAAGAGGATCTACTGTTCTTGTCAGGTTCCTAAGCAGAAGTGAACTAGATATGGCCGTGTGTGTAGGAAGCACAGTTCTTTTGTTCTGAGCAAGCTCATTGTTCAGACCCCATAGGAAACACAGTAGAGTAGGAGAGTGCTCTTTTCTCAAAAGCAGAGTGTCTTTCTTGTAAGGCGAGCTAGCGTTTGTTTAACAGTCCTAAATGGAGTTGAGTCACATGCAGTTTTTTGTCATACGAGCAAGAGTTGTTTTCTGGTAAGACGAGTCACTATTGTGCTGCAATGGCATACACAGTGCAAATAGCACTCGCGTCTGTTCCCCGCAAGTACAGTGTATCAGATTGAAGAGGAGCTACTGTTCTTGTCAGTTTCCTAAGCAGAGTTGAACTAGTTATGGCCCGTGTGTAGGAAGCACAGATCTTTTGTTCTGAGAAAGCTCACTGTTCTGGCCCTATAGGAAACACAATAGAGTAGAAGAGTGCTCTTTTCCCTAAAGCAGAGTGTGTTTCTTGTAAGGCGAGCTAGCGTTTGTTTCCCAGTACTAAATGGAGTTGAATCACATGCAGTTTCTAGTCCTACGAGCAAGAGTTGTTTTATGGTAAGAAGAGTCACTATTGCACTGCCATTGCCATACACAGGACAAATAGCACTGGCGTCTGTTCCCAGCAAGTACAGTGTATTGTACAGAAGAGGATCTACTGTTCTTGTCAGGTTCCTAAGCAGAATTGAACTAGATATGGCCGTGTGTATAGGAAGCACAGTTCTAATGTTCTCAGCAAGTTCACTCTTCTGGCTCTATTGGACACACAGTAGAGTAGAAGAGTGCTCTTTTCTCAAAAGCAGAGTGTGTTTCTTGGAAGTCGAGCTAGCGTTTGTTTCCCAGTTCTAAATGGAGTTGAGTCACATGCAGTTTTTTGTCCTACGAGCAAGAATTGTTTTCTGGTAAGACAAGTCACTATTGTGCTCCAATTGCCATACACAGTGCAAATAGCACTCGTGTCTGTTCCCTGCAAGTACAGTGTATTGGAAGGAAGAGGAGCTATTGTTCTTGTCAGTTTCCTAAGCAGAGTTGAACTAGATATGGCCCGTGTGTGTAGGAAGCACAGTTCTTTTGTTCTGAGCAAGCTCACTGTTCGGACCCCATAGGAAACACAGTAGAGTAGAAGAGTGCTCTTTTCTCTAAAGCAGAGTGTGTTTCTTGGAAGTCGAGCTAGCGTTTGTTTCCTAGTCCTAAATGGAGTTGAGTCACATGCAGTTTTTTGTCCTACGAGCAAGAGTTGTTTTCTGGTAAGACAAGTCACTATTGTGCTCCAATTGCCATACACAGTGCAAATAGCACTAGCGTCTTTCCCCTGCAAGTACAGTGTATTGGAAGGAAGAGGAGCTATTGTTCTTGTCAGTTTTCTAAGCAGAGTTGAACTAGATATGGCCCATGTGTGTAGTAAGCACAGTTCTTTTGTTCTGAGCAAGCTCACTGTTCAGACCCCTTAAGAAACACAGTAGAGTAGAAGAGTGCTCTTTTCTCAAAAGCAGAGTGTGTTTCATGTAAGGCGAGCTAGCATTTGTTTCCCAGTCCTAAATGGAGTTGAATCTCATGCAGTTTCTGGTCTTATGAGCAAGAGTTGTTTTCTGGTAAGGAAAGTCACTATTGCGCTCCCATTGACATACACAGTGCAAATAGCACTCGCGTCTGTTCCCAGCAAGTACAGTGTATTGGACTGAAGAGGATCTACTGTTCTTGTCAGGATCCTAAGCAGAATTGAACTAGATATGGCCGTGTGTGTAGGAAGCACAGTTCTTTTGTTCTGAGCAAGCTCACTGTTCGGACCACATAGGAAACACAGTAGAGTAGAAGAGTGCTCTTTTCTCAAAAGCAGAGTGTGTTTCTTGTAAGGCAAGCTAGCGTTTGTTTCCCAGTCCTCAATGGAGTTGAGTAACATGCAATTTTTTGTCCTACGAGCAAGAGTTTTTTTCTGGTAAGACGAGTCACTATTGTGCTCCAATGCCAAACACAGTGCAAATAGCACTCGCGTCTGTTCCCCGCAAGTACAGTGTATCGGACTGAAGAGGAGCTACTGTTCTTGTTTGTTTCCTAAGCAGAGTTGAACTAGATATGGCCCGTGTGTGTAGAAAGCACAGTTCTTTTGTTCTGAGCAAGCTCACTGTTCGGACCCCATAGGAAACACAGTAGAGTAGAAGAGTGCTCTTTTCTCAAAAGCAGAGTGTGTTTCTTGTAAGGCGAGCTAGCATTTGTTTCACAGTCCTAAATGGAGTTGAATCACATGCAGTTTCTGGTCCTACGAGCAAGAGTTGTTTTCTGGTAAGGAAAGTCACTATTGTGCTCCAATTGCCATACACAGTGCAAATAGCACTCGCGTCTGTTCCCAGCAAGTACAGTGTATCGGAATGAAGAGGAGCTACTGTTCTTGTCAGTTTCCTAAGCAGAGTTGAACTAGTTATGGCCCGTGTGTAGGAAGCACAGTTCTTTTGTTCTGAGAAAGCTCAGTGTTCGGGCCTTTTGGAAACACAATAGAGTAGAAGAGTGCTCTTTTCCCTAAAGCAGAGTGTGTTTCTTGTTATGCGAGCTAGCGTTTGTTTCCCAGTCCTAAATGGAGTTGAATCACATGCAGTTTCTAGTCCTACGAGCAAGAGTTGTTTTATGGTAAGAAGAGTCACTATTGCACTGCCATTGCCATACACAGGACAAATAGCACTGGTGTCTGTTCCCAGCAAGTACAGTGTATTGTACAGAAGAGGATCTACTGTTCTTGTCAGGTTCCTAAGCAGAATTGAACTAGATATGGCCTTGTGTGTAGGAAGCACAGTTCTAATGTTCTGAGCAAGTTCAATCTTCTATCTCTATAGGAAACACAGTAGAGTAGAAGAGTGCTCATTTCTCAAAAGCAGAGTGTGTTTCTTGGAAGTCGAGCTAGCGTTTGTTTCCTAGTCCTAAATGGAGTTGAGTCACATGCAGTTTTTTGTCCTATGAGCAAGAGTTGTTTTCTGGTAAGACAAGTCACTATTGTGCTCCAATTGCCATACACAGTGCAAATAGCACTCGCGTCTGTTCCCTGCAAGTACAGTGTATTGGAAGGAAGAGGAGTTATTGTTCTTGTCAGTTTCCTAAGCAGAGTTGAACTAGATATGGCCCATGTGTGTAGGAAGCACATTTCTTTTGTTCTGAGCAAGCTCACTGTTCGGACCCCTTAGGAAACACAGTAGAGTAGATGAGTGCTCTTTTCTCAAAAGCAGAGTGTGTTTCATGTAAGGCGAGCTAGCATTTGTTTCCCAGTACTAAATGGAGTTGAATCACATGCAGTTTCTGGTCTTACAAGCAAGAGTTCTTTTCTGGTAAGGAAAGTCACTATTGCGCTCCCATTGCCATACACAGTGCAAATAGCACTCGCGTCTGTTCCCAGCAAGTACAGTGTATCGGACTGAAGAGGTGCTACTGTTCTTATCAGTTTCCTAAGCAGAGTAGAACTAGATATGGCCCGTGTGTAGGAAGCACAGTTCTTTTGTTCTGAGCAAACTCACTATTCTGGCCCTATAGGAAAAACAGTAGAGTAGAAGAGTGCTCTTTTCTCTAAAGCAGAGTGTGTTTCTTGTAAGGTGAGCCAGCTTTTGTTTCCCAGTCCTAAATGGAGTTGAATCACACGCAGTTTCTGGTCCTACAAGCAAGAGTTGTTTTCTGGTAAGAAGAGTCACTATTGCGCTGCCATTGCCATACACAGGACAAATAGCACTGGCGTCTGTTCCCAGCAAGTACAGTGTATTGGACTATAGAGGATCTACTGTTCTTGTCAGGTTCCTAAGCAGAATTGAACTAGATATGGCCGTGTGTGTAGGAAGCACAGTTCTTTTGTTCTGAGCAAGCTCACTGTTCAGACCACATAGGACACACAGTAGAGTAGAAGAGTGCTCTTTTCTCAAAACCAGAGTGTGTTACTTGTAAGTCGAGCTAGCGTTTGTTTTCCAGTCCTCAATGGAGTTGAGTCACTTGCAGTTTTTTGTCCTACGAGCAAGAGTTGTTTTCTGGTAAGACGAGTCACTATTGTGCTCCGATGCCAAACACAGTGCAAATAGCACTCGCGTCTGTTCCCCGCAAGTACAGTGTATCGGACTGAAGAGGAGCTACTGTTCTTGTTTGTTTCCTAAGCAGAGTTGAACTAGATATGGCCCGTGTGTGTAGAAAGCACAGTTCTTTTGTTCTGAGCAAGCTCACTGTTCGGACCCCATAGGAAACACAGTAGAGTAGAAGAGTGCTCTTTTCTCAAAAGCAGAGTGTGTTTCATGTAAGGCGAGGTAGCATTTGTTTCACAGTCCTAAATGGAGTTGAATCACATGCAGTTTCTGGTCCTACGAGCAAGAGTTGTTTTCTGGTAAGGAAAGTCACTATTGCGCTCCCAAGACATATACAGTGCAAATAGCACTCGCGTCTGTTCCCAGCAAGTACAGTGTATCGGACTGAAGAGGAGCTACTGTTCTTGTCAGTTTTCTAAGCAGAGTTGAACTAGTTATGGCCTGAGTGTAGGAAGCACAGTTCTTTTGTTCTGAGAAAGCTCACTGTTCTGGCCCTATAGGAAATACAATAGAGTAGAAGAGTGCTCTTTTCCCTAAAGCAGAGTGTGTTTCTTGTAAGGCGAGCTAGCGTTTGTTTCCCAGTCCTAAGTGGAGATGAATCACATGCAGTTTCTAGTCCTACGAGCAAGAGTTGTTTTATGGTAAGAAGAGTCACTATTGCACTGACATTGCCATACACAGGACAAATAGCACTGGCGTCTGTTCCCAGCAAGTACAGTGTATTGTACAGAAGAGGATCTACTGTTCTTGTCAGGTTCCTAAGCAGAATTGAACTAGATATGGCCGTGTGTGTAGGAAGCACAGTCTTAATGTTCTGAGCAATTTCAATCTTCTGGCTCTATAGGAAACACAGTAGAGTAGGAGAGTGCTCTTTTCTCAAAAGCAGAGTGTGTTTCTTGTAAGGCGAGCTAGCGTTTGTTTCCCAGTCCTAAATGGATTTGAGTCACATGCAGATTTTGTCCTACGAGCAAGAGTTGTTTTCTGGTAAGATGAGTCACTATTGTGCTCCCATTGCCATACACAGTGCAAATAGCACTCGAGTCTTTTCCCAGCAAGTACAGTGTATTGGACTGAATAGGATCTACTGTTCTTTTCAGTTCCCTAAGCAGAGGTGAACTATATGGCCCATGTGTGTAGGAAGCACAGTTCTTTTGTTCTGAGCAAGCTCACTGTTCGGACCCCATAGGAAACACAGTAGAGTAGAAGAGTGCTCTTTTCTCAAAAGCAGAGAGTGTTTCATGTAAGGCGAGGTAGCATTTGTTTCCCCAGTCCTAAATGGAGTTGAATCACATGCAGTTTCTGGTCCTATGAGCAAGAGTTGTTTTCTGGTAAGGAAAGTCACTATTGCACTCCCTTTGCCATACACAGTGCAAATAGCACTCGCGTCTGTTCCCAGCAAGTACAGTGTATCAGACTGAAGAGGAGCTACTGTTCTTGTCAGTTTTCTAAGTAGAGTTGAACTAGATATGGCCCGTGTGTAGGAAGCGCAGTTCTCTTGTTCTGAGCAAGCTCACTGTTCTGGCCCTATAGGAAACACAGTAGAGTAGAAGAGTGCTCTTTTCTCTAAAGCAGAGTTTGTTTCTTTTAAGGTGAGCTAGCATTTGTTTCCCAGTCCTAAATGGAGTTGAATCACATGCAGTTTCTGGGCCTACAAGCAAGAGTTGTTTTCTGGTAAGAAGAGTCACTATTGCGCTGCCATTGCCATACACAGGACAAATAGCACTGGCGTCTGTTCCCAGCAAGTACAGTGTATTGGACTGAAGAGGATCTACTGTTCTTGTCAGGTTCCTAAGCAAAATTGAACTAGATATGGCCGTGTGTGTAGGAAGCACAGTTCTTTTGTTCTGAGCAAGCTCACTGTTCGGAACACATAGGAAACACAGTAGAGTAGAAGAGTGCTCTTTTCTCAAAACCAGAGTGTATTTCTTGTAAGTCGAGCTAGCGTTTGTTTCCCAGTCCTCAATGGAGTAGAGTCACATGCAGTTTTTTGTCCTACAAGCAAGAGTTGTTTTCTTGTAAGACGAGTCACTATTGTGCTCCAATGCCATACATAGTGCAAATAGCACTCGCGTCTGTTCCCCACAAGTACAGTGTATCAGACTGACGAGGAGCTACTGTTCTTGTTTGTTTCCTAAGCAGAGTTGAACTAGATATGGCCCGTGTGTGTAGAAAGCACAGTTCTTTTGTTCTGAGCAAGCTCACTGTTCGGACCCCATAGGAAACACAGTAGAGTAGAAGAGTGCTTTTTTCTCAAAAGCAGAGTGTGTTTCTTGTAAGGCGAGCTAGCATTTGTTTCCCAGTCCTAAATGGAGTTGAATCACATGCAGTTTCTGGTCCTACGAGCAAGTGTTGTTTTCTGGTAAGGAAAGTCACTATTGCGCTCCCAAGCCATACACAGTGCAAATAGCACTCGCGTCTGTTCCCAGCAAGTACAGTGTAACAGACTGAAGAGGAGCTACTGTTCTTGTCAGTTTCCTAAGCAGAGTTGAACTAGTTATGGCCCGTGTGTAGGAAGCACAGTTCTTTTGTTCTGAGAAAGCTCACTGTTCTGGCCCTATAAGAAACACAATAGAGTAGAAGAGTGCTCTTTTCCCTAAAGCAGAGTGTGTTTCTTGTAAGGCAAGCTAGCGTTTGTTTCCCAGTCCTAAATGGAGATGAATCACATGCAGTTTCCAGTCCTACGAGCAAGAGTTGTTTTATGGTAAGAAGAGTCACTATTGCACTGCCATTGCCATACACAGGACAAATAGCTCTGGCGTCTGTTCCCAGCAAGTACAGTGTATTGTACAGAAGAGGATCTACTGTTCTTGTCAGGTACCTAAGCAGAATTGAACTAGATATGGCCGTGTGTGTAGGAAGCACAGTGTTAATGTTCTGAGCAAGTTCAATCTTCTGGCTCTATAGGAAACACAGTAGAGTAGAAGAATGCTCTTTTCTCAAAAGCAGAGTGTGTTTCTTGGAAGTCGAGCTAGCGTTTGTTTCCCAGTCCTAAATGGAGTTGATTCACATGCAGTTTCTAGTCCTACGAGCAAGAGTTGTTTTATGTTAAGAAGAGTCACTGTTGCGCTGCCATTGCCATACACAGGACAAATAGCACTGGCGTCTGTTCCCAGCAAGTACAGTGTATTGTACAGAAGAGGATCTACTGTTCTTGTCAGGTTCCTAAGCAGTATTGAACTAGATATGGCCGTGTGTGTAGGAAGCACAGTACTAATGTTCTGAGCAAGTTCACTCTTCTGGCTCTATTGGAAACACAGTAGAGTAGAAGAGTGCTGTTTTCTCAAAAGCAGAGTGTGTTTCTTGGAAGTCGAGCTAGCGTTTGTTTCCTAGTCCTAAATGGAGTTGAGTCACATGCAGTTTTTTGTCCTACGAGCAAGAATTGTTTTCTGGTAAGACAAGTCACTATTGTGCTCCAATTGCCATACACAGTGCAAATAGCACTCGTGTCTGTTCCCTGCAAGTACAGTGAATTGGAAGGATGAGGATCTATTGTTCTTGTCAGTTTCCTAAGCAGAGTTGAACTAGATATGGCCCGTGTGTGTAGGAAGCACAGTTCTTTTGTTCTGAGCAAGCTCACTGTTCGGACCCCATAGGAAACACAGTAGAGTAGAAGAGTGCTCTTTTCTCTAAAGCAGAGTGTGTTTCTTGCAAGGTGAGCTAGCTTTTGTTTCCCAGTCCTAAATGGAGTTGAATCACATGCAGTTTCTGGTCCTACAAGCAAGAGTTGTTTTTTGGTAAGAAGAGTCACTATTGCGCTGCCATTGCCATACACAGGACAAATTGCACTGGCGTCTGTTCCCAGCAAGTACAGTGTATTGGACTGAAGAGGATCTACTGTTCTTGTCAGGTTCCTAAGCAGAAGTGAACTAGATATGGCCGTGTGTGTAGGAAGCAGAGTTCTTTTGTTTTGAGCAAGCTCACTGTTCAGACCCCATAGGAAACACAGTAGAGTAGGAGAGTGCTCTTTTCTCAAAAGCAGAGTGTCTTTCTTGTAAGGCGAGCTAGCGTTTGTTTCCCAGTCCTAAATGGAGTTGAGTCACATGCAGTTTTTTGTCATACGAGCAAGAGTTGTTTTCTGGTAAGACGAGTCACTATTGTGCTGCAATGCCATACACAGTGCAAATAGCACTCGCGTCTGTTCCCCGCAAGTACAGTGTATCAGACTGAAGAGGAGCTACTGTTCTTGTTTGTTTCCTAAGCAGAGTTGAACTAGATATGGCCCGTGTGTGTAGAAAGCACAGTTCTTTTGTTCTGAGCAAGCTCACTGTTCAGACCCCATAGGAAACACAGTAGAGTAGAAGAGTGCTCTTTTCTCAAAAGCAGAGTGTGTTTCTTGTGAGGCGAGCTAGCATTTGTTTCCCAGTCCTAAATGGAGTTGAATCACATGCAGTTTCTGGTCCTACGAGCAAGAGTTGTTTTCTGGTAAGGAAAGTCACTATTGCGCTCCCATTGCCTTACACAGTGCAAATAGCACTCGCGTCTGTTCCCAGCAAGTACAGTGTATCGGACTGAAGAGGAGCTACTGTTCTTGTCAGTTTCCTAAGCAGATTTGAACTAGTTATGCCCCGTGTGTAGGAAGCACAGTTCTTTTGTTCTGAGAAAGCTCACTGTTCTGGCCCTATAGGAAACACAATAGAGTAGAAGATTGCTGTTTTCCCTAAAGCAGAGTGTGTTTCTTGTAAGGCGAGCTAGCATTTGTTTCCCAGTACTAAATGGAGTTGAATCACATGCAGTTTCTAGTCCTACGAGCAAGAGTTGTTTTATGGTAAGAAGAGTCACTATTGCACTGCCATTGCCATACACAGGACAAATAGTACTGGCGTCTGTTCCCAGCAAGTACAGTGTATTGTACAAAAGAGGATCTACTGTTCTTGTCAGGTTCCTAAGCAGAATTGAACTAGATATGGCCGTGTGTGTAGGAAGCACAGTTCTAATGTTCTGAGCAAGTTCATTCTTCTGGCTCTATTGGAAACACAGTAGAGTAGAAGAGTGCTCTTTTCTCAAAAGAAGAGTGTGTTTCTTGGAAGTCGAGCTAGTGTTTGTTTCCTAGTCCTAAATGGAGTTGAGTCACATGCAGTTTTTTGTCCTACGAGCAAGAGTTGTTTTCTGGTAAGACAAGTCACTATTGTGCTCCAATTGCCATACACAGTGCAAATAGCACTAGCGTCTGTTCCCTGCAAGTACAGTGTATTGGAAGGAAGAGGAGTTATTGTTCTTGTCAGTTTCCTAAGCAGAGTTGAACTAGATATGGCCCATGTGTGTAGGAAGCACAGTTCTTTTGTTCTGAGCAAGCTCACTGTTCAGACCCCTTAAGAAACACAGTAGAGTAGAAGAGTGCTCTTTTCTCAAAAGCAGAGTGTGTTTCACGTAAGGCGAGCTAGCATTTGTTTCCCAGTCCTAAATGGAGTTGAATCACATGCAGTTTCTGGTCTTACGAGCAAGAGTTGTTTTCTGGTAAGGAAAGTCACTATTGCTCTCCCATTGCCATACACAGTGCAAATAGCACTCGCGTCTGTTCCCAGCAAGTACAGTGTATTGGACGGAAGAGGAGCTACTGTTCTTGTCAGTTTCCTAAGCAGAGTTGAACTAGATATGGCCCTGTGTGTAGGAAGCACAGTCCTTTTGTTCTGAGCAAGCTCACTGTTCTGGCCCTATAGGAAACACAGTAGAGTAAAAGAGTGCTCTTTTCTCTAAAACAGAGTGTGTTTCATGTAAGGCGAGCTAGCATTTGTTTCCCAGTCCTAAATGGAGTTGAATCTCATGCAGTTTCTGGTCTTATGAGCAAGAGTTGTTTTCTGGTAAGGAAAGTCACTATTGCGCTCCCATTGACATACACAGTGCAAATAGCACTCGCGTCTGTTCCCAGCAAGTACAGTGTATTGGACTGAAGAGGATCTACTGTTCTTGTCAGGTTCCTAAGCAGAATTGAACTAGATATGGCCGTGTGTGTAGGAAGCACAGTTCTTTTGTTCTGAGCAAGCTCACTGTTCGGACCACATAGGAAACACAGTAGAGTAGAAGAGTGCTCTTTTCTCCAAAGCAGAGTGTGTTTCTTGTAAGGCGAGCTAGCGTTTGTTTCCCAGTCCTCAATGGAGTTGAGTCACATGCAATTTTTTCTCCTACGAGCAAGAGTTTTTTTCTGGTAAGACAAGTCACTATTGTGCTCCAATTGCCATACACAGTGCAAATAGCACTAGCGTCTGTTCCCTGCAAGTACAGTGTATTGGAAGGAAGAGGAGCTATTGTTCTTGTCAGTTTCCTAAGCAGAGTTGAACTAGATATGGCCCATGTGTGCAGGAAGCACAGTTCTTTTGTTCTGAGCAAGCTCACTGTTCAGACCCCTTAAGAAACACAGTAGAGTAGAAGAGTGCTCTTTTCTCAAAAGCAGAGTGTGTTTCTTGTAAGGCGAGCTAGCATTTGTTTCCCAGTCCTAAATGGAGTTGAATCACATGCAGTTTCTGGTCCTACGAGCAAGAGTTGTTTTCTGGTAAGGAAAGTCTATTGCGCTCCCATTGCCATACACAGTGCAAATAGCACTCGCGTCTGTTCCCAGCAAGTACAGTGTATCGGACTGAAGAGGAGCTACTGTTCTTGTCAGTTTTCTAAGCAGAGTTGAACTAGTTATGGCCCGTGTGTAGGAAGCACAGTTCTTTTGTTCTGAGAAAGCTCACTGTTCGGGCCTTTTGGAAACACAATAGTGTAGAAGAGTGCTCTTTTCCCTAAAGCAGAGTGTGTTTCTTGTAAGACGAGCTAGCGTTTGTTTCCCAGTCCTAAATGGAGTTGAATCACATGCAGTTTCTAATCCTACGAGCAAGAGTTGTTTCATGGTAAGAAGAGTCACTATTGCACTGCCATTGCCATACACAGGACAAATAGCACTGGTGTCTGTTCCCAGCAAGTACAGTGTATTGTACAGAAGATGATCTACTGTTCTTGTCAGGTTCCTAAGCAGAATTGAACTAGATACGGCCGTGTGTGTAGGAAGCACAGTTCTAATGTTCTGAGCAAGTTCAATCTTCTGGCTCTATAGGAAACACAGTAGAATAGAAGAGTGCTCTTTCTCAAAAGCAGAGTGTGTTTCTTGGAAGTCGAGCTAGCGTTTGTTTCCTAGTCCTAAATGGAGTTGAGTCACATGCAGTTTTTTGTCCTACGAGCAAGAGTTGTTTTCTGGTAAGACAAGTCACTATTGTGCTCCAATTGCCATACACAGTGCAAATAGCACTCGAGTCTTTTCCCAGCAAGTACAGTGTATTGGAAGGAAGAGGAGTTATTGTTCTTGTCAGTTTCCTAAGCAGAGTTGAACTAGATATGGCCCATGTGTGTAGGAAGCACAGTTCTTTTGTTCTGAGCAAGCTCACTGTTCGGACCCCTTAGGAAACACAGTAGAGTAGAAGAGAGCTCTTTTCTCAAAAGCAGAGTGTGTTTCATGTAAGGCGAGGTAGCATTTGTTTCCCAGTCCTAAATGGAGTTGAATCACATGCAGTTTCTGGTCCTATGAGCAAGAGTTGTTTTCTGGTAAGGAAAGTCACTATTGCACTCCCTTTGCCATACACAGTGCAAATAGCACTCGCGTCTGTTCCCAGGAAGTACAGTGTATCAGACTGAAGAGGAGCTACTGTTCTTGTCAGTTTTCTAAGCAGAGTTGAACTAGATATGGCCCGTGTGTAGGAAGCGCAGTTCTTTTGTTCTGAGCAAGCTCACTGTTCTGGCCCTATAGGAAACACAGTAGAGTAGAAGAGTGCTCTCTTCTCTAAAGCAGAGTGTGTTTCTTGTAAGGTGAGCTAGCTTTTGTTTCCCAGTCCTAAATGGAGTTGAATCACATGCAGTTTCTGGGCCTACAGGCAAGAGTTGTTTTCTGGTAAGAAGAGTCACTATTGCGCTGCCATTGCCATACACAGGACAAATAGCACTGGCGTCTGTTCCCAGCAAGTACAGTGTATTGGACTGAAGAGGATCTACTGTTCTTGTCAGGTTCCTAAGCAGAATTGAACTAGATATGGCCGTGTGTGTAGGAAGCACAGTTCTTTTGTTCTGAGCAAGCTCACTGTTCGGAACACGTAGGAAACACAGTAGAGTAGAAGAGTGCTCTTTTCTCAAAACCAGAGTGTGTTTCTTGTAAGTCGAGCTAGCGTTTGTTTCCCAGTCCTCAATGGAGTAGAGTCACATGCAGTATTTGTCCTACAAGCAAGAGTTGTTTTCTCCTAGGACGAGTCACTATTGTGCTCCAATGCCATACACAGTGCAAATAGCACTCGCGTCTGTTCCCCACAAGTACAGTGTATCGGACTGACGAGGAGCTACTGTTCTTGTCAGTTTCCTAAGCAGAGTTGAACTAGTTATGGCCCGTGTGTAGGAAGCACAGTTCTTTTGTTCTGAGAAAGCTCACTGTTCTGGCCCTATAGGAAATACAATAGAGTAGAAGAGTGCTCTTTTCCCTAAAGCAGAGTGTGTTTCTTGTAAGGTGAGCCAGCTTTTGTTTCCCAGTCCTAAATGGAGTTGAATCACATGCAGTTTCTGGTCCTACAAGCAAGAGTTGTTTTCTGGTAAAAAGAGTCACTATTGCGCTGCCATTGCCATACACAGGACAAATAGCACTGGCGTCTGTTCCCAGCAAGTACAGTGTATTGGACTATAGAGGATCTACTGTTCTTGTCAGGTTACTAAGCAGAATTGAACTAGATATGGCCGTGTGTGTAGGAAGCACAGTTCTTTTGTTCTGAGCAAGCTCACTGTTCGGACCACATAGGAAACACAGTAGAGTAGAAGAGTGCTCTTTTCTCAAAACCAGAGTGTGTTTCTTGTAAGTCGAGCTAGCGTTTGTTTCCCAGTCCTCAATGGAGTTGAGTCACATGCAGTTTTTTGTCCTACGAGCAAGAGTTGTTTTCTGGTAAGACGAGTCACTATTGTGCTCCAATGCCAAACACAGTGCAAATAGCACTCGCGTCTGTTCCCCGCAAGTACAGTGTATCGGACTGAAGAGGAGCTACTGTTCTTGTTTGTTTCCTAAGCAGAGTTGAACTAGATATGGCCCGTGTGTAGGAAGCACAGTTCTTTTGTTCTGAGCAAGCTCACTGTTCGGACACTATAGGAAACACAGTAGAGTAGAAGAGTGCTCTTTTCTCTAAAGCAGAGTGTGTTTCTTGTAAGGCGAGCTAGCGTTTGTTTCCAAGTCCTAAATGGAGTTGAATCACATGCAGTTTCTGGTCCTACGAGCAAGAGTTGTTTTCTGGTAAGAAGAGCCACTATTGCGCTGCCATTGCCATACACAGGACAAATAGCACTGGCGTCTCTTCCCAGCAAGTACAGTGTATTGGACTGAAGAGGATCTACTGTTCTTGTCAGGTTCCTAAGCAGACTTGAACTAGATATGGCCGTGTGTGTAGGAAGCACAGTTCTTTTGTTCTGAGCAAGCTCACAGTTTGGACCCCATAGGAAACTCAGTAGAGTAGAAGAGTGCTCTTTTCTCAAAAGCAAAGTGTGTTTCATGTAAGGCACGCTAGCATTTGTTTCCCAGTGCTAAATGGAGTTGAATCCCATGCAGTTTCTGGTCCGACGAGCAAGAGTTTTTTCTGGTAAGAAGAGTCAATATTGCGCTGCCATTGCCCTACACAGGACAAATAGCACTGGAGTCTGTTCCCAGCAAGTACAATGTATTGGACTGAAGAGGAGCTACTGTTCTTGTCAGTTTCCTAAGCAGAGCTGAACTAGATATGGTCCGTGTGTGTAGGAAGCACAGTTCTTTTGTTCTGAGCAAGCTCACTGTTTGGACCCCATAGGAAACACAGTAGAGTTGAAGAGCGCTCTTTTCTCTAAAGCAGAGTGTGTTTCTTGTAAGGCGAGCTAGTGTTTGTTTCCCAGACCTAAATGGAGTTGAATCACATGGAGTTTCTGGTCCTACAAGCAAGAGATGTTTTTTGGTAAGAAGAGTCACTATTGCGCTGCCATTGCCATACACAGGACAAATAGCACTGGCGTCTTTTCCAAGCAAGTACAGTGTATTGGACGAAAGAGGATCTACTGTTGTTGTCAGGTTCCTAATCAGACTTGAACTAGATATGGCCTTGTGTGTAGGAAGCACAGTTTTTTTGTTCTGAGCAAGCTCACTGTTCGGACCCCATAGGGAACACAGTAGAGTAGAAGAGTGCTCTTTTCTCTAAAGCAGAGTGTGTTTCTTGTAAGGCGAGCTCGCGTTTGTTTCCCAGTCCTAAATGGAGTTGAGTCACAGGCAGTTTTTGGTCCTACGAGCAAGAGTTGTTTTCTGGTTAGAAGAGTCACTATTGCGCTCCAAATGCAATATACAGTGCAAAGAGCACTCGCGTCTGTTCCCAGCAAGTACAGTGTATTGGCCTGAATAGGAGCTACTGTTCTTGTCAGTTTCCTAAGCAGAGTTGAACTAGATATGGCACATGTGTAGAAAGCACAGTTCTTTTGTTCTGAGCAAGCTCACTGTTCGGACCCCATAGGAAACACAGTAGAGTAGAATTGTGCTCTTTTCTCAAAAGCAGAGTGTGTTTCATGTAAGGTGAGCTAGCGTTTGTTTCCCAGTCCTAAATGGAGTTGAATCCCATGCAGTTTCTGTTCCTAAGAGCAAGAGTTGTTTTCTGGTAAGGAAAGTAACTATTGAGCTCCCATTGCCATACACAGTGCAAATAGCACTCGCGTCTGTTCCCTGCAAATACAGTGTATCGGACTGAAGAGGAGCTACTGTTCTTGTCAGTTTCCTAAGCAGAGTTGAACTAGGTATGGTCGGTGTGTGTCGGAAGCACAGTTCTTTTGTTCTGAGCAAGCTCACTGTTCTGGCCCTATAGGAAACACAGTAGAGTAGAAGAGTGCTCTTTTCTCTAAAGCAGAGTGTGTTTCTTGTAAGGAGAGCTAGCGTTTGTTTCCCAGTCCTAAATGGAGTTGAATCATATGCAGTTTCTGGTCCTACGAGCAAGAGTTGTTTTATGGTAAGAAGAGTCACTATTGTGCTCCAAATGCAATACACAGTGCAAAGAGCACTCTTGTCTGTTCCCAGCAAGTACAGTGTATTGGACTGAATAGGAGCTACTGTTCTTGTCAGTTTCGTAAGCAGAGTTGAACTAGATATGGCCCGTGTGTAGGAAGCACAGTTCTTTTGTTCTGAGCAAGCTCACTGTTCTGGCCCTATAGGAAACACAGTAGAGTAGAAGAGTGCTCTTTTCTCAAAAGCAGAGTGTGTTTCTTGTAAGGCGAGCTATCGTTTGTTTCTCAGTCCTAAATGGAGTTGAATCACATGCAGTTTCTGGTCCTACGAGCAAGAGTTGTTTTCTGGTAAGAAGAGTCACTATTGCGCTGCCATTGCCATACACAGGACAAATAGCACTGGCGTCTGTTCCCAGCAAGGACAGTATATTGGACTGAAGAGGATCTACTGTTCTTGTCAGGTTCCTAAGCAGAATTGAACTAGAATTGGCCGTGTGTGTAGGAAGCACAGTTCTTTTGTTCTGAGCAAGTTCACTGTTCGGACCTCTTAGGAAACACAGTAGAGTAGAATTGTGCTCTTTTCTCAAAAGCAGAGTGTGTTTCTTGTAAGGCGTGTTAGTGTTTGTTTCCCAGTCCTAAGTGGAGATTAATCACATGCAGTTTCTGGTCCTACGAGCAAGAGTTGTTTTCTGGTAAGAAGAGTCACTATTGTGCTCCCATTGTCATACACAGGGCAAATAGCACACGCGTCTGTTCCCAGCATGTACAGTGTATTGGACTGAAGAGGATCTACTGTTCTTGTCAGGTTCCTAAGCAGAGTTGAAGTAGATATGGCCGTGTGTGTAGGAAGCACAGTTCTTTTGTTCTGAGCAAGCTCACTGTTCTGGCCCTATAGGAAACACAGTAGAGTAGTAGAGTGCTCTTTTCTGAAAAGCAGATTGTGTTTCTTGTAAGGGGAGCTAGCGTTTGTTTCCCAGTCCTATATGGAGTTGAGTCACATGCAGTTTCTGTTCCTACGAGCAAGAGTTTTTTCTGGTAAGAAGAGTCACTGTTGCGCTCCAAATGTCATATACAGTGCAAATAGCACTCGCGTCTGTTCCCAGCAAGTACAGTGTATGGGACTGAATAGGAGCTACTGTTCTTGTCAGTTTCCTAAGCAGACTTGAACTAGATATGGCCGTGTGTGTAGGAAGCACATTTTTTTTGTTCTGAGCATGCTCACTGTTCGGAACACATGAGAAACACAGTAGAGTAGAAGAGGGCTCTTTTCTCAAAAGCAGAGTGTGTTTTTGGAAGGCGAGCTAGCGTTTGTTTCCCAGTCCTAAATGGATTTGAGTCACATGCAGTTTTTTGTCCTACGAGGAGGAGTTGTTTTCTGGTAAGACGAGTCACTATTGTGCTCCAATTGCCATACACAGTGCAAATAGCACTCGCGTCTCTTCCGAGCAAGTACAGTGTATTGGACTGAAGAGGAGCTACTGTTCTTGTCAGTTACCTAAGCAGAGTTGAACTAGATATGGCCCGTGTATGTAGGAAGCACAGTTATTTTTTTCTGAGCAAGCTCACTGTTTGGACACCATAGGAAACACAGTAGAGTAGAAGAGTGCTCTTTTCTCAAAAGCATAGTGTGTTTCATGTAAGGCGAGCTAGCATTTGTTTCCCAGTCCTAAATGGAGTTGAATCCCATGCAGTTTCTGGTCCTACGAGCAAGAGTTGTTTTCTGGTAAGGAAAGTCACTATTGCGCTCCCATTGCCATACACAGTGCAAATAGCCCTCCCGTCTGTTCCCAGCAAGTACAGTGTATCGGACTGAAGAGGATCTACTGTTCTTGTCAGGTTCCTAAGCAGACTTGAACTAGATGTGGCCGTGTTTGTAGGAAGCACAGTTTTTTTATTCTGAGCAAGCTCACTGTTCGGAACACATAGGAAACAGTAGAGTAGAAGAGTGCTCTTTTCTCAAAAGCAGAGTGTGTTTCTGGGAAGGCGAGCTAGTGTTTGTTTCCCAGTCCTAAATGGAGTTGAGTCACATGCAGTTTTTTGTCCTACGAGCAAGAGTTGTTTTCTGGTAAGACGAGTCACTATTGTGCTCCAATTGCCATACACAGTGCAAATAGCACTCGCGTCTGTTCCGAGCAAGTACAGTGTATTGGACTGAAGAGGAGCTACTGTTCTTGTCAGTTTCCTAAGCAGAGTTGAACTAGATTTGGCCCGAGTGTAGGAAGCACAGTTCTTTTGTTCTGAGCAAGCTCACTGTTCTGGCCCTATAGGAAACACAGTAGAGTAGAAGAGTGCTCTTTTCTCAAAAGCAGAGTGTGTTTCTTGTAAGGCGAGCTAGCGTTTGTTTCCCAGTCCTAAATGGAGTGTAATCACATGCAGTTTCTGGTCCTACGACCAAGAGTTGTTTTATGGTAAGAAGAGTCACTATTGCGCTGCCATTGCCATACACAGGACTAATAGCACTGTTGTCTGTTCCCAGCAGTACAGTGTATTGGACTGAAGAGGATCTACTGTTCTTCTCAGGTTCCTAAACAGAATTGAACTAGATATGGCCGTGTGTGTAGGAAGCACAGTTCTTTTGTTCTGAGCAAGTTCACTGTTCGGACCTCTTGGGAAACACAATAGAGTAGAAGATTGCTTTTTTCTCTAAATCAGAGTGTGTTTCTTGTAAGGCGAGTTGTTGTTTGTTTCCCACTCCTAAGTGGAGTTGAATCACATGCAGTTTCTGGTCCTACGAGCAAGAGTTGTTTTCTGGTAAGAAGAGTCACTATTGTGCTCCCATTGTCATACACTGGGCAAATAGCACACGCGTATGTTCCCAGCATGTACAGTGTATTGGACTGAGGAGGATCTACTGTTCTTGTCAGGTTAATAAGCAGAGTTGAACTAGGTATGGCCGTGTGTGTAGGAAGCACAGTTCTTTTGTTCTGAGCAAGCTCACTGTTCTGGCCCTATAAGAAACACAGTAGAGTAGTAGAGTGCTCTTTTCTCAAAAGCAGATTGTGTTTCTTGTAAGGGGAGCTAGCGTTTGTTTCCCAGTCCTATATGGAGTTGAGTCACATGCAGTTTCTGTTCCTACGAGCAAGAGTTGTTTTCTGGTAAGAAGAGTCACTGTTGCGCTCCCATTTCCATACACAGTGCAAATAGCCCTCCCGTCTGTTCTGAGCAAGTACAGTGTATCGGATTGAAGAGGATCTACTGTTCTTGTCAGGTTCCTAAGCAGACTTGAACTAGATATGTGCGTGTGTGTTGGAAGCACAGTTTTTTTTGTTATGAGCAAGCTCACTGTTTGGAACACATAGGAAACAGTAGAGTAGAAGAGTGCTCTTTTCTCAAAAGCAGAGTGTGTTTCTTGGAAGGCGAGCTAGTGTTTGTTTCCCAGTACTAAATGGAGTTGAGTCACATGCAGTTTTTTGTCCTACGAGCAAGAGTTGTTTTCTGGTAAGACGAGTCACTGTTGTGCTCCAATTGCCATTCGCAGTGCAAATAGAACTCGCATCTGTTCCCAGCAAGTACAGTGTATTGGACTGAATAGGAGCTACTGTTCTTGTCAGTTTCCTAAGAAGAGTTGAACGAGATATGGCCGTGTGTGTAGGAAGCACAGTTCTTTTGTTCTGAGCAAGCTCACTGTTTGGACCCCATAGGAAACACAGTAGAGTAAAAGAGTGCTCTTTTCTCAAAAGCAGAGTGTGTTTCCTGTAAGGCGAGCTAGAGTTTGTTTCCTAGTCCTAAATGGAGTTCAATCACAGGCAGTTTCCGGTCCTACGAGCAAGAGTTGTTTTCTGGTAAGGAAAGTCACTATTGCGCTCCCATTGCCATACACAGTGCAAATAGCACTCGCGTCTGTTCCCAGCAATTACAGTGTATTGGACTGAATAGGAGCTACTGTTCTTGTCAGTTTCCTAAGCAGAGTTGAACTAGATATGACCGTGTGTGTAGGAAGCACAGTTCTTATGTTCTGAGCAAGCTCACTGTCTGGCCCTATAGGAATCACAGTAGAGTAGAAGAGTGCTCTTTTCTCAAAAGCAGATTGTGTTTCTTGTAAGGGGAGCTAGCATTTGTTTTCCAGTCCTATATGGAGTTGAATCCCATGCAGTTTCTGGTCCTACGAACAAGAGTTGTTTTCTGGTAAGGAAAGTCACTATTGCGCTCCCATTGCCATACACAGTGCAAATAGCACTCACGTCTGTACCCAGCAAGTACAGTGTATCGGACTGAAGAGGAGCTACTGTTCTTGTCAGTTTCCTAAGCAGAGTTGAACGAGATATGTCCCGCGTGTGTAGGAAGCACAGTTCTTTTGTTCTGAGCAAGCTCACTGTTTGGACCCCATAGGAAACACAGTAGAGTATAAGTGTGCTCTTTTCTCAAAGCATAGTGTTTTTCTTGTAGGGCGAGCTAGCGTTTGTTTCCCAGTCCTAAATGGAGTTGAATCACATGCAGTTTCTGGTCCTACGAGCAAGAGTTGTTTTCTGGTAAGAAGAGTCACTATTGCGCTGCCTTTGCCATTCACAGGACAAATAACACTGGCGTGTTTTCCCAGCAAGTACAGTGTATTGGATGGAAGATGATCTACTGTTCTTGTCAGGTTCCTAAGCAGACTTGAACTAGATATGGCCGTGTGTGTAGGAAGCACAGTTTTTTTGTTCTGAGCAAGCTCACTGTTCGGAACCCATAGGAAACACAGTAGAGTAGAAGAGTGCTCTTTTCTCCAAAGCAGAGTGTGTTTCTTGGAAGTTGAGCTAGCGTTTGTTTCCCAGTCCTAAATGGAGTTGAGTCACATGCAGTATTTTGTCCTACTAGCAAGAGTTGTTTTCTGGTAAGACGAGTCACTATTGTGCTCCAATAGCCATACACAGTGCAAATAGCAGTCCCGTCTGTTCCCAGGAAGTACATTGTATTGGACTGAAGAGGAGATACAGTTCTTGTCAGTTTCCTAAGCAGAGTTGAACTAGATATGTCCCGAGTGTAGGAAGCACAGTTCTTTTGTTCTGAGCAAGCTCACTGTTCTGGCCCTATAGGAAACACAGTAGAGTAGAAGAGTGTTCTTTTCTCTAAAGCAGAGTGTGTTTCTTGTAAGGCGGGCTAGCGTTTGTTTCCCAGTCCTACATGAAGTTGAATCATATGCAGTTTCTGGTCCTACGAGCAAGAGTTGTGTTATGGTAAGAAGAGTCACTATTGTGCTGCCATTGCCATACACGGGACAAATAGCACAGTTGTCTGTTCCCAGCAGTACAGTGTATTGGACTGAAGAGGATCTACTGTTCTTGTCAGGTTCCTAAGCAGAATTGAACTAGATATGGCCGTGTGTGTAGGAAGCACAGTTCTTTTGTTCTGAGCAAGTTCACTGTTCGGACCTCTTAGGAAACACAATAGAGTAGAAGAGTGCTTTTTTCTCTAATTCAGAGTGTGTTTCTTGTAAGTCGAGTTAGTGTTTGTTTCCCACTCCTAAATGGAGATGAATCACATGCAGTTTCTGGTCCTACAAGCAAGAGTTGTTTTCTGGTAAGAAGAGTCACTATTGTGCTCCCATTGTCATACAAAGGGCCAATAGCACATGCGTCTGTTCCCAGCATGTACAGTGTATTGGACTGAAGAGGATCTACTGTTCTTGTCAGGTTCCTAAGCAGACTTGAACTAGATATGGCCGTGTGTGTAGGAAACACAGTTCTTTTGTTCTGAGCAAGCTCACTTTTCTGGCCCTATAGGAAACACAGTAGAGTAGAAGAGTGCTCTTTTCTCAAAAGCAGATTGTGTTTCTTGTAAGGCGAGCTAGAATTTGTTTCCCAGACCTATATGGAGTTGAATCCCATGCAGTTTCTGTTCCTACGAGCAAGAGTTGTTTTTTGGTAAGGAAAGTCTCTATTGCGCTCCCATTGCCATACACAGTGCAAATAGCACTCGCGTCTGTTCCCAGCAAGTACAGTGTATCGGACTGAAGAAGAACTACTGTTCTTGTCAGTTTCCTAAGCAGAGTTGAACTAGATATGGCCCGCGTGTTTAGGAAGCACAATTCTTTTGTTCTGAGCAAGCTCACTGTTTGGACCCCATAGGGAACACAGTAGAGTAGAAGATTGCTCTTTTCTCTAAAGCAGAGTGTGTTTCTTGTAAGGCGAGCTCGCGTTTGTTTCCCAGTACTAAATGGAGTTGAGTCACAGGCAGTTTTTGGTCCTACGAGCAAGAGTTGTTTTCTGGTAAGAAGAGTCACTATTGCGCTCCAAATGCAATACACAGTGCAAATAGCACTCGTGTCTGATCCCAGCAAGTACAGTGTATTGGACTGAATAGGAGCTACTGTTCTTGTCAGTTTTGTAAGCAAGGTTGTACTAGATATGGCCCGTGTGTAGGAAGCACAGTTTTTTTGTTCTGAGCAAGCTCACTGTTCTGGCCCTATAGGAAACACAGTAGAGTAGAAGAGTGCTCTTTTCTCTAAAGCAGATTGTGTTTCTTGTAAAGCGAGCTAGCGTTTGTTTCGCAGTCCTAAATGGAGTTGAATCACATGCAGTTTCTGGTCCTACGAGCAAGAGTTGTTTTATGGTAAGAAGAGTCACTATTGCGCTGCCATTGCCATACACAGGACAAATAGCACTGGCTTCTGTTCCCAGCAAGTATAGTGTATTGGACTGAAAAGGATCTACTGTTCTTGTCAGGTTCCTAAGCAGAATTGAACTAGATATGGCCGTGTGTGTAGGAAGCACAGTTCTTTTGTTCTGAGCAAGCTCTCTGTTCGGACCCCATAGGAAACACAGTAGAGTAGAATTGTCCTTTTTTCTCAAAAGCAGAGTGTGTTTCTTGTAAGGCGAGCTAGCGTTTGTTTCCCAGTCCTAAATGGAGTTGAAACCCATGCAGTTTTTGTTCCTATGAGCAAGAGTTGTTTTCTGGTAAGGAAAGTAACTATTGAGCTCCCATTGCCATACACAGTGCAAATAGCAATCGCGTCTGTTCCCAGCAAATACTGTGTATCGGACTGAAGTGGAGCTACTGTTCTTTTCAGTTTCCTAAGCAGAGTTGAACTAGATATGGTCGGTGTGTGTAGGAAGCACAGTTCTTTTGTTCTGAGCAAGCTCACTGTTCGGACTTTATAGGAAACTCAGTAGAGTATAAGAGTGCTCTTTTCTCAAAAGCAGAGTGTGTTTCTTGTAAGGCGAGCTAGCGTTTGTTTCCCAGTCCCAAATGGAGTTGAATAACATGCAGTTTCTGGTCCTACGAGCAAGAGTTGTTTTATGGTAAGAAGAGACACTATTGCGCTGCCATTGCCATACACAGGACTATTAGCACTGTTGTCTGTTCCCAGCAGTACAGTGTATTGGACTGAAGAGGATCTACTGTTCATGTCAGGTTCCTAAGCAGAATTGAACTAGATATGGCCGTGTGTGTAGGAAGCACAGTTCTTTTGTTCTGAGCAAGTTCACTGTTCGGACCATCTCAGGAAACACAATAGAGTAGAAGAGTGCTATTTTCTCTAAATCAGAGTGTGTTTCTTGTAAGGCGAGTTAGTGTTTGTTTCCCAGTCCTAAGTGGAGTTGAATCACATGCAGTTTCTGGTCCTACGAGCAAGAGTTGATTTCTGGTAAGAAGAGTCACTATTGTGCTCCCATTGTCATACACAGGGCAATTAGCACACGCGTCTGTTCCCAGCATGTACAGTGTATTGGACTGAAGAGGATCTACTGTTCTTGTCAGGTTCCTAAGCAGAGTTGAACTAGATTTGGCCGTGTGTGTAGGAAGCACAGTTCTTTTGTTCTGAGCAAGCTAACTGTTCTGGCCCAATAGGAAACACAGTAGAGTAGAAGAGTGCTCTTTTCTCAAAAGCAGATTGTGTTTCTTGTAAGGGGAGCTAGCGTTTGTTTCCCAGTCCTATATGGAGTTGAATCACATGCACTTTCTGGTCCTACGAGCAAGAGTTGTTTTTTGGTAAGGAAAGTCACTATTGCGCTCCCATTGCCATACACAGTGCAAATAGCACATGCGTCTGTTCCCAGCAAGTACAGTGTATCAGACTGAAAAGGAGCTACTGTTCTTGTCAGTTTCCTAAGCAGACTTGAACTAGATATGGCCCGTGTGTGTAGGAAGCACAGTTCTTATGTTCTGAGCAAGCTCACTGTTCTGGCCCTATAGGAAACACATTAGAGTAGAAGAGTGCACTTTTCTTAAAAGCAGAGTGTGTTTCTTGTAAGGCGAGCTCGTGTTTGTTTCCCAGTCCTAAATAGAGTTGAGTCACATGCAGTTTTTGGTCCTACGAGCAAGAGTTGTTTTCTGGTAAGAAGAGTAACTGTTGCGCTCCAAATGTCATATTCAGTGCAAATAGCACTCGCTTCTGTTCCCAGCAAGTACAGTGTATCGGACTGAATAGGAGCTACTGTTCTTGTCAGTTTCCTAAGCAGACTTGAAATAGATATCGCCGTGTGTGTAGGAAGCACAGTTTTTTTGTTCTGAGCAAGGAACACATAGGAAACACAATAGAGTAGAAGACTGATCTTTTCTCAAAAGCAGAGTGTGTTTTTGGAGGGCGAGCCTGCGTTTGTTTCCCAGTCCTAAATGGAGTTGAGTCACAAGCAGTTTTTTGTCCACGAGCAAGAGTTGTTTTCTGGTAAGAGGAGTCACTATTGTGCTCCAATTGCCATACACAGTGCAAATAGCACTCGTGTCTGTTCCGAGCAAGTACAGTGTATTGGACTGAAGAGGAGCTACTGTTCTTGTCAGTTTCCTAAGCAGAGTTGAACTAGATATGGCCGTGTGTGTAGGAAGCACAGTTTTTTTGTTCTGAGCAAGCTCACTGTTCGGAACACATGAGAAACACAGTAGAGTAGAAGAGTGCTCTTTTCTCAAAAGCAGAGTGTGTTTTTGGAAGGCGAGCTAGCGTTTGTTTCCCAGTCCTAAATGGATTTGAGTCACATGCAGTTTTTTGTCCTACGAGGAAGAGTTGTTTTCTGGTAAGACGAGTCACTATTGTGCTCCAATTGCCATAGACAGTGCAAATAGCACTCGCGTCTCTCCCGAGCAAGTACAGTGTATTGGACTGAAGAGGAGCTACTGTTCTTGTCAGTTTCCTATCAGAGTTGAACTAGATATGGCCCGTGTATGTAGGAAGCACAGTTATTTTTTTCTGAGCAAGCTCACTGTTTGGACACCATAGGAAACACAGTAGAGTAGAAGAGTGCTCTTTTCTCAAAAGCATAGTGTGTTTCATGTAAGGCGAGCTAGCGTTTGTTTCCCAGTCCTAAATGGAGTTGAATCACATGCAGTTTCTGGTCCTACGAGCAAGAGTTGTTTTCTGGTAAGGAGAGTCACTATTGCGCTCCCATTGCCATACACAGTGCAAATAGCCCTCCCGTCTGTTCCCAGCAAGTACAGTGTATCGGACTGAAGAGGATCTACTGTTCTTGTCAGGTTCCTAAGCAGACTTGAACTAGATGTGGCCGTGTTTGTAGGAAGCACAGTTTTTTTGTTCTGAGCAAGCTCACTGTTCAGAACACATAAGAAACAGTAGAGTAGAAGAGTGCTCTTTTCTCAAAAGCAGAGTGTGTTTCTGGGAAGGCGAGCTAGTGTTTGTTTCCCAGTCCTAAGTGGAGTTGAGTCACATGCAGTTTTTTGTCCTACGAGCAAGAGTTGTTTTCTGGTAAGACGAGTCACTATTGTGCTCCAATTGCCATACACAGTGCAAATAGCACTCGCGTCTGTTCCGAGCAAGTACAGTGTATTGGACTGAAGAGGAGCTACTGTTCTTGTCAGTTTCCTAAGCAGAGTTGAACTAGATATCCCCTGTGTGTAGGAAGCACAGTCCTTTTGTTCTGAGCAAGCTCACTGTTCTGGCCATAGAGGAAACACAGTAGAGTAGAAGAGTGCTCTTTTCTCTAAAGCAGAGTGTGTTTCTTGTAAGGCGAGCTAGCGTTCGTTTCCCAGTCCTATATGGAGTTGAGTCACATGCAGTTTCTGTTCCTACGAGCAACAGTTTTTTCTGGTAAGAAGAGTCACTGTTGCGCTCCAAATGTCATATACAGTGCAAATAGCACTCGCGTCTGTTCCCAGCAAGTACAGTGTATGGGACTGAATAGGAGCTACTGTTCTTGTCAGTTTCCTAAGCAGACTTGAACTAGATATGGCCGTGTGTGTAGGAAGCACAGTTTTTTTGTTCTGATCAAGCTCACTGTTCGGAACACATGAGAAACACAGTAGAGTAGAAGAGTGCTCTTTTCTCAAAAGCAGAGTGTGTTTTTGGAAGGCGAGCTAGCGTTTGTTTCCCAGTCCTAAATGGATTTGAGTCACATGCAGTTTTTTGTCCTACGAGGAAGAGTTGTTTTCTGGTAAGACGAGTCACTATTTTGCTCCAATTGCCATACACAGTGCAAATAGCACTCGCGTCTCTTCCGAGCAAGTACAGTGTATTGGACTGAAGAGGAGCTACTGTTCTTGTCAGTTTCCTAAGCAGAGTTGAACTAGATATGGCCCGTGTATGTAGGAAGCACAGTTCTTTTGTTCTGAGCACCTCACTGTTTGGACCCCATAGGAAACACAGTAGAGTAGAAGAGTGCTCTTTTCTCTAAAGCAGAGTGTGTTTCTTGTAAGGCGAGCTCGCGTTTGTTTCCCAGTCCTAAATTGAGTGGAATCACATACAGTTTTTGGTCCTATGAGCAAGAGTTGTTTTCTGGTAAGGAAAGTCACTATAGCGCTCCCATTGCCATACACAGTGCAAATAGCCCATGCGTCTGTTCCCAGTAAGTACAGTGTATCAGACTGAAAAGGAGCTACTGTTCTTGTCAGTTTCCTAAGCAGAGTTGAACTAGATATGGACCGTGTGTAGGAAGCACAGTTCTTATGTTCTGAGCAAACTCACTGTTCTGGCCCTATAGGAAACACAGTAGAGTAGAAGAGTGCTCTTTTCTTAAAAGCAGAGTGTGTTTCTTGTAAGGCGAGCTCGCGTTTGTTTCCAAGTCCTAAATGGAGTTGAGTCACATGCAGTTTTTTGTCCTATGAGCAAGAGTTGTTTTCTGGTAAGAAGAGTCACTGTTGTGCTCCAAATGCCATATACAGTGCAAATAGCACTCGCGTCTGTTCCCAGCAAGTACAGTGTATCAGACTGAATAGGAGCTACTGTTCTTGTCAGTTTCCTAAGCAGACTTGAACTAGATATGGCCTGTGTGTAGGAAGCACAGTTTTTTTGTTCTGAGCAAGCTCACTGTTCCGAACACATAGGAAACACAGTAGAGTAGAAGAGTGCTCTTTTCTCAAAAGCAGAGTGTGTTTTTGGAAGGCGAGCTAGCGTTTGTTTCCCAGTCCTAAATGGAGTTGAGTCACATGCAGTTTTTTGTCCTACGAGCAAGAGTTGTTTTCTGGTAAGACGAGTCACTATTGTGCTCCAATTGCCATACACAGTGCAAATAGCACTCGCGTCTGTTCCGAGCAAGTACAGTGTATTGGACTGAAGAGGAGCTACTGTTCTTGTCAGTTTCCTAAGCAGAGTTGAACTAGATATGGCCCGTGTGTGTAGGAAGCACAGTTCTTTTGTTCTGAGCAAGCTCACTGTTTAGACCCCATAGGAAACACAGTAGTGTAGAAGAGTGCTCTTTTCTCAAAAGCAGAGTGTGTTTCATGTAAGTCGAGCTAGCATTTGTTTCCCAGTCCTAAATGGAGTTGAATCACATGCAGTTTCTGGTCCTACGAGCAAGAGTTGTTTTCTGGTAAGGAAAGTCACTATGGCGCTCCCATTTCCATACACAGTGCAAATAGCCCTCCCGTCTGTTCCGAGCAAGTACAGTGTATCGGATTGAAGAGGATCTACTGTTCTTGTCAGGTTCCTAAGCAGACTTGAACTAGATATGGCCGTGTTTGTTGGAAGCACAGTTTTTTTGTTATGAGCAAGCTCACTGTTCGGAACACTTGGAAACAGTAGAGTAGAAGAGTGCTCTTTTCTCAAAAGCAGAGTGTGTTTCTTGGAAGGCGAGCTAGTGTTTGTTTCCCCGTACTAAATGGAGTTGAGTCACATGCAGTTTTTTGTCCTACGAGCAAGAGTTGTTTTCTGGTAAGACGAGTCACTATTGTGCTCCAATTGCCATTCGCAGTGCAAATAGAACTCGCGTCTCTTCCCAGCAAGTACAGTGTATTGGACTGAATAGGAGCTACTGTTCTTGTCAGTTTTCTAAGAAGAGTTGAACGAGATATGGCCCGTGTGTGTAGGAAGCACAGTTCTTTTGTTCTGAGCAAGCTCACTGTTTGGACCCCATAGGAAACACAGTAGAGTAGAAGAGTGCTCTTTTCTCTAAAGCAGAGTGTTTTTCTTGTAAGGTGAGCTTGCGTTTGTTTCCCAGTCCTAAATGGAGTTGAGTCACATGCAGTTTTTGGTCCTACGATCAAGAGTTGTTTTCTGGTAAGAAGAGTCACTATTGCGCTCCAAATGCCATACACAGTGCAAATAGTACTCGCGTCTGTTCCCTTCAATTACAGTGTATTGGACTGATTAGGAGCTACTGTTCTTGTCAGTTTCCTCAGCAGAGTTGAACTAGATATGGCCGTGTGTGTAGGAAGCACAGTTCTGTTGTTCTGAGCAAGCTCACTGTTCTGGCCCTATAGGAAACACAGTAGAGTAGAAGAGTGCTCTTTTCTCAAAAGCAGATTGTGTTTCTTGTAAGGCGAGCTAGCGTTTGTTTCCCAGTCCTAAATGAAGTTGAATCACATGCAGTTTCTGGTCCTACGACCAAGAGTTGTTTTCTGGTAAGGAAAGTCACTATTGCGCTCCCATTGCCATACACAGTGCAAATAGCACTCACGTCTGTACCCAGCAAGTACAGTGTATCGGACTGAAGAGGAGCTACTGTTCTTGTCAGTTTCCTAAGCAGAGGTGAACGAGATATGTCCCGCGTGTGTAGGAAGCACAGTTCTTTTGTTCTGAGCAAGCTCACTGTTTGGACCCCATAGGAAACACAGTAGAGTAGAAGAGTGCTCTTTTCTCGAAAGCAGAGTGTGTTTTTTGTAGGGCGAGCTAGCGTTTGTTTCCCAGTCCTAAATGGAGTTGAATCACATGCAGTTTCTGGTCCTGCAAGCAAGAGTTGTTTTCTGGTAAGAAGAGTCACTATTGCGCTGCCATTGCCATACACAGGACAAATAACACTGGCGTCTTTTCCCAGCAAGTACAGTGTATTGGATGGAAGAGGATCTACTGTTCTTGTCAGGTTCCTAAGCAGACTTGAACTAGATATGGCCGTGTGTGTAGGAAGCACAGTTTTTTTGTTCTGAGCAAGCTCACTGTTCGGAACCCATAGGAAACACAGTAGAGTAGGCGAGTGCTCTTTTCTCAAAAGCAGAGTGTGTTTCTTGGAAGGCGAGCTAGCCTTTGTTTCCCAGTCCTAAATGGAGTTGAGTCACATGCAGTTTTTTGTCCTACGAGCAAGAGTTGTTTTCTGGTAAGACGAGTCACTATTGTGCTCCAATAGCCATACACAGTGCAAATAGCAGTCCCGGCTGTTCCCAGGAAGCACAGTGTGTCGGACTGAAGAGGAGCTACTGTTCTTGTCAGTTTCCTAAGCAGAGTTGAACTAGATATGGCCCAAGTGTAGGAAGCACAGTTCTTTTGTTCGGAGCAAGCTCACTGTTCTGGCCCTATAGGAAACACAGTAGAGTAGAATAGTGCTCTTTTCTCTAAAGCAGAGTGGGTTTCTTGTAAGGCGAGCTAGCGTTTGTTTCCCAGTCCTAAATGGAGTTGAGTCACATGCAGTTTTTTGTCCTACGAGCAAGAGTTGTTTTCTGGTAAGACGAGTCACTATTGTGCTCCAATTGCCATACACAGTGCAAATAGCACTCGCGTCTGTTCCGAGCAAGTACAGTGTATTTGACTGAAGAGGAGCTACTGTTCTTGTCAGTTTCCTAAGCAGAGTTGAACTAGATATGGCCCGAGTGTAGGAAGCACAGTTCTTTTGTTCTGAGCTAGCTCACTGTTCTGGCCCTATAGGAAACACAGTAGAGTAGAAGAGTGCTCTTTTCTCAAAAGCAGAGTGTGTTTCTTGTAAGTCGAGCTAGCGTTTGTTTCCCAGTCCTAAATGGAGTGTAATCACATGCAGTTTCTGGTCCTACGAGCAAGAGTTGTTTAATGGTAAGAAGAGTCACTATTGCGCTGCCATTGCCATACACTGGACTAATAGCACTGTTGTCTGTTCCCAGCAGTACAGTGTATTGGACTGAAGAGGATCTACTGTTTTTGTCAGGTTCCTAAGCAGAATTGAACTAGATATGTCCGTGTGTGTAGGAAGCACAGTTCTTTTGTTCTGAGCAAGTTCACTGTTCGGACCTCTTAGGAAACACAATAGAGTAGAAGATTGCTTTTTTCTCTAAATCAGAGTGTGTTTCTTGTAAGGCGTGTTAGTGTTTGTTTCCCAGTCCTAAGTGGAGTTGAATCACATGCAGTTTCTGGTCCTAAGAGCAAGAGTTGTTTTCTGGTAAGAAGAGTCACTATTGTGCTCCCATTGTCATACACAGGGCAAATAGCACACGCGTCTGTTCCCAGCATGTACAGTGTATTGGACTGAAGAGGATCTACTGTTCTTGTCAGGTTCCAAAGCAGAGTTGAACTAGATATGGCCGTGTGTGTAGGTAGCACAGTTCTTTTGTTCTGAGCAAGCTCACTGTTCTGGCCCTATAGGAAACACAGTAGAGTAGTAGAGTGCTCTTTTCTCAAAAGCAGATTGTGTTTCTTGTAAGGGGAGCTAGCGCTTGTTTCCCAGTCCTATATGGAGTTGAGTCACATGCAGTTTCTGTTCCTACGAGCAACAGTTTTTTCTGGTAAGAAGAGTCACTGTTGCGCTCCAAATGTCATATACAGTGCAAATAGCACTCGCGTCTGTTCCCAGCAAGTACAGTGTATGGGACTGAATAGGAGCTACTGTTCTTGTCAGTTTCCTAAGCAGACTTGAACTAGATATGGCCGTGTGTGTAGGAAGCACAGTTTTTTTGTTCTGATCAAGCTCACTGTTCGGAACACATGAGAAACACAGTAGAGTAGAAGAGTGCTCTTTTCTCAAAAGCAGAGTGTGTTTTTGGAAGGCGAGCTAGCGTTTGTTTCCCAGTCCTAAATGGATTTGAGTCACATGCAGTTTTTTGTCCTACGAGGAAGAGTTGATTTCTGGTAAGACGAGTCACTATTTTGCTCCAATTGCCATACACAGTGCAAATAGCACTCGCGTCTCTTCCGAGCAAGTACAGTGTATTGGACTGAAGAGGAGCTACTGTTCTTGTCAGTTTCCTAAGCAGAGTTGAACTAGATATGGCCCGTGTATGTAGGAAGCACAGTTCTTTTGTTCTGAGCACCTCACTGTTTGGACCCCATAGGAAACACAGTAGAGTAGAAGAGTGCTCTTTTCTCTAAAGCAGAGTGTGTTTCTTGTAAGGCGAGCTCGCGTTTGTTTCCCAGTCCTAAATTGAGTGGAATCACATACAGTTTTTGGTCCTATGAGCAAGAGTTGTTTTCTGGTAAGGAAAGTCACTATAGCGCTCCCATTGCCATACACAGTGCAAATAGCCCATGCGTCTGTTCCCAGTAAGTACAGTGTATCAGACTGAAAAGGAGCTACTGTTCTTGTCAGTTTCCTAAGCAGAGTTGAACTAGATATGGACCGTGTGTAGGAAGCACAGTTCTTATGTTCTGAGCAAACTCACTGTTCTGGCCCTATAGGAAACACAGTAGAGTAGAAGAGTGCTCTTTTCTTAAAAGCAGAGTGTGTTTCTTGTAAGGCGAGCTCGCGTTTGTTTCCAAGTCCTAAATGGAGTTGAGTCACATGCAGTTTTTTGTCCTATGAGCAAGAGTTGTTTTCTGGTAAGAAGAGTCACTGTTGTGCTCCAAATGCCATATACAGTGCAAATAGCACTCGCGTCTGTTCCCAGCAAGTACAGTGTATCAGACTGAATAGGAGCTACTGTTCTTGTCAGTTTCCTAAGCAGACTTGAACTAGATATGGCCTGTGTGTAGGAAGCACAGTTTTTTTGTTCTGAGCAAGCTCACTGTTCCGAACACATAGGAAACACAGTAGAGTAGAAGAGTGCTCTTTTCTCAAAAGCAGAGTGTGTTTTTGGAAGGCGAGCTAGCGTTTGTTTCCCAGTCCTAAATGGAGTTGAGTCACATGCAGTTTTTTGTCCTACGAGCAAGAGTTGTTTTCTGGTAAGACGAGTCACTATTGTGCTCCAATTGCCATACACAGTGCAAATAGCACTCGCGTCTGTTCCGAGCAAGTACAGTGTATTGGACTGAAGAGGAGCTACTGTTCTTGTCAGTTTCCTAAGCAGAGTTGAACTAGATATGGCCCGTGTGTGTAGGAAGCACAGTTCTTTTGTTCTGAGCAAGCTCACTGTTTAGACCCCATAGGAAACACAGTAGTGTAGAAGAGTGCTCTTTTCTCAAAAGCAGAGTGTGTTTCATGTAAGTCGAGCTAGCATTTGTTTCCCAGTCCTAAATGGAGTTGAATCACATGCAGTTTCTGGTCCTACGTGCAAGAGTTGTTTTCTGGTAAGGAAAGTCACTATTGCGCTCCCATTTCCATACACAGTGCAAATAGCCCTCCCGTCTGTTCCGAGCAAGTACAGTGTATCGGATTGAAGAGGATCTACTGTTCTTGTCAGGTTCCTAAGCAGACTTGAACTAGATATGGCCGTGTTTGTTGGAAGCACAGTTTTTTTGTTATGAGCAAGCTCACTGTTCGGAACACTTGGAAACAGTAGAGTAGAAGAGTGCTCTTTTCTCAAAAGCAGAGTGTGTTTCTTGGAAGGCGAGCTAGTGTTTGTTTCCCCGTACTAAATGGAGTTGAGTCACATGCAGTTTTTTGTCCTACAAGCAAGAGTTGTTTTCTGGTAAGACGAGTCACTATTGTGCTCCAATTGCCATTCGCAGTGCAAATAGAACTCGCGTCTCTTCCCAGCAAGTACAGTGTATTGGACTGAATAGGAGCTACTGTTCTTGTCAGTTTTCTAAGAAGAGTTGAACGAGATATGGCCCGTGTGTGTAGGAAGCACAGTTCTTTTGTTCTGAGCAAGCTCACTGTTTGGACCCCATAGGAAACACAGTAGAGTAGAAGAGTGCTCTTTTCTCTAAAGCAGAGTGTTTTTCTTGTAAGGTGAGCTCGCGTTTGTTTCCCAGTCCTAAATGGAGTTGAGTCACATGCAGTTTTTGGTCCTACGATCAAGAGTTGTTTTCTGGTAAGAAGAGTCACTATTGCACTCCAAATGCCATCCACAGTGCAAATAGTACTCGCGTCTGTTCCCTTCAATTACAGTGTATTGGACTGATTAGGAGCTACTGTTCTTGTCAGTTTCGTCAGCAGAGTTGAACTAGATATGGCCGTGTGTGTAGGAAGCACAGTTCTGTTGTTCTGAGCAAGCTCACTGTTCTGGCCCTATAGGAAACACAGTAGAGTAGAAGAGTGCTCTTTTCTCAAAAGCAGATTGTGTTTCTTGTAAGGCGAGCTAGCGTTTGTTTCCCAGTCCTAAATGAAGTTGAATCACATGCAGTTTCTGGTCCTACGACCAAGAGTTGTTTTCTGGTAAGGAAAGTCACTATTGCGCTCCCATTGCCATACACAGTGCAAATAGCACTCACGTCTGTACCCAGCAAGTACAGTGTATCGGACTGAAGAGGAGCTACTGTTCTTGTCAGTTTCCTAAGCAGAGGTGAACGAGATATGTCCCGCGTGTGTAGGAAGCACAGTTCTTTTGTTCTGAGCAAGCTCACTGTTTGGACCCCATAGGAAACACAGTAGAGTAGAAGAGTGCTCTTTTCTCGAAAGCAGAGTGTGTTTTTTGTAGGGCGAGCTAGCGTTTTTTTCCCAGTCCTAAATGGAGTTGAATCACATGCAGTTTCTGGTCCTGCAAGCAAGAGTTGTTTTCTGGTAAGAAGAGTCACTATTGCGCTGCCATTGCCATACACAGGACAAATAACACTGGCGTCTTTTCCCAGCAAGTACAGTGTATTGGATGGAAGAGGATCTACTGTTCTTGTCAGGTTCCTAAGCAGACTTGAACTAGATATGGCCGTGTGTGTAGGAAGCACAGTTTTTTTGTTCTGAGCAAGCTCACTGTTCGGAACCCATAGGAAACACAGTAGAGTAGGCGAGTGGTCTTTTCTCAAAAGCAGAGTGTGTTTCTTGGAAGGCGAGCTAGCGTTTGTTTCCCAGTCCTAAATGGAGTTGAGTCACATGCAGTTTTTTGTCCTACGAGCAAGAGTTGTTTTCTGGTAAGACGAGTCACTATTGTGCTCCAATAGCCATGCACAGTGCAAATAGCAGCCCCGTCTGTTCCCAGGAAGTACAGTGTATTGGACTGAAGAGGAGCTACTGTTCTCGTCAGTTTCCTAAGCAGAGTTGAACTAGATATGGCCCGAGTGTAGGAAGCACAGTTCTTTTATTCTGAGCAAGCTCACTGTTCTGGCCCTATAGGAAACACAGTAGAGTAGAAGTGTGCTCTTTTCTCTAAAGCAGAGTGTGTTTCTTGTAAGGCGAGCTAGCGTTTGTTTCCCAGTCCTAAATGGAGTGTAATCACATGCAGTTTCTGGTCCTACAAGCAAGAGTTTTTTTATGGTAAGAAGAGTCACTATTGCGCTGCCATTGCCATACACTGGACTAATAGCACTGTTGTCCGTTCCCAGCAGTACAGTGTATTGGACTGAAGAGGGTCTACTGTTCTTGTCAGGTTCCTAAGCAGAATTGAACTAGATATTGCCGTGTGTGTAGGAAGCACAGTTCTTTTGTTCTGAGCAAGTTCACTGTTCGGACCTCCTAGGAAACACAATGGAGTAGAAGAGTGCTTTTTTCTCTAAATCAGAGTGTGTTTCTTGTAAGGCGAGTTAGTGTTTGTTTCCCAGTCCTAAGTGGAGTTGTATCACATGCAGTTTCTGGTCCTACGAGCAAGAGTTGTTTTCTGGTAAGAAGAGTCACTATTGTGCTCCCATTGTCATACACAGGGCAAATAGCACACGCGTCTGTTCCCAGCATGTACAGTGTATTGGACTGAAGAGGATCTACTGTTCTTGTCAGGTTCCTAAGCAGAGTTGAACTAGATATGGCCGTGTGTGTAGGAAGCACAGTTCTTTTGTTCTGAGCAAGCTCACTGTTCTGGCCCTATAGGAAACACAGTAGAGTAGTAGAGTGCTCTTTTCTCAAAAGCAGATTGTGTTTCTTGTAAGGGGCTCTAGCGTTTGTTTCCCAGTCCTATATGGATTTGAATCACATGCAGTTTCTGGTCCTACGAGCAAGAGTTGTTTTCTGGTAAGAAGAGTCACTGTTGCGCTCCAAATGTCATATACAGTGCAAATAGCACTCGCGTCTGTTCCCAGCAAGTACAGTGTATCAGACTGAATAGGAGCTACTTTTCTTGTCAGTTTCCTAAGCAGACTTGAACTACATATGGCCGTGTGTGTAGGAAGCACAGTTTTTTTGTTCTGAGCAAGCTCACTGTTCAGAACACATAAGAAACACAGTAGAGTAGAAGAGTGCTCTTTTCTCAAAAGCAGAGTGTGTTTTTGGAAGGCGAGCTAGCGTTTGTTTCCCAGTCCTAAATGGAGTTGAGTCACATGCAGTTTTTTGTCCTACGAGCAAGAGTTGTTTTCTGGTAAGACGAGTCACTATTGTGCTCCAATTGCAATACACAGTGCAAAAAGAACTCCCGTCTGTTCCTAGAAAGTACAGTGTATCGGACTGAAGAGAAGCTACTGTTCTTGTCAGTTTCCTAAGCAGAGTTGATCGAGATATATCCGGCGTGTGTAGGAAGCACAGTTCTTTTGTTATGAGCAAGCTCACTGTTTGGACCCATAGACACAGTAGTGTAGAAGAGTGCTCTTTTCTCAAAAGCAGAGTGTGTTTCTTGTAAGGCGAGCTAGCGTTTGTTTCCCAGTCCTAATTGGAGTTAAATCACATGCAGTTTCAGGTCCTACAAGCAAGAGCTGTTTTCTGGTAAGAAGAGTCACTATTGCGCTGCCAATGCCATACACAGGACAAATAGCACTGGCGTCTTTTCCCAGCAAGTACAGTGTATTGGACTGAAGAGGATCTACTGTTCTTGTCAGGTTCCTAATCAGACTTGAACTAGATATGGCCATGTGTGTAGGAAGCACAGTTCTTATGTTCTGAGCAAGCTCACTGTTCTGGCCCTATAGGAAACACAGTAGAGTAGAAGAGTGCACTTTTCTTAAAAGCAGAGTCTGTTTCTTGTAAGGCGAGCTCGCGTTTGTTTCCCAGTCCTAAATGGAGTTGAGTCACATGCAGTTTTTGGTCCTATGAGCAAGAGTTGTTTTCTGGTAAGAAGAGTCACTGTTGTGCTCCAAATGCCATATACAGTGCAAATAGCACTCGCGTCTGTTCCCAGCAAGTACAGTGTATCGGACTGAAGAGGAGCTACTGTTCTTGTCAGTTTCCTAAGCAGACTTGATATAGATATGGTCCGTGTGTAGGAAGCACAGTTCTTTTGTTCTGAGCAAGCTCACTGTTTGGACCCCATAGGAAACACAGTAGAGTAGAAGAGTGCTCTTTTCTCAAAAGCAGAGTGTGTTTCTTGTAAGGCGAGCTAGCGTTTGTTTCCCAGTCCTAAATGGAGTTGAATCACATGGAGTTTCTGGTCCTACAAGCAAGAGATGTTTTCTGGTAAGAATAGTCACTATTGCGCTGCCATTGCCATACACAGAACAAAGAGCACTGGCGTCTTTTCCAAGCAAGTACAGTGTATTGGACGAAAGAGGATCTACTGTTCTTGTCAGGTTCCTAAGCAGAATTGAACTAGATATGGCCGTGTGTGTAGGAAGCACAGTTCTTTTGTTCTGAGCAAGCTCTCTGTTCGGACCCCATAGGAAACACAGTAGAGTTAATTGTGCTCTTTTCTCAAAAGCAGAGTGTGTTTCTTGTAAGGCCAGCTAGCGTTTGTTTCCCAGTCCTAAATGGAGTTGAATCCCATGCAGTTTCTGTTCCTACGAGCAAAGGTTGTTTTCTGGTAAGGAAAGTAACTATTGAGCTCCCATTGCCATACACAGTGCAAATAGCACTCGCGTCTGTTCCCAGCAAATACAGTGTATCGGACTGAAGAGGAGCTACTGTTCTTGTCAGTTTCCTAAGCAGAGTTGAACTAGATATGGTCGGTGTGTGTAGGAAGCACAGTTCTTTTGTTCTGAGCAAGCTCAGTGTTCGGACCCCATAGGAAACACAGTAGAGTAGAATTGTGCTCTTTTCTCAAAAGCAGAGTGTGTTTCTTGTAAGGCGGGCTAGCATTTGTTTCCCAGTCCTAAATGGAGTTGAATCACATGCAGTTTCTGGTCCTACGAGCAAGAGTTGTTTTATGGTAAGAAGAGTCACTATTGCGCTGCCATTGCCATACACAGGACAAATAGCACTGTTGTCTGTTCCCAGGAGCACAGTGTATTGGACTGAAGAGGATCTACTGTTCTTGTCAGGTTCCTAAGCAGACTTGAACTAGATGTGGCAATGTTTGTAGGAAGCACAGTTTTTTTGTTCTGAGCAAGCTCACTGTTCGGAACACATAGGAAACAGTAGAGTAGAAGAGTGCTCTTTTCTCTAAAGCAGAGTGTGTTTCTTGTAAGGCGAGCTAGCGTTTGTTTCCCAGTCCTAAATGGAGTGGAATCACATGCAGTTTCTGGTCCTATGAGCAAGAGTTGTTTTCTGGTAAGGAAAGTCACTATTGCGCTCCCATTGCCATACACAGTGCAAATAGCAAATGCCTCTGTTCCCTGCAAGTACAGTGTATCGGATTGAAGAGGATCTACTGTTCTTGTCAGGTTCCTAAGCAGACTTGAACTAGATATGGCCGTGTTTGTTCGAAGCACAGTTTTTTTGTTATGAGCAAGCTCACTGTTCGGAACACATAGGAAACAGTAGAGTAGAAGAGTGCTCTTTTCTCAAAAGCAGAGTGTGTTTCTAGGAAGGCGAGCTAGTGTTTGTTTCCCAGTACTAAATGGAGTTGAGTCACATGCAGTTTTTTGTCCTACGAGCAAGAGTTGTTTTCTGGTAAGACGAGTCACTATTGTGTTCCAATTGCCATACACAGTGCAAATAGCACTGGCGTCTGTTCCCAGGAAGTACAGTGTATTGGACTGAATAGGAGCTACTGTTCTTGTCAGTTTCCTAAGAAGAGTTTAAAGAGATATGGCCCGTGTGTGTAGGAAGCACAGTTCTTTTGTTCTGAGCAAGCTCACTGTTTGGACCCCATAGGAAACACAGTAGACTAGAAGAGTGCTCTTTTCTCTAAAGAAGAGTGTTTTTCTTGTAAGGTGAGCTCGCGTTTGTTTCCCAGTCCTAAATGGAGTTGAGTCACATGCAGTTTTTGGTCCTACAAGCAAGAGTAGTTTTCTGGTAAGAAGAGTCACTATTGCGCTCCAAATGCCATACACAGTGCAAATAGTACTCGCGTCTGTTCCCTTCAAGTACAGTGTATTGGACGGATTAGGAGCTACTGTTCTTGTCAGTTTCCTCAGCAGAGTTGAACTAGATATGGCCATGTGTGTAGGAAGCACAGTTCTTTTGTTCTGAGCAAGCTCACTGTTCTGGCCCTATAGGAAACACAGTAGAGTACAAGAGTGCTTTTTTCTCAAAAGCAGATTGTGTTTCTTGTAAGGCGAGCTAGCGTTAGTTTCCCAGTCCTAAATGGAGTTGAGTCACATGCAGTTTCTGGTCCTACGACCAAGAGTTGTTTTCTGGTAAGGAAAGTCACTATTGTGCTCCCATTGCCATACACAGTGCAAATAGCACTCACGTCTGTTCCCAGCAAGTACAGAGTATCGGACTGAAGAGCAGCTACTGTTCTTGTCAGTTTCCTAAGCAGAGTTGAACGAGATATGTCCCGCGTGTTTAGGAAGCACAGTTCTTTTGTTCTGAGCAAGCTCACTGTTTGGACCCCATAGGAAACACAGTAGAGTAGAAGAGTGCTCTTTTCTCAAAGGCAGAGTGTGTTTCTTGTAGGGCAAGCTAGCGTTTGTTTCCCAGTCCTAAATGGAGTTGAATCACATGCAGTTTCTGGTCCTATGAGCAAGAGTTGTTTTCTGGTAAGAAGAGTCACTATTGCGCTGCCATTGCCATACACAGGACAAATAGCACTGGCGTCTGTTCCCAGCAAGTACAGTGTATTGGACTGAAGAGGATCTACTGTTCTTGTCAGGTTCCTAAGCAGACTTGAAGTATATATGGCCGTTTGTGTAGGAAGCACAGTTTTTTTGTTCTGAGCAAGCTCACTTTTCGGAACACATAGGAAACACAGTAGAGTAGAAGAGTGTGCTTTTCTCAAAAGCAGAGTGTGTTTCTGAAAAGTCGAGCTAGCGTTTGTTTCCCAGTCCTAAATGGAGTTGAGTCACATGCAGTATTTTGTCCTACGAGCAAGAGTTGTTTTCTGGTAAGACAAGTCATTATTGGGCTCCAATTGCCATACACAGTGCAAATAGCACTCGCGTCTGTTCCCCGCAAGTACATTGTATTGGACTGAATAGGAGCTACTGTTCTTGTCAGGTTCCTAAGCAGAGTTGAACTAGATATGGCCCGTGTGTGTAGGAAGCACAGTTCTTTTGTTCTGAGCAAGCTCACTGTTCGTACCCATAGGAAACACAGTAGAGTAGAAGAGTGCTCTTTTCTCAAAAGCAGAGTGTGTTTCATGGAAGGCAAGCTAGCATTTGTTTCTCAGTCCTAAATGGAGTTGAATCATATGCAGTTTCTGGTCCTACGAGCAAGAGTTGTTTTCTGGTAAGGAAAGTCACTATTGTGATCCCATTGCCATCCACAGTGCAAATAGCACTGGCGTATGTTCCCAGCAAGTACAGTGTATTGGACTGAGGAGGAGCTACTGTTCTTGTCAGTTTCCTAAGCAGAGTTGAACTAGATATGGCCCGTGTGTGTAGGAAGCACAGTTTTTTTTTCTGAGCAAGCTCACTGTTCTGGCCCTATAGGAAACACAGTAGAGTAGAAGAGTGCTCTTTTCTCTAAAGCAGAGTGTGTTTCTTGTAAGGCGAGCTATCGTTTGTTTCCCAGTCCTAAATGGAGTTGAATCACATGCAGTTTCTGGTCCTACGAGCAAGAGTTGTTTTATGGTAAGAAGAGTCACTATTGTGCTCCCATTGCCATATACAGGACAAAGAGCACTGGCGTCTGTTCCCAGCAAGTACAGTGTATTGGACTGAAGAGGATCTACTGTTCTTTCAGGTTACTAAGCAGAATTGAACTAGGTATTGCCGTGTGTGTAGGAAGCACAGTTCTTTTGTTCTGAGCAAGCTCTCTGTTCGGACCCTATAGGAAACACAGTAGAGTAGAAGAGTGTGCTTTTCTCAAAAGCAGAGTGTGTTTCTTGTAAGGCGAGCTAGCGTTTGTTTCCAAGTCCTAAATGGAGTTGAATCACATGCAGTTTCTGGTCCTATGAGCAAGAGTTGTTTTCTGGTAAGGAAAGTCACTATTGCGCTCCCATTGACATACATAGTGCAAGTAGCACTTCCGTCTGTTTCCAGCAAGTACAGTGTATCAGACTGAAGAGGAGCTACTTTTCTTGTCAGTTTCCTAAGCAGACTTGAACTAGATATGGCCCGTGTGTGTAGGAAGCACAGTTCTTATGTTCTGAGCAAGCTCACTGTTCTGGCCTTATAGGAATCACAGTAGAGTAGAAGAGTGCTCTTTTCTCAAAAGCAGAGTGTGTTTCTTGTAAGGCGAGCTAGTGTTTGTTTCCTACTCCTAAATGGAGTTGAATCCCATTCAGTTTCAGGTCCTACGAACAAGAGTTCTTTTCTGGTAAGGAAAGTCACATTGCGCTCCTGTTGCCATACTCAGTGCAAATAGCACTCGTGTCTGTTCCCAGCAAGTACAGTGTATTGGACTGGATAGGTGCTACTGTTCTTGTCAGTTTCCTAAGCAGAGTTGAACTAGATATGTTCCGTGTTTGTAGGAAGCACAGTTCTTTTGTTCTTTGCAAGCTCACTGTTTGGACCCCATAGGAAACACAGTAGAGCAGAAGAGTGCTCTTTTCTCTAAAGCAGAGTGTGTTACTTGTAAGGCGAGCTAGCGTTTGTTTCGCAGTCCTAAATGGAGTTGAATCCCATGCAGTTTCTGGTCCTACGAGCAAGAGTTGTTTTCTGGTAAAAAGAGTCACTATTGCGCTGCCATTGCCATACACAGGACAAATAGCATTGGCATCTGTTCGCAGCAAGTACAGTGTATTGGACTGAAGAGGATCTACTGTTCTTGTCAGGTTCCTAAGCAGACTTGAACTAGATATGGCCGTGATTGTAGGAAGCACAGTTTTTTTGTTCTGAGCAAGCTCACATTTCCGAACACATAGTAAACACAGTAAAGTAGAAGAGTGCTCTTTTCTCAAAAGCAGAGTGTGTTTCTTGGACGTCGAGCTAGCATTTGTTTCCCAGTCCTAAATGGAGTTGAGTCACATGCAGTTTTTTGTCCTACGAGCAAGAGTTGTTTTCTGGTAAGACAAGTCACTATTGGGCTCCAATTGCCATACACAGTGCAAATAGCACTCGCGTCTGTTCCCTGCAAGTACAGTGTATTGGACTAAAGAGGATCTACTGTTCTTGTCAGTTTCCTAAGCAGAGTTGAACTGGATATGGCCCGTGTGTGTAGGAAGCACAGTTCTTTTGTTCTGAGCAAGCTCACTGTTCAGAACCCATAGGAAGCACAGTAGAATAGAAGAGTGCTCTTTTCTCAAAAGCAGAGTGTGTTTCATGTAAGACGAGCTAGCATTTGTTTTCCAGTCCTAAATGGAGTTGAATCACATGCAGTTTCTGGTCCTACGAGCAAGAGTTGTTTTCTGGTAAGGAAAGTCACTATTGCGCTCCCATTGCCATACACAGTGCAAATAGCACTCGGGTCTGTTCCCAGCAAGTACATTGTATCAGACTGAAGAGGAGCTACTGTTCTTGTCAGTTTCCTAAGCAGAGTTGAACTAGATATGGCCCCTGTGTTTAGGAAGCACAGTTATTATGTTCTGAGCAAGCTCATTGTTCTGGTCCTACAGGAAACACAGTAGAGTAGAAGAGTGCTCTTTTCCCAAAAGGAGAGTATGTTTCTTGTAAGGCGAGCTAGCATTTGTTTCCCAGTCCTAAATTGAGTGGAATCACATACAGTTTCCGGTCCTATGAGCAAGAGTTGTTTTCTGGTAAGGAAAGTCACTATAGCGCTCCCATTGCCATACACAGTGCAAATAGCACTCGCGTCTGTTCCCCACAAGTAAAGTGTATTGGACTGAAGAGGAGCTACTGTTCTTGTCAGTTTCCTAAGCAGAGTTGAACTAGATATGTCCCGTGCATGTAGGACGCATAGTTCTGTTGTTCTGAGCAAGCTCACTGTTCGGACCCCATAGGACACAGTAGAGTAGAAGAGTGCTCTTTTCTCTAAAGCAGAGTGTGTTTCATGTAAGGCGAGCTAGCATTTGTTTCCCAGTCCTAAATGGAGTTGAATCACATGCAGTTTCTGGTAGTACGAGCAAGAGTTGTTTTCTGGTAAGGAAAGTCACTATTGTGCTCCCATTGCCATACACAGTGCAAATAGCACATGCGTCTGTTCCCAGCAAGTACAGTGTATTGGACTGAAGAGGAGCTACTGTTCTTCTCAGTTTCCTAAGCAGAGTTGAACTAGATATGGCCCGTGTGTCTAGGAAGCACAGTTCATTTGTTCTGAGCAAGCTAACTGTTCTGGTCCTATAGGAAACACAGTAGAGTAGAAGAGTGCTCTTTTCTCAAAAGCAGAGTGTGTTTCTTGTAAGGTGAGCTAGAGTTTGTTTCCCAGTCCTAAATGGAGTTGAGTCACATGCAGTTTTTGGTCCTATGAGCAAGAGTTGTTTTCTGGTAAGACGAGTCACTATTGTGCTCCAATTGCCATACACAGTGCAAATAGCACTCGCGTCTGTTCCCAGCAAGTACAGTGTATTGGACTGAAGAGGAGCTACTGTTCTTGTCAGTTTCCTAAGCAGAGTTGAACTAGATATCCCCTGTGTGTAGGAAGCACAGTCCTTTTGTTCTGAGCAAGCTCACTGTTCTGGCCATAGAGGAAACACAGTAGAGTAGAAGAGTGCTCTTTTCTCTAAAGCAGAGTGTGTTTCTTTTAAGGCGAGCTAGCGTTCGTTTCCCATTCCTAAATGGAGTTGAATCACATGCAGTTTCTGATCCTACGAGCAAGAGTTGTTTTCTGGTAAGGAAAGTCACTATTGCGCTCCCATTGCCATACACTGTTCAAATAGCACTCGTGTCTGTTCCCAGCAAGTACAGTGTATTGGACTGAAGAGGATCTACTGTTCTTGTCAGGTTCCTAAGCAGACTTGAACTAGATATGGCCGTGTGTGTAGGAAGCACAGTCCTTTTGTTCTGAGCAAGCTCACTGTTCTGGCCATAGAGGAAACACAGTAGAGTAGAAGAGTGCTTTTTTCTCAAACGTAGAGTGTGTTTCTTTTAAGGCGAGCTAGCTTTTCTTTCCCATTCCTAAATGGACTGGAATCACACGCAGTTTCTGGTCCTATGAGCAAGAGTTGTTTTCTGGTAAGGAAAGTCACTATTGTGCTCCCATTGCCATACACAGTGCAAATAGCCCTCCCGTCTGTTCCCAGCAAGTACAGTGTATTGGACTGAAGAGGAGCTACTGTTCTTGTCAGTTTCCTAAGAAGAGTTGAACTAGATATGGCCCGTGTGTTTAGGAAGCACAGTTCTTTTTTTCTGAGCAAGCTCACTGTTCTGGCCCTATAGGAACACAGTAGAGTAGAAGAGTGCTCTTTTCTCAAAAGCAGAGTGTGTTTCTTGTAAAGCGAGCTAGAGTTTGTTTCCCAGTCCTAAATGGAGTTGAGTCACATGCAGTTTTTTGTTCTATGAGCAAGAGTTGTTTTCTGGTAAGACGAGTCACTATTGTGCTCCAATTGCCATACACAGTGCAAATAGCACTGGCTTCTGTTCCCAGCAAGTACAGTGTATTGGACTGAAGAGGATCTACTGTTCTTGTCAGTTTCCTAAGCAGAGTTGAACTAGATATGGCCCGTGTGTGGGAAGCACAGTTCTTTTGTTCTGAGCAAGCTCACTGTTCTGGCCCTGTAGGAAACACAGTAGAGTAGAAGAGTGCTCTTTTTCTAAAGCAGAGTGTGTTTCTTGTAAGGCGAGCTAGCATTTATTTCCCAGTCCTAAATGGCGTTGAATCACATGCAGTTTGTGGTCCTACGAGCAAGAGTTGTTTTCTGGTAAGCAAAGTCACTATTGCACTCTAATTGCCATACACAGTGTAAATAGCACTCGCGTGTGTTCCCAGCAAGTACAGTGTATTGGACTGAAGAGGAGCTACTGTTCTTGTCAGTTTCCTAAGCAGAGTTGAACTAGATATCCCCTGTGTGTAGGAAGCACAGTCCTTTTGTTCTGAGCAAGCTCACTGTTCTGGCCATAGAGGAAACAGAGTAGAGTAGAAGAGTGCTCTTTTCTCAAAAGCAGAGTGTGTTTCTTGTAAGGCAAGCTAGCGTTCGTTTCCCATTCCTAAATGGAGTTGAATCACATGCAGTTTCTGGTCCTACGAGCAAGAGTTGTTTTCTGGTAAGGAAAGTCACTATTGCGCTCCCATTGCCATACACTGTGCAAATAGCACTCCTGTCTGTTCCCAGCAAGTACAGTGTATTGGACTGAAGAGGATCTACTGTTCTTGTCAGGTTCCTAAGCAGACTTGAACTAGATATGGCCGTGTGTGTAGGAAGCACAGTTTTTTTGTTCTGAGCAAGCTCACTGTTCGGACCCCATAGAAAACACAGTAGAGTAGAAGAGTGCTTTTTTCTCAAACGTAGAGTGTGTTTCTTTTAAGGCGAGCTAGCTTTTGTTTCCCATTCCTAAATGGAGTGGAATCACACGCAGTTTCTTGTCCTACGAGCAAGAGTTGTTTTCTGGTAAGGAAAGTCACTATTGTGCTCCCATTGCCATACACAGTGCAAATAGCCCTCCCGTCTGTTCCCAGCAAGTACAGTGTATTGGACTGAAGAGGAGCTACTGTTCTTGTCAGTTTCCTAAGAAGAGTTGAACTAGATATGGCCCGTGTGTTTAGGAAGCACAGTTCTTTTGTTCTGAGCAAGCTCACTGTTCTGCCCCTATAGGAACACAGTAGAGTAGAAGAGTGCTCTTTTCTCAAAAGCAGAGTGTGTTTCTTGTAAAGCGAGCTAGAGTTTGTTTCCCAGTCCTAAATGGAGTTGAGTCACATGCAGTTTTTTGTTCTATGAGCAAGAGTTGTTTTCTGGTAAGACGAGTCACTATTGTGCTCCAATTGCCATACACAGTGCAAAAAACACTGGCGTCTGTTCCCAGCAAGTACAGTGTATTGGACTGAAGAGGATCTACTGTTCTTGTCAGTTTCCTAAGCAGAGTTGAACTAGATATGGCCCGTGTGTGGGAAGCACAGTTCTTTTGTTCTGAGCAAGCTCACTGTTCTGACCCTGTAGGAAACACAGTAGAGTAGAAGAGTGCTCTTTTTCTAAAGCAGAGTGTGTTTCTTGTAAGGCGAGCTAGCATTTGTTTCCCAGTCCTAAATGGCGTTGAATCACATGCAGTTTGTGGTCCTACGAGCAAGAGTTGTTTTCTGGTAAGCAAAGTCACTATTGCACTCTAATTGCCATACACAGTGTAAATAGCACTCGCGTGTGTTCCCAGCAAGTACAGTGTATTGGACTGAAGAGGAGCTACTGTTCTTGTCAGTTTCCTAAGCGGAGTTGAACTACATATGGTCCGTGTGTGTAGGAAGCACAGTTCTTTTGTTCTGAGCAAGCTAACTGTTCTGGCCCTATAGGAAACACAGAAGAGTAGAAGAGTGCTCTTTTCCCAAAAGTAGAATGTGTTTCTTGTAAGTTGAGCTAGAGTTTGTTTCCAGTTCCTAAATGGAGTTGAGTCACATGCAGTTTCTGGTCGTACGAGCAAGAGTTGTTTTCTGGTAAGGAAAGTCACTATTGCGCTCTCATTGACATACACAGTGCAAATAGCACTCGCGTCTGTTCCCAGCAAGTACAGTGTATTGGACTGAAGAGGAGCTACTGTTCTTGTCAGTTTCGTAAGCAGAGTTGAACTAGATATCCCCTGTGTGTAGGAAGCACAATCCTTTTGTTCTGAGCAAGCTCACTGTTCTGGCCATAGAGGAAACACAGTAGAGTAGAAGAGTGATCTTTAATCAAAAGCAGAGTGTGTTTCTTGTAAGGCGAGCTAGCGTTCGTTTCCCATTCCTAAATGGAGTTGAATCACATGCAGTTTCTGGTCCTACGAGCAAGAGTTGTTTTCTGGTAAGGAAAGTCACTATTGCGCTCCCATTGCCATACACAGTGCTAATAGCACTCGCGTCTGTTCCCAGCAAGTACAGTGTATCGGACTGAAGAGGAGCTACTGTTCTTGTCAGTTTCCTAAGCAGAGTTGAACTAGATATGGCCCGTGTGTGTAGGAAGCACAGTTCTTATGTTCTAAGCAAGCTCACTGTTCTGGCCCTATAGGAAACACAGTAGAGTAGAAGAGTGCTCTTTTCTCAAAAGCAGAGTGTGTTTCTTGTAAGGCAAGCTAGCGTTTGTTTCCTAGTCCTAAATGGAGTTGAATCACATGCAGTTTCAGGTCCTACGAACAATAGTTGTTTTCTGGTAAGGAAAGTCACATTGCGCTCCCATTGCCATACACTGTGCAAATAGCACTCGCGTCTGTTCCCAGCAAGTACAGTGTATTGGACTGAAGAGGATCTACTGTTCTTGTCAGGTTCCTAAGGAGACTTGAACTAGATATGGCCGTGTGAGTAGGAAGCACAGTTTTTTTTTGTTCTGAGCAAGCTCACTGTTCGGACCCCATAGAAAACACAGTAGAGTAGAAGAGTGCTTTTTTCTCAAACGTAGAGTGTGTTTCTTTTAAGGCGAGCTAGCTTTTATTTCCCATTCCTAAATGGAGTGGAATCACACGCAGTTTCTGGTCCTACGAGCAAGAGTTGTTTTCTGGTAAGGAAAGTCACTATTGTGCTCCCATTGACATACACAGTGCAAATAGCCCTCCCGTCTGTTCCCAGCAAGTAGAGTGTATTGGACTGAAGAGGAGCTACTGTTCTTGTCAGTTTCCTAAGAAGAGTTGAACAAGATATGGCCTGTGTGTTTAGGAAGCACAGTTCTTTTTTTCTGAGCAAGCTCACTGTTCTGGCCCTATAGGAACACAGTAGAGTAGAAGAGTGCTCTTTTCTCAAATGCAGAGTGTGTTTCTTGTAAAGCGAGCTAGAGTTTGTTTCCCAGTCCTAAATGGAGTTGAGTCACATGCAGTTTTTTGTTCTATGAGCAAGAGTTGTTTTCTGGTAAGACGAGTCACTATTGTGCTCCAATTGCCATACACAGTGCAAATAGCACTCGCGTCTGTTCTCAGCAAGTACAGTGTATCGGAATGAAGAGGAGCTGCTGTTCTTGTCAGTTTTATAAGCAGAGTTGAACTAGATATGGCCCGTGTGTTTAGGAAGCACAGTTATTATGTTCTGAGCAAGCTCACTGTTCTGGTCCTATAGGAAACACAGTAGAGTAGAAGAGTGCTCTTTTCTCTAAAGCAGAGTGTGTTTCTTGTAAGGCGAGCTCGCGTTTGTTTCCCAGTCCTAAATGGAGTTGAATCACAGACAGTTTTTGGTCCTACGAGCAAGAGTTGTTTTCTGGTAAGAAGAGTCACTATTGTGCTCCAAATGCCATACACAGTGCAAATAGCACTCGTGTCTGTTCCCAGCAAGTACAGTGTATTGGACTGAATAGGAGCTACTGTTCTTGTCAGTTTCCTAAACAGAATTGAACTAGATATGGCCGTGTGTGTAGGAAGCACAGTTCTTTTGTTCTGAGCAAGCTCACTGTTCGGACCCCATAGAAAACAATGTAGAGTAGAAGAGTGCTCTTTTCCCAAAAGCAGAGTGTGTTTCTTGTAAGGCGAGCTAGTGTTTGTTTCCCAGTCCTAAATGGAGTTGAATCACATGCAGTTTCTGGTCCTACGAGCAAGAGTTGTTTTCTGGTAAGGAAGGTCACTATTGTGCTCACTTTGCCATACACAGTGCAAATAGCACTCGCGTCTGTTCCCAGCAAGTACAGTGTATCGGACTGAGGAGGAGCTACTGTTCTTGTCAGTTTCCTAAGCAGAGTTGAACTAGATAAGGCCCGTGTGTGTAGGAAGCACAGTTCTTATGTTCTGAGCAAGCTCACTGTTCTGGCCCTATAGGAAACACAGTAGAGTAGAAAAGTGCTCTTTTCTCAAAAGCAGAGTGTGTTCCTTGTAAGGCGAGCTAGCGTTTGTTCCCTAGTCCTAAATGGAGTTGAATCACATGCAGTTTCTGATCCTATGAACAAGAGTTATTTTCTGGTAAGGAAAGTCACTATTGTGCTCCCATTGACATACACAGGGTAAATAGCTCTCGGGTCTGTTCCCAGCAAGTACAGTGTATCAGACTGAATAGGAGCTACTGTTCTTGTCAGTTTCCTAAGCAGAATTGAACTAGATATGGCCGTGTGTGTAGGAAGCACAGTTCTTTTGTTCTGAGCAAGCTCACTGTTCGGACCCCATAGGAAACACAGTAGAGTAGAAGAGTGCTCTTTTCTCAAAAGCAGAGTGTGTTTCTTGTAAGGCGAGCTAGCGTTTGTTTTCCAGTCCTAAATGGAGTTGAATCACATGCAGTTTGTGTTCCTAGGAGCAAGAGTTTTTTTCTGTTAAGGAAAGTCACTATTGTGCTCTCATTGACATACACAGTGCAAATAGCACTCGCGTCTGTTCCCAGCAAGTACAGTGTATTGGACTGAAGAGGAGCTACTGTTCTTGTCAGTTTCCTAAGCAGAGTTGAACTAGATATGTCCCCTGTGTGTAGGAAGCACAGTCCTTTTGTTCTGAGCAAGCTCACTGTTCTGGCCATAGAGGAAACACAGTAGAGTAGAAGAGTGCTCTTTTCTCAAAAGCAGAGTGTGTTTCTTGTAAGGCAAGCTAGCGTTTGTTTCCCATTCCTAAATGGAGTTGAATCACATGCAGTTTCTGGTCCTATGAGCATGAGTTGTTTTCTGGTAAGGAAAGTCACTATTGCGCTCCCATTGCCATACACAGTGCCAATAGCACTCTCGTCTGTTCCCAGCAAGTACAGTGTATCGGACTGAAGAGGTGCTACTGTTCTTGTCAGTTTCCTAAGCAGAGTTGAACTAGATATGGCCCGTGTGTGTAGGAAACACAGTTCTTATGTTCTAAGCAAGCTCATTGTTCTGACCCTATAGGAAACACAGTAGAGTAGAAGAGTGCTCTTTTCTCAAAAGCAGAGTGTGTTTCTTGTAAGGCAAGCTAGCGTTTGTTTCCTAGTCCTAAATGGAGTTGAATCACATGCAGTTTCAGGTCCTACGAACAAGAGTTGTTTTCTGGTAAGGAAAGTCACATTGCGCTCCCATTGCCATACACTGTGCAAATAGCACTCGCGTCTGTTCCCAGCAAGTACAGTGTATTGGACTGAAGAGGATCTACTGTTCTTGTCAGGTTCCTAAGCAGACTTGAACTAGATATGGCCGTGTGTGTAGGAAGCACAGTTTTTTTGTTCTTAGCAAGCTCTCTGTTCGGACCCCATAGAAAACACAGTAGAGTAGAAGAGTGCTTTTTTCTCAAACGTAGAGTGTGTTTCTTTTAAGGCGAGCTAGCTTTTGTTTCCCATTCCTAAATGGAGTGGAATCACACGCAGTTTCTGGTCCTACGAGCAAGAGTTGTTTTCTGGTAAGGAAAGTCACTATTGTGCTCCCATTGCCATACACAGTGCAAATAGCCCTCCCGTCTGTTCCCAGCAAGTACAGTGTATTGGACTGAAGAGGAGCTACTGTTCTTGTCAGTTTCCTAAGAAGAGTTGAACTAGATATGGCCCGTGTGTTTAGGAAGCACAGTTCTTTTGTTCTGAGCAAGCTCACTGTTCTGGCCCTATAGGAACACAGTAGAGTAGAAGAGTGCTCTTTTCTCAAAAGCAGAGTGTGTTTCTTGTAAAGCGTGCTAGAGTTTGTTTTCCAGTCCTAAATGGAGTTGAGTCATATGCAGTTTTTTGTTCTAGGAGTAAGAGTTGTTTTCTGGTAAGACGAGTCACTATTGTGCTCCAATTGCCATACACAGTGCAAATAGCACTGGCGTCTGTTCCCAGCAAGTACAGTGTATTAGACTGAAGAGGTTCTACTGTTCTTGTCAGTTTCCTAAGCAGAGTTGAACTAGATATGGCCCGTGTGTGGGAAGCACAGTTCTTTTGTTCTGATCAAGCTCACTGTTCTGGCCCTGTAGGAAACACAGTAGAGTAGAAGAGTGCTCTTTTTCTAAAGCAGAGTGTGTTTCTTGTAAGGCGAGCTAGCATTTGTTTCCCAGTCCTAAATGGCGTTGAATCACATACAGTTTGTGGTCCTACGAGCAAGAGTTGTTTTCTGGTAAGCAAAGTCACTATTGCACTCTAATTGCCATACACAGTGTAAATAGCACTCGCGTGTGTTCCCAGCAAGTACAGTGTATTGGACTGAAGAGGAGCTACTGTTCTTGTCAGTTTCCTAAGCAGAGTTGAACTACATATGGTCCGTGTGTGTAGGAAGCACAGTTCTTTTCTTCTGAGCAAGCTCACTGTTCTGGCCCTATAGGAAACACAGTAGAGTAGAAGAGTGCTCTTTTCCCAAAAGTAGAATGTGTTTCTTGTAAGGTGAGCTAGAGATTGTTTCCCAGTCCTAAATGGAGTTGAGTCACATGCAGTTTCTGGTCCTACGAGCAAGAGTTGTTTTCTGGTAAGACGAGTCACTATTGTGCTCCAATTGCCATACACAGTGCAAATAGCACTCGCGTCTGTTCTCAGCAAGTACAGTGTATCGGACTGAAGAGGAGCTGCTGTTCTTGTCAGTTTCCTAAGCAGAGTTGAAGTAGATATGGCCCGTGTGTTTAGGAAGCACAGTTATTATGTTCTGAGCAAGCTCATTGTTCTGGTCCTACAGGAAACACAGTAGAGTAGAAGAGTGCTCTTTTCTCTAAAGCAGAGTGTGTTTCTTGTAAGGCGAGCTCGCGTTTGTTTCCCAGTCCTAAATGGAGTGGAATCACAGACAGTTTTTGGTCCTACGAGCAAGAGTTGTTTTCTGGTAAGAAGAGTCACTATTGCGCTCCAATTGCCATACACAGTGCAAATAGCACTCGTGTCTGTTCCCAGCATGTACAGTGTATTGGACTGAATAGGAGCTACTGTTCTTATCAGTTTCCTAAGCAGAATTGAACTAGATATGGCCGTGTGTGTAGGAAGCACAGTTCTTTTGTTCTGAGCAAGCTCACTGTTCGGACCCCATAGAAAACAAAGTAGAGTAGAAGAGTGCTCTTTTCCCAAAAGCAGAGTATGTTTCTTGTAAGGCGAGCTAGCGTTTGTTTCCCAGTCCTAAATGGAGTTGAATCACATGCAGTTTGTGTTCCTAGGAGCAAGAGTTGTTTTCTGGTAAGGAAAGTCACTATTGTGCTCACATTTCCATACACAGTGCAAATAGCACTCGCGTCTGTTCCCAGCAGGTACAGTGTATTGGACTGAAGAGGAGCTACTGTTCTTGTCAGTTTCCTAAGCAGAGTTGAACTAGATAAGGCCCGTGTGTGTAGGAAGCACAGTTCTTATGTTCTGAGCAAGCTCACTGTTCTGGCCCTATAGGAAACACAGTAGAGTAGAAAAGTGCTCTTTTCTCAAAAGCAGAGTGTGTTTCTTGTAAGGCAAGCTAGCGTTTGTTCCCTAGTCCTAAATGGAGTTGAATCACATGCAGTTTCTGGTCCTACGAACAAGAGTTTTTTTCTGGTAAGGAAAGACACTATTGCGCTCCCATTGCCATACACAGGGCAAATAGCACTCGCGTCTTTTCCCAGCAAGTACAGTGTATTGGACTGAAGAGGATCTACTGTTCTTGTCAGGTTCCTAAGCAGAATTGAAGTAGATATGGCCGTGTGTGTAGGAAGCACAGTTCTTTTGTTCTGAGCAAGCTCACTGTTCGGACCCCATAGGAAACACAGTAGAGTAGAAGAGTGCTCTTTTCTCAAAAGCAGAGTGTGTTTCTTGTAAGGCGAGCTAGCGTTTGTTTTCCAGTCCTAAATGGAGTTGAATCACTTGCAGTTTGTGTTCCTAGGAGCAAGAGTTGTTTTCTGTTAAGGAAAGTCACTATTGTGCTCTCATTGACATACACAGTGCAAATAGCACTCGCGTCTGTTCCCAGCAAGTACAGTGTATTGTACTGAAGAGGCGCTACTGTTCTTGTCAGTTTCCTAAGCAGAGTGGAACTAGATATGGCCCCTATGTGTAGGAAGCACAGTCCTTTTGTTCTGAGCAAGCTCACTGTTCTGGCCATAGAGGAAACACAGTAGAGTAGAAGAGTGCTCTTTTCTCAAAAGCAGAGTGTGTTTCTTGTAAGGCAAGCTAGCGTTTGTTTCCCATTCCTAAATGGAGTTGAATCACATGCAGTTTCTGGACCTATGAGCAAGAGTTGTTTTCTGGTAAGGAAAGTCACTATTGCGCTCCCATTGCCATACACAGTGCCAATAGCACTCTCGTCTGTTCCCAGCAAGTACAGTGTATTGGACTGAAGAGGAGCTACTGTTCTTGTCAGTTTCCTAAGCAGAGTTGAACTAGATATGGCCCGTGTGTGTAGGAAACACAGTTCTTATGTTCTGAGCAAGCTCATTGTTCTGACCCTATAGGAAACCCAGTAGAGTAGAAGAGTGCTCTTTTCTCAAAAGCAGAGTGTGTTTCTTGTAAGGCAAGCTAGCGTTTGTTTCCTAGTCCTAAATGGAGTTGAATCACATGCAGTTTCAGGTCCTACGAACAAGAGTTGTTTTCTGGTAAGGAAAGTCACATTGCGCTCCCATTGCCATACACTGCGCAAATAGCACTCGCATCTGTTCCCAGCAAGTACAGTGTATTGGACTGAAGAGGATCTACTGTTCTTGTCAGGTTCCTAAGCAGACTTGAACTAGATATGGTCGTGTGTGTAGGAAGCACAGTTTTTTTGTTCTGAGCAAGCTCACTGTTCGGACCCCATAGAAAACACAGTAGAGTAGAAGAGTGCTTTTTTCTCAAACGCAGAGTGTGTTTCTTTTAAGGCGAGCTAGCTTTTGTTTCCCATTAATAAATGGAGTGGAATCACACGCAGTTTCTGGTCCTACGAGCAAGAGATGTTTTCTGGTAAGGAAAGTCACTATTGTGCTCCCATTGCCATACACAGTGCAAATAGCCCTCCCGTCTGTTCCCAGCAAGTACAGTGTATTGGACTGAAGAGGAGCTACTGTTCTTGTCAGTTTCCTAGAAAGAGTTGAACTAGATATGGCCCGTGTGTTTAGGAAGCACAGTTCTTTTTTTCTGACCAAGCTCACTGTTCTGGCCCTATAGGAACACAGTAGAGTAGAAGAGTGCTCTTTTCTCAAAAGCAGAGTGTGTTTCTTGTAAAGCGAGCTAGAGTTTGTTTCCCAGTCCTAAATGGAGTGGAATCACATGCAGTTTCTGGTCCTATGAGCAAGAGTTGTTTTCTGGTAAGGAAAGTCACGATGGTGCTCCCATTGCCATACACAGTGCAAATAGCCCTCCCGTCTCTTCCCAGCTAGTACAGTGTATTGGACTGAAGAGGATCTACTGTTCTTGTCAGTTTCCTAAGCAGAGTTGAACTAGATATGGCCCGTGTGTGGGAAGCACAGTTCTTTTGTTCTGAGCAAGCTCACTGTTCTGGCCCTGTAGGAAACACAGTAGAGTAGAAGAGTGCTCTTTTTCTAAAGCAGAGTGTGTTTCTTGTAAGGCGAGCTAGCATTTGTTTCCCAGTCCTAAATGGAGTTGAGTCACATGCAGTTTCTGGTCGTACGAGCAAGAGTTGTTTTCTGGTAAGACGAGTCACTATTGTGCTCCAATTGCCATACACAGTGCAAATAGCACTCGCGTGTGTTCTCAGCAAATACAGTGTATCGGACTGAAGAGGAGCTGCTGTTCTTGTCAGTTTCCTAAGCAGAGTTGAACTAGATATGGCCCGTGTGTTTAGGAAGCACAGTTATTATGTTCTGAGCAAGCTCATTGTTCTGGTCCTACAGGAAACACAGTAGAGTAGAAGAGTGCTCTTTTCTCTAAAGCAGAGTGTGTTTCTTGTAAGGCGAGCTCGCGTTTGTTTCCCAGTCCTAAATGGAGTTGAATCACAGACAGTTTTTGGTCCTATGAGCAAGAGTTGTTTTCTGGTAAGAAGAGTCACTATTGCGCTCCAATTGCCATACACAGTGCAAATAGCACTCGTGTCTGTTCCCAGCAAGTACAGTGTATTGGACTGAATAGGAGCTACAGTTCTTGTCAGTTTCCTAAGCAGAATTGAACTAGATATGGCCGTGTGTGTAGGAAGCACAGTTCTTTTGTTCTGAGCAAGCTCACTGTTCAGACCCCGTAGGAAACACAGTAGAGTAGAAGAGTGCTCTTTTCTCAAAAGCAGAGTGTGTTTCTTGTAAGGCAAGCTAGCGTTTGTTTTCCAGTCCTAAATGGAGTTGAATCACATGCAGTTTGTGTTCCTAGGAGCAAGAGTTGTTTTCTGTTAAGGAAAGTCACTATTGCGCTCTCATTGCCATACACAGTGCAAATAGCACTCGCGTCTGTTCCCAGCAAGTACAGTGTATTGGACTGATGAGGAGCTACTGTTCTTGTCAGTTTCCTAAGCAGAGTTGAACTAGATATGTCCCCTGTGTATAGGAAGCACAGTCCTTTTGTTCTGAGCAAGCTCACTGTTCTGGCCATAGAGGAAACACAGTAGAGTAGAAGAGTGCTCTTTTCTCAAAAGCAGAGTGTGTTTCTTGTGAGCAGAGCTACCGTTTGTTTCCCAGTCCTAAATGGATTTGAGTCACATGCAGGTTGTGGTCCTAAGAGCAAGAGTTGTTTTCTGGTAAGAAGAGTCACTATTGCGCTCCCATTGCCATACAGACTACAAATAGCACTCGTGTCTGTTCCCAGCAAGTACAGTGTATTAGACTGAAGAGGAGCTACTGTTCTTGTCAGTAACCTAAGCAAAGTTGAATTAGATATGGCCCATGTGTGTAGGAAGCACAGTTCTTTTGTTCTGAGCAAGCTCACTGTTCGGACACCATAGGAAACCCAGTAGAGTAGATGAGTGCTCTTTCCTCAAAAGCAGAGTATGTTTCTTGTAGGCGAGCTAGCGTTTGTTTCCCAGTCCTAAATGGAGTTGAATTACATGCAGTTTCTGGTCCTACGAGCAATAGTTGTTTTCTGGTAAGAAGAATCACTATTGTGCTCTCAATGTCATACACAGTGCAAATAGCATTGGCGTCGGTTCCCAACATGTACAGTGTATTGGACTGAAGAGAATCTACTGTTCTTGTCAGGTTCCTAAGCAGAATTGAACTAGATATGGTCGTTTGTGTAGGAAGCCCAGTTCTTTTGTTCTGAGCAAGTACACTGTTCTGGCCCTATAGGAAACACAGTAGAGTAGAAGAGTGCTCTTTTCTCAAAAGCAGAGCGTGTTTCTTGTAAGGCGAGCTAGCGTTTATTTCCCAGTCCTAAATGGAGTTGAATCACATGCAGTTTCTGGTCCTACGAACAAGAGCTGTTTTCTGGTAAGGAAAGTCACGTTACGCTCCCACTGCCATACACTGTGCAAATAGCACTCGCGTCTGTTCCCAGCAAGTACAGTGTATTGGACTGAAGAGGACCTACTGTTCTTGTCAGGTTCCTAAGCAGACTTGAACTAGATATGGCCGTGTGTGTAGGAAGCACAATTTTTTTGTTCTGAGCAATCTCACTGTTCAGACCCCATAGGAAACACAGTAGAGTGAAGAGTGCTTTTTTCTCAAAAGCAGAGTGTGTTTCTTTTAAGGCGAGCTAGCGTTTGTTTCCCATTCCTAAATGGAGTGGAATCACATGCAGTTTCTGGTCCTATGAGCAAGAGTTGTTTTCTGGTAAGGAAAGTCACGATGGTGCACCCATTGCCATACACAGTGCAAATAGCCCTCCCGTCTCTTCCCAGAAAGTACAGTGTATTGGACTGAAGAGGAGCTACTGTTCTTGTCAGTTTCCTAAGAAGAGTTTAACTAGATATGGCCCCTGTGTGTAGGAAGCACAGTTCTTTTTTTCTGAGCAAGCACACTGTTCTGGCCCTATAGGAAACACAGTAGAGTAGAAGAGTGCTCTTTTCTCAAAAGCAGAGTGTGTTTCTTGTAAAGCGAGCTAGAGTTTGTTTCCCAGGCCTAAGTGGAGTTGAGTCACATGCAATTTTTTGTTCTATGAGCAAGAGTTGTTTTCTGGTAAGCAAAGTCACTATTGCACTCTAATTGCCATACACAGTGTAAATAGCACTCGCGTGTGTTCCCAGCAAGTACAGTGTATTGGACTGAAGAGGAGCTACTGTTCTTGTCAGTTTCCTAAGCAGAGTTGAACTACATATGGTCCGTGTATGTAGGAAGCACAGTTCATTTGTTCTGAGCAAGCTAACTGTTCTGGCCCTATAGGAAACACAGTAGAGTAGAAGAGTGCTCTTTTCAAAAAAGTAGAATGTGTTCCTTGTAAGGTGAGCTAGAGTTTGTTTCCAGTTCCTAAATGGAGTTGAGTCACATGCAGTTTCTGGTCGTACGAGCAAGAGTTGTTTTCTGGTAAGACGAGTCACTATTGTGCTCCAATTGCCATACACAGTGCAAATAGCACTCGCGTCTGTTCTCAGCAAGTACAGTGTATCGGACTGAAGAGGAGATACAGTTCTTGTCAGTTTCCTAAGCAGAGTTGAACTAGATATGGCCCGTGTGTGTAGGAAACACAGTTATTATGTTCTAAGCAAGCTCATTGTTCTGGCCCTATAGGAAACACAGTAGAGTAGAAGAGTGCTCTTTTCTCAAAAGCAGAGTGTGTTTCTTGTAAGGCAAGCTAGCGTTTGTTTCCTAGTCCTAAATGGAGTTGAATCACATGCAGTTTCAGGTCCTACGAACAAGAGTTGTTTTCTGGTAAGGAAAGTCACATTGCGCTCCCATTGCCATACACTGTGCAAATAGCAATCGCGTCTGTTCCCAGCAAGTACAGTGTATTGGACTGAAGAGGATCTACTGTTCTTGTCAGGTTCCTAAGCAGACTTGCACTAGATATGGCCGTGTGTGTAGGAAGCACAGTTTTTTTGTTCTGAGCAAGCTCACTGTTCGGACCCCATAGAAAACACAGTAGAGTAGAATAGTGCTTTTTTCTCAAACGTAGAGTGTGTTTCTTTTAAGGTGAGCTAGCTTTTGTTTCCCATTCCTAAATGGAGTGGAATCACATGCAGTTTCTGGTCCTACGAGCAAGAGTTGTTTTCTGGTAAGGAAAGTCACTATTGTGCTCCCATTGCCATACACAGTGCAAATAGCCCTCCCGTCTGTTCCCAGCAATTACAGTGTATTGGACTGAAGAGGAGGTACTGTTCTTGTCAGTTTCCTAAGTAGAGTTGAACTAGATATGGCCCGTGTGTTTAGGAAGCACAGTTCTTTTTTTCTGAGCAAGCTCACTGTTCTGGCCCTATAGAAACACAGTAGAGTAGAAGAGTGCTCTTTTCTCAAAAGCAGAGTGTGTTTCTTGTAAAGCGAGCTAGAGTTTGTTTCCCAGTCCTAAATGGAGTTGAGTCACATGCAGTTTTTTGTTCTATGAGCAAGAGTTGTTTTCTGGTAAGACGAGTCACTATTGTGCTCCAATTGCCATACACAGTGCAAATAGCACTGGCGTCTGTTCCCAGCAAGTACAGTGTATTAGACTGAAGAGGTTCTACTGTTCTTGTCAGTTTCCTAAGCAGAGTTGAACTAGATATGGCCCGTGTGTGGGAAGCACAGTTCTTTTGTTCTGAGCAAGCTCAGTGTTCTGGCCCTGTAGGAAACACAGTAGAGTAGAAGAGTGCTCTTTTTCTAAAGCAGAGTGTGTTTCTTGTAAGGCGAGCTAGCGTTTGTTCCCTAGTCGTAAATGGAGTTGAATCACATGCAGTTTCTGGTCCTATGAACAAGAGTTTTTTTCTGGTAAGGAAAGTCACTATTGCGCTCCCATTGCCATACACAGGGCAAATAGCACTCGCGTCTTTTCCCAGCAAGTACAGTGTATTGGACTGAGAGGATCTACTGTTCTTGTCAGGTTCCTAAGCAGAAATGAACTAGTTATGGCCGTGTGTGTAGGAAGCACAGTTCTTTTGTTCTGAGCAAGCTCACTGTTCAGACCCCATAGGAAACACAGTAGAGTAGAAGAGTGCTCTTTTCTCAAAAGCAGAGTGTGTTTCTTGTAAGGCAAGCTAGCGTTTGTTTTCCAGTCCTAAATGGAGTTGAATAACATGCAGTTTGTGTTCCTAGGAGCAAGAGTTGTTTTCTGTTAAGGAAAGTCACTATTGCGCTTTCATTGCAATACACAGTGCAAATAGCACTCACGTCTGTTCCCAGCAAGTACAGTGTATTGGACTGATGAGGAGCTACTGTTCTTGTCAGTTTCCTAAGCAGAGTTGAACTAGATATGGCCCCTGTGTGTAGGAAGCACAGTCCTTTTGTTCTGAGCAAGCTCACTGTTCTGGCCATAGAGGAAACACAGTAGAGTAGAAGAGTGCTCTTTTCTCAAAAGCAGAGTGTGTTTCTTGTAAAGCGAGCTAGAGTTTGTTTCCCAGGCCTAAGTGGAGTTGAGTCACATGCAATTTTTTGTTCTATGAGCAAGAGTTGTTTTCTGGTAAGACGAGTCACTATTGTGCTCCAATTGCCATACACAGTGTAAATAGCACTCGCGTGTGTTCCCAACAAGTACAGTGTATTGGACTGAAGAGGAGCTACTGTTCTTGTCAGTTTCCTAAGCAGAGTTGAACTACATATGGTTCGTGTGTGTAGGAAGCACAGTTCTTTTGTTCTGAGCAAGCTAACTGTTCTGGCCCTATAGGAAACACAGTAGAGTAGAAGAGTGCTCTTTTCCCAAAAGTAGAATGTGTTTCTTGTAAGGTGAGCTAGAGTTTGTTTCCCAGTCCTAAATGGAGTTGAGTCACATGCAGTTTCTGGTCGTACGAGCAAGAGTTGTTTTCTGGTAAGACGAGTCACTATTGTGCTCCAATTGCCATACACAGTGCAAATAGCACTCGCGTCTGTTCTCAGCAAGTACAGTGTATCGGACTGAAGAGGAGCTGCTGTTCTTGTCAGTTTCCTAAGCAGAGTTGAACTAGATATGGCCCGTGTGTTTAGGAAGCACAGTTATTATGTTCTGAGCAAGCTCACTCTTCTGGTCCTACAGGAAACACAGTAGAGTAGAAGAGTGCTCTTTTCTCTAAAGCAGAGTGTGTTTCCTGTAAGGCGAGCTCGCGTTTGTTTCCCAGTCCTAAATGGAGTTGAATCACAGACAGTTTATGGTCCTACGAGCAAGAGTTGTTTTCTGGTAAGAAGAATCACTATTGCGCTCCCATTGTCATACAGAGGGCAAATAGCACTGGTGCCTGTTCCCAGCATGTGCAGTGTATTTGACTGGAGGGTATACTGTTCTTGTCAGTTTGCTAAGCTGAATTGAACTAGATATGGCCGTGTGTGTAGGAAGCACACTTCTTTTGTTCTGTGCAGTCTCACTGTTCTGGCCCTATAGGAAACACAGTAGAGTAGAAGAGTGCTCTTTTCTCAAAAGCAGAGTGTGTTTCTTGTAAGGAGAGCTAGCGTTTTTTTCCCAGTCCTATATGGAGTTGAATCACATGCAGTTTCTGATCCTACGAGCAAGAGTTGTTTTCTGGTAAGAAGAGTCACTATTGCGCTCCCATTGTCATACACAGGGCAAATAGCACTGGCGTCGGTTCCCAGCATGTACAGTGTATTGGACTGAAGAGAATCTACTGTTCTTCTCAGGTTCCTAAGCAGAAATGAACTAGATATGGCCGTGTATGTAGGAAGCACTGTTCTTTTGTTCTGAGCATGCTCACTGTTCGGACCCCATAGGAAACACAGTAGAGTAGAAGAGTGATCTTTTCTCTAAAGCAGAGTGTGTTTCTTGTAAGGCAAGCTAGCATTTGTTTCCCAGACCTAAATGGAGTTGAATCACATGCAGTTTCTGGTCCTACAAGCAAGAGATGTTTTCTGGTAGGGAAAGTGACTATTGCGATCTCATTGACATACACAGTTCAAATAGCACTTGCTTCTGTTCCCAGCAAGTACAGTGTATTGGACTGAAGAGGAGCTACTGTTCTTGTCAGTTTCCTAAGCAGAATTGAACTAGATATGGCCCGTGTGTGTAGGAAACACAGTTATTATGTTCTAAGCAAGCTCATTGTTCTGGCCCTATAGGAAACACAGTAGAGTAGAAGAGTGCTCTTTTCTCAAAAGCAGAGTGTGTTTCTTGTAAGGCAAGCTAGCGTTTGTTTCCTAGTCCTAAATGGAGTTGAATCACATGCAGTTTCAGGTCCTACGAACAAGAGTTGTTTTCTGGTAAGGAAAGTCACATTGCGCTCCCATTGCCATACACTGTGCAAATAGCAATCGCGTCTGTTCCCAGCAAGTACAGTGTATTGGACTGAAGAGGATCTACTGTTCTTGTCAGGTTCCTAAGCAGACTTGCACTAGATATGGCCGTGTGTGTAGGAAGCACAGTTTTTTTGTTCTGAGCAAGCTCACTGTTCGGACCCCATAGAAAACACAGTAGAGTAGAATAGTGCTTTTTTCTCAAACGTAGAGTGTGTTTCTTTTAAGGCGAGCTAGCTTTTGTTTCCCATTCCTAAATGGAGTGGAATCACATGCAGTTTCTGGTCCTACGAGCAAGAGTTGTTTTCTGGTAAGGAAAGTCACTATTGTGCTCCCATTGCCATACACAGTGCAAATAGCCCTCCCGTCTGTTCCCAGCAATTACAGTGTATTGGACTGAAGAGGAGCTACTGTTCTTGTCAGTTTCCTAAGTAGAGTTGAACTAGATATGGCCCGTGTGTTTAGGAAGCACAGTTCTTTTTTTCTGAGCAAGCTCACTGTTCTGGCCCTATAGAAACACAGTAGAGTAGAAGAGTGCTCTTTTCTCAAAAGCAGAGTGTGTTTCTTGTAAAGCGAGCTAGAGTTTGTTTCCCAGTCCTAAATGGAGTTGAGTCACATGCAGTTTTTTGTTCTATGAGCAAGAGTTGTTTTCTGGTAAGACGAGTCACTATTGTGCTCCAATTGCCATACACAGTGCAAATAGCACTGGCGTCTGTTCCCAGCAAGTACAGTGTATTAGACTGAAGAGGTTCTACTGTTCTTGTCAGTTTCCTAAGCAGAGTTGAACTAGATATGGCCCGTGTGTGGGAAGCACAGTTCTTTTGTTCTGAGCAAGCTCAGTGTTCTGGCCCTGTAGGAAACACAGTAGAGTAGAAGAGTGCTCTTTTTCTAAAGCAGAGTGTGTTTCTTGTAAGGCGAGCTAGCGTTTGTTCCCTAGTCGTAAATGGAGTTGAATCACATGCAGTTTCTGGTCCTATGAACAAGAGTTTTTTTTCTGGTAAGGAAAGTCACTATTGCGCTCCCATTGCCATACACAGGGCAAATAGCACTCGCGTCTTTTCCCAGCAAGTACAGTGTATTGGACTGAGAGGATCTACTGTTCTTGTCAGGTTCCTAAGCAGAAATGAACTAGATATGGCCGTGTGTGTAGGAAGCACAGTTCTTTTGTTCTGAGCAAGCTCACTGTTCAGACCCCATAGGAAACACAGTAGAGTAGAAGAGTGCTCTTTTCTCAAAAGCAGAGTGTGTTTCTTGTAAGGCAAGCTAGCGTTTGTTTTCCAGTCCTAAATGGAGTTGAATAACATGCAGTTTGTGTTCCTAGGAGCAAGAGTTGTTTTCTGTTAAGGAAAGTCACTATTGCGCTCTCATTGCAATACACAGTGCAAATAGCACTCACGTCTGTTCCCAGCAAGTACAGTGTATTGGACTGATGAGGAGCTACTGTTCTTGTCAGTTTCCTAAGCAGAGTTGAACTAGATATGGCCCCTGTGTGTAGGAAGCACAGTCCTTTTGTTCTGAGCAAGCTCACTGTTCTGGCCATAGAGGAAACACAGTAGAGTAGAAGAGTGCTCTTTTCTCAAAAGCAGAGTGTGTTTCTTGTAAAGCGAGCTAGAGTTTGTTTCCCAGGCCTAAGTGGAGTTGAGTCACATGCAATTTTTTGTTCTATGAGCAAGAGTTGTTTTCTGGTAAGACGAGTCACTATTGTGCTCCAATTGCCATACACAGTGTAAATAGCACTCGCGTGTGTTCCCAACAAGTACAGTGTATTGGACTGAAGAGGAGCTACTGTTCTTGTCAGTTTCCTAAGCAGAGTTGAACTACATATGGTTCGTGTGTGTAGGAAGCACAGTTCTTTTGTTCTGAGCAAGCTAACTGTTCTGGCCCTATAGGAAACACAGTAGAGTAGAAGAGTGCTCTTTTCCCAAAAGTAGAATGTGTTTCTTGTAAGGTGAGCTAGAGTTTGTTTCCCAGTCCTAAATGGAGTTGAGTCACATGCAGTTTCTGGTCGTACGAGCAAGAGTTGTTTTCTGGTAAGACGAGTCACTATTGTGCTCCAATTGCCATACACAGTGCAAATAGCACTCGCGTCTGTTCTCAGCAAGTACAGTGTATCGGACTGAAGAGGAGCTGCTGTTCTTGTCAGTTTCCTAAGCAGAGTTGAACTAGATATGGCCCGTGTGTTTAGGAAGCACAGTTATTATGTTCTGAGCAAGCTCACTCTTCTGGTCCTACAGGAAACACAGTAGAGTAGAAGAGTGCTCTTTTCTCTAAAGCAGAGTGTGTTTCCTGTAAGGCGAGCTCGCGTTTGTTTCCCAGTCCTAAATGGAGTTGAATCACAGACAGTTTATGGTCCTACGAGCAAGAGTTGTTTTCTGGTAAGAAGAATCACTATTGCGCTCCCATTGTCATACAGAGGGCAAATAGCACTGGTGCCTGTTCCCAGCATGTGCAGTGTATTTGACTGGAGGGTATACTGTTCTTGTCAGTTTGCTAAGCTGAATTGAACTAGATATGGCCGTGTGTGTAGGAAGCACACTTCTTTTGTTCTGTGCAGTCTCACTGTTCTGGCCCTATAGGAAACACAGTAGAGTAGAAGAGTGCTCTTTTCTCAAAAGCAGAGTGTGTTTCTTGTAAGGAGAGCTAGCGTTTTTTTCCCAGTCCTATATGGAGTTGAATCACATGCAGTTTCTGATCCTACGAGCAAGAGTTGTTTTCTGGTAAGAAGAGTCACTATTGCGCTCCCATTGTCATACACAGGGCAAATAGCACTGGCGTCGGTTCCCAGCATGTACAGTGTATTGGACTGAAGAGAATCTACTGTTCTTCTCAGGTTCCTAAGCAGAAATGAACTAGATATGGCCGTGTATGTAGGAAGCACTGTTCTTTTGTTCTGAGCATGCTCACTGTTCGGACCCCATAGGAAACACAGTAGAGTAGAAGAGTGATCTTTTCTCTAAAGCAGAGTGTGTTTCTTGTAAGGCAAGCTAGCATTTGTTTCCCAGACCTAAATGGAGTTGAATCACATGCAGTTTCTGGTCCTACAAGCAAGAGATGTTTTCTGGTAGGGAAAGTGACTATTGCGATCTCATTGACATACACAGTTCAAATAGCACTTGCTTCTGTTCCCAGCAAGTACAGTGTATTGGACTGAAGAGGAGCTACTGTTCTTGTCAGTTTCCTAAGCAGAATTGAACTAGATATGGCCCGTGTGTGTAGGAAGCAGAGGTCTTTTGTTCTGAGCAAGCTCACTGTTCGGACCCCATAGGAAACCCAGTAGAGTAGATGAGTGCTCTTTTCTCAAAAGCAGAGTGTGTTTCTTGTAGGCGAGCTAGCGTTTGTTTCCCAGTCCTAAATGGAGTTGAATCACATGCAGTTTCTGGTCCTACGAGCAAGAGTTGTTTTCTGGTAAGAAGAATCACTATTGTGCTCACAATGTCATACACAGTGCAAATAGCTTTGGCGTCGGTTCCCAGCAAGTACAGTGTATTGGACTGAAGAGGAGCTACTGTTCTTGTCAGTTTCCTAAGCAGAGTTGAACTAGATATGGCCCGTGTGTGTAGGAAGCACAGTTATTTTTTTTTTAAGCAAGCTCACTGTTCGGACCCCATAGGAAACACAGTTGTGTAGAGAAGTGCTCTTTTCTCAAAAGCAGAGTGTGTTTCTGGTAAGGCGGGCTAGCGTTTTTTTCCCAGTACTATATGGAGTTGAATCCCATGCAGTTTCTGGTCCTACGAGCAAGAGTTATTTTCTGGTAAGAAGAGTCACTATTGTGCTCCCATTGTCATACACAGGGCAAATAGCACTGGCGTCGGTTCCCAGCAAGTACAGTGTATTGGACTGAAGAGGAACTACTGTTCTTGTCAGTTTCCTAAGCAGAATTGAACTAGATATGGCCGTGTGTGTAGGAGGCACAGTTCTCTTGTTCTGATCAAGCTCACTGTTCTGGCCCTATAGGAAACACAGTAGAGTAGATGAGTGCTCTTTTCTCTAAAGCAGAGTGTGTTTCTTGTAAGGCGAGCTAGCGTTTGTTTCCCAGTACTAAATGGAGTTGAATCACTTGCAGTTTCTGGTCATATGAGCAAGAGTTGTTTTCTGGTAAGGAAAGTCACTATTGCGCTCCCATAGCCATACATAGTGCAAAAAGCACTCGCGTCTGTTCCCAGCAAGTACAGTGTATTGGACTGAAGAGGAGCTACTGTTCTTGTCATTTTCCTAAGAGGAGTTGAACTAGATATGGCCCGTGTGTGTAGGAAACACAGTTCTTTTTTTCTGAGAAAGCACACTGTGCGGACACCATAGGAAACACAGTAGAGTAGATGAGTGCTCTTTTCTCAAAATTAGATTGTGTTCCTTGAAAGGCGAGCTAGTATTTACTTCCCAGTCAGAAATGGAGTTGAATCCCATGCAGTTTCTGGTCCTACGAGTAAGAGTTGTTTTCTGGTAAGAAGAGTCACTATTGTGCTCCCATTGCCATACACAGTGCAAATAGCACTTGCGTCTGTTCCCAGCAAGTACAGTGTATTGGACTGAAGAGGAGCTACTGTTCTTGTCAGTTTCCTAAGCAGAGTTGAACCAGATATGGCCCGTGTGTGTAGTAAGCACAGTTCTTTTGTTCTGAGCAAGCTCACTGTTCAGACACCATAGGAAACACAGTAGAGTAGAAGAGTGCTCTTTTCTCAAAAGTAGAGTGTGTTTCTTGTAAGGCGAGCTAGCATTTTTTCCCAGTCCTAAATGGAGTTGAATCACATGCAGTTTCTGGTCCTATGAGCAAGAGTTGTTTTCTGGTAAGAATAGTCAATATTGCGCACCCATTGTCATACACAGGGCAAATAGCACTTGCGTCTGTTCCCAGCAAGTACAGTGTATTGGACTGAAGAGGAGCTACTGTTCTTGTCAGTTTCCTAAGCAGAGTTGAACCAGATATGGCACGTGTTTGTAGGAAGCACAGGTCTTTTTTTCTGAGCAATCTCACAGTTCGGACCCCTTAGGAAACACAATAGAGTAGAAGAGTGTCCTTTTCTCAAAAGCAGAGTGTGTTCCTTGTAAGGCGAGCTAGCATTTGTTTCCCAGTCCTAAATGGAGTTGAATCACATCCAGTTTCGGGTCCTATGAGCAAGAGTTGTTTTCTGTTAAGGAAAGTCACTATTGCGCTCCCATTCCCATACATAGTGCAAATAGCACTCGCGTCTGCTCCCAGCAAGTACAGTGTATTGGACTGAAGAGGAGCTACTGTTCTTGTCATTTTCATAAGAGGAGTTGAACCAGATATATCCCATGTGTGTAGGAAGCACAGTTCTTTTGTTCTGAGAAAGCACACTATGCAGACATCATAGGAAACACAGTAGAGTAGATGAGTGCTCTATTCTCAAAATTTGATTGTTTTTCTTGAAAGTCGAGGTAGTGTTTGTTTCCCAGTCAGAAATGGAGTTGAGTCCCATGCAGTTTCTGGTACTACGAGCAAATTTGTTTTCTGGTAAGAAGAGTCACTATTGTGCTCCCATTGCCATACACAGTGCAAATAGCACTCGCGTCTGTTCCCAGCAAGTACAGTGTATTGGACTGAAGAGCAGCTACTGTTCTTGTCAGTTTCCTAAGCAGAGTTGAACTAGATATGGCCCGTGTGTGTAGGAAGCACAGTTCTTTTGTTCTGAGCAAGCTCACAGTTCGGACCACGTAGGAAACAAAATAGATTAGAAGAGTGCCCTTTTCTCAAAAGCAGAGTGTGTTTCCTGTAAGGCGAGACAGCGTTTGTTACCCTGTACTAAATGGAGTTGAATCCCATGCAGTTTGTGGTCCTACGAGCAAGAGTTGTTTTCTGGTAAGACGAGTCACTATTGTGCTCCAATTGCCATACACAGTGTAAATAGCACTCGTGTCTGTTCCCAGCAAGTACAGTGTATTGGACTGAAGAGGAGATACTGTTCTTGTCAGTTTCCTAAGCAGAGTTGAACTACATATGGTCCGTGTGTAGGAAGCACAGTTCTTTTGTTCTGAGCAAGCTCACTGTTTGGACCCCATAGGAAAAACAGTAGAGTAGAAGAGTGCTCTTTTCTCTAAAGCAGTGTGTTTCTTGTAAGGCGAGCTAGCATTTGTTTCCCAGTCCTAAACGGAGTTGAATCACATGCAGTTTCTGGTCCTACGAGCAAGAGTTGTTTTCTGGTAAGGAAAGTCACTATTGCGCTCCCATTGTCATACACAGTGCAAATAGCACATGCGTCTGTTCCCAGCAAGTACAGTGTATTGGACTGAAGAGGAGCTACTGTTCTTCTCAGTTTCCTAAGCAGAGTTGAACTAGATATGGCCCGTGTGTCTAGGAAGCACAGTTCATTTGTTCTGAGCAAGCTAACTGTTCTGCCCTATAGGAAACACAGTAGAGTAGAAGAGTGCTCTTTTCTCAAAAGCAGAGTGTGTTTCTTGTAAGGTGAGCTAGAGTTTGTTTCCCAGTCCTAAATGGAGTTGAGTCACATGAAGTTTCTGGTCGTACGAGCAAGAGTTGTTTTCTGGTAAGATGAGTCGCTATTGTGCTCCAATTGCCATACACAGTGCAAATAGCACTCACGTCTGTTCTCAGCAAGTACAGTGTATCGGACTGAAGAGGAGCTGCTGTTCTTGTCAGTTTCCTAAGCAGAGTTGAACTAGATATGGCCCGTGTGTTTAGGAAGCACAGTTATTATGTTCTGAGCAAGCTCACTCTTCTGGCCCTATAGGAAACACAGTAGAGTTGAAAAGTGCTCTTTTCTCAAAAGCAGAGTGTGTTTCTTGTAAGGCGAGCTAGCGTTTGTTTCCTAGTCCTAAATGGAGTTGAATCACATGCAGTTTCTCGTCCTACGAACAAGAGTTGTTTTCTGGTAAGGAAAGTCACTATTGCGCTCCCATTGCCATAAACAGGGCAAATAGCACTCGCGTCTTTTCAGAGCAAGTACAGTGCATTGGACTGAATAGGAGCAACTGTTCTTGTCAGTTTCCTAAGCAGAGTTGAACTACATATGGTCCTTGTGTGTAGGAAGCACAGTTCTTTTGTTCTGAACAAGCTCACTGTTTGGACCCCATAGGAAACACAGTAGAGTAGAAGAGTGCTCTTTTCTCTAAAGCAGAGTGTGTTTCTTGTAAGGTGAGCTAGCGTTTGTGTCTCAGTCCTAAATGGAGTGGAATCACATGCAGTTTCTGGTCCTACGAGCAAGAGTTGTTTTATGGTAAGAATAGTCACTATTGCGCTGCCATTGCCATACACAGGACAAATAGCACTGGCATCTGTTCCCAGCAAGTACAGTGTATTGGACTGAAGAGGATCTACTGTTCTTGTCAGGTTCCTAAGCAGAATTGAACTAGATATGGCCGTGTGTGTAGGAAGCACAGTTCTTTTGTTCTGAGAAAGCTCACTGTTCGGACCCCATAGGAAACACAGTAGAGTAGAAGAGTGCTCTTTTCTAAAAAGCAGAGAGTGTTTCTAGTAAGGCGAGCTAGCAATTGTTTCCCAGTCCTAAATGGCGTTGAATCACATGCAGTTTGTGTTCCTAGGAGCAAGAGTTGTTTTCTGTTAAGGAAAGTCACTATTGTGCTCTCATTTCCATACACAGTGCAAATAGCATTCGCGTCTGTTCCCAGCAAGTACAGTGTATGGGACTGAAGAGGAGCTACTGTTCTTGTCAGTTTACTAAGCAGAGTTGAACTAGTTATGGCCCGTGTGTTGGAAGCACTGTTCTTTTGTTCTGAGCAAGTTCACTGTTCTGGCCTTATAGGAAACACAGTAGAGAAGAAGATTGCTCTTTTCTCAAAAGCAGAGTGTGTTTCTTGTAAGGAGAGCTAGCGTTTGTTTCCCAGTCCTAAATGGAGTTGAATCCCATGCAGTTTCTGGTCCTACGAGCAAGACTTGTTTTCTGGTAAGAAGAGTCACTATTGCGCTCCCATTGTCATACACAGGGCAAATAGCACTGGCATCTGATCCCAGGAAGTACAGTGTATTGGACTGAAGAGGATCTACTGTTCTTGTCAGGTTCCTACGCAGAATTGAACTAGATATGGCCATGTGTGTAGAAAGCACAGTTCTTTTGTTCTGAGCAAGCTCACTGTTTGGACCCCATTGGAAACACAGTAGAGTAGAAGAGTGCTCTTTTCTCAAAAGCAGAGTGTGTTTATTGAAAGGCGAGCTAGTGTTTGTTTCCCAGTCAGAAATGGAATTGAATCCCATGCAGTTCCTGGTCCTACGAGCAAGAGATTTTTCTGGTAAGAAGTGTCACTATTGCGCTCCCATTGCCATAAACAGTGCAAATAGCACTGGCATCTGTTCCATGCATGTACAGAGTATTGGACTGAAGAGGAGCTACTGTTCTTGTCAGTTTCCTAAGCAGAGTTGAACTAGATATGGCCCCTGTGTGTAGGAATCACAGTTCTTTTGTTCTGAGCAAGTTCACTGTTCTGGCCCTATAGGAAACACAGTAGAGTAGAAGAGTGCTCTTTTCTCAAAAGCAGAGTGTGTTTCTTGTAAGGCAAGCTAGCGTTTCTTTCCCAGTCCTAAATGGAGTTGTGTCTCATGCAGTTTCTGGTCCTATGAGCAAGAGTTGTTTTCTGGTAAGAAGAGTCACTATTGCGCTCCCTTTGTCATACACAGGGCAAATAGCAATGGTGTCTGTTCCCAGCAAGTGCAGTGTATTTGACTAAAGAGCGTATACTATTCTCGTCAGTTTCCTAAGCAGAATTGAATTAGATACGGCCCGTGTGTGTAGGAAGCACAGTCCTTTTGTTCTGAGCAAGCTCATTGTTCTGGCCATAGAGGAAACACAGTAGAGTAGAAGAGTGCTCTTTTCTCAAAAGCAGAGTGTGTTTCTTGTGAGCAGAGCTAGCGTTTGTTTCACAGTCCTAAACGGAGGTGAGTCACATGCAGTTTGTGGTCCTAAGAGCAAGAGTTGTTTTCTGGTAAGAAGAGTAACTATTGCGCTCCCATTAACATACAGAGTACAAATAGCACTCGCGTCTCTTCCCAGCAAGTACAGTGTATTAGACTGAAGAGGAGCTACTGTTCTTGTCAGTAACCTAAGCAAAGTTGAATTAGATATGGCCCATGTGTGTAGGAAGCACAGTTCTTTTGTTCTGAGCAAGCTCACTGTTTGGACCCCATAGGAAACCCAATAGAGTAGATGAGTGCTCTTTTCTCAAAAGCAGAGTGTGTTTCTTGTAGGCGAGCTAGCGTTTGTTTCCCAGTCCTAAATGGAGTTGAATCCCATGCAGTTTCTGGTCCTACGAGCAAGAGTTGTTTTCTGGTAAGAAGAATCACTATTGTGCTCTCAATGTCATACACAGTGCAAATAGCATTGTCGTCGGTTCCCAGCATGTACAGTGTATTGGACTGAAGAGAATCTGCTGTTCTTGTCAGGTTCCTAAGCAGAATTGAACTAGATATGGTCGTGTGTGTAGGAAGCACAGTTCTTTTTTTCTGAGCAAGTTCACTGTTCTGGCCCTATAGGAAACACAGTAGAGTAGAAGAGTGCTCTTTTCTCAAAAGCATAGTGTGTTTCTTGTAAGGCATGCTAGCGTTTCTTTCCCAGTCCAAATGGAGTTGAGTCACTTGCAGTTTCTGGTCCTACGAGCAAGAGTTGTTTTCTGGTAAGAAGAGTCACTATTGCGCTCCCATTGTCATACAGAGGGCAAATAGCACTGGTGCCTGTTCCCAGCATGTGCAGTGTATTTGACTGGAGAGTATACTGTTCTTGTCAGCTTCCTAAGCTGAATTGAACAAGATATGGCCGTGTGTGTAGGAAACACACTTCTTTTGTTCTGTGCAATCTCACTGTTCTGGCCCTATAGGAAACACAGTAGAGTAGAAGAGTGATCTTCTCTCAAAAGCAGAGTGTGTTTCTGGCAAGGAGAGCTAGCGTTTTTTTTTTCCCAGTCCTATATGGAGTTGAATCACATGCAGTTTCTGATCCTACGAGCAAGAGTTGTTTTCTGGTAAGAAGAGTCACTATTGCGCTCCCATTGTCATACACAGGGCAAATAGCACTGGCGTCGGTTCCCAGCATGTACAGTGTATTGAACTGAATAGAATCTACTGTTCTTCTCAGGGACCTAAGCAGAAAGGCACTAGATATGGCCGTGTATGTAGGAAGCACTGTTCTTTTGTTCTGAGCATGCTCACTGTTCGGACCCCAAAAGAAACACAGTAGAGTAGAAGAGTGATCTTTTCTCTAAAGCAGAGTGTGTTTCTTGTAAGGCGAGCTAGCGTTTGTTTCCCAGACCTAAATGGAGTTGAATCACATGCAGTTTCTGGTCCTACAAGCAAGAGATGTTTCTGGTAGGGAAAGTCACTATTGTGATGTCATTGACATACACAGTTCAAATAGCACTTGCTTCTGTTCCCAGCAAGTACAGTGTATTGGACTGAAGAGGAGCTACTGTTCTTGTCAGTTTCCTAAGCAGAGTTGAACTAGATATGGCCCGTGTGTGTAGGAAGCACAGGTCTTCTGTTCTGAGCAAGCTCACTGTTCGGACCCCATAGGAAACCCAGTAGAAGAGATGAGTGCTCTTTTCTCAAAAGCAGAGTGTGTTTCTTGTAGGCAAGCTAGCGTTTGTTTCCCAGTCCTAAATGGAGTTGAATCCCATGCAGTTTCTGGTCCTACGAGCAAGAGTTGTTTTCTGGTAAGAAGAATCACTATTGCGCTCACAATGTCATACACAGTGCAAACAGCTTTGGCGTCGGTTCCCAGCAAGTGCAGTGTATTGGACTGAAGAGGAGCTACTGTTCTTGTCAGTTTCCTAAGCAGAGTTGAACTAGATATGGCCCGTGTGTGTAGGAAGCACAGTTATTTTTTTGTAAGCAAGCTCACTGTTCAGACCCCATTGGAAACACAGTAGTGTAGAGGAGTGCTCTTTTCTCAAAAGCAGAGTGTGTTTCTTGTAAGGCGAGCTAGTGTTTTTTTCCCAGTCCTATATGGAGTTGAATCCCATGCAGTTTCTGGTCCTACGAGCAAGAGTTGTTTTCTGGTAAGAAGAGTCACTATTGTGCTCCCATTGTCATACACAGGGCAAATAGCACTGGCGTCGGTTCCCAGCAAGTACAGTGTATTGGACTGAAGAGGATCTACTGTTCTTGTAAGTTTCCTAAGCAGAATTGAACTAGATATGGCCGTGTGTGTAGGAGGCACAGTTCTCTTGTTCTGATCAAGCTCACTGTTCTGGCCCTATAGGAAACACAGTAGAGTAGAAGAGTGCTCTTTTCTCAAAAGCAGAGTGTGTTTCTTGTAAGGCGAGCTAGCATTTGTTTCCCAGTCCTAAATGGAGTTGAATCACTTGCAGTTTCTGGTCCTATGAGCAAGAGTTGTTTTCTGGTAAGGAAAGTCACTATTGCGCTGCCATTGCCATACACAGTACAAATAGCACTCGCGTCTGTTCCCAGGAATTACAGTGTATCGGACTGAAGAGGAGCTACTGTTCTTGTCAGTTTCCTAAGCAGAGTTGAACTAGATATGGCCCGTGTGTAGGAAGCACAGTTCTTATGTTCTGATCAAGCTCACTGTTCTGGCACTATAGGAAACACAGTAGAGTAGAAGAGTGCTCTTTTCTCAAAAGCAGAGTGTGTTTCTTGTAAGGCGAGTTAGCGTTTGTTTCCCAGTCTTAAATGGAGTTGAATCACTTGCAGTTTCTGGTCCTATGAGCAAGAGTTGTTTTCTGGTAAGGAAAGTCACTATTGCGCTCCCATTGCCATACATAGTGCAAATAGCACTCGCGTCTGTTCCCAGCAAGTACAGTGTATTGGACTGAAGAGGAGCTACTGTTCTTTTCATTTTCCTAAGAAGAGTTGAACTAGATATGGCCCGTGTGTGTAGGAAACACAGTTCTTTTTTTCTGAGAAAGCACACTGTGCGGACACCATAGGAAACACAGTAGAGTAGATGAGTGCTCTTTTCTCAAAATTAGATTGTGTTCCTTGAAAGGCGAGCTAGTATTTACTTCCCAGTCAGAAATGGAGTTGAATCACATGCAGTTTCTTGTCCTACGAGCAAGAGTTGTTTTCTGGTAAGAAGAGTCAATATTGCGCACCCATTGTCATACACAGGGCAAATAGCACTTGCGTCTGTTCCCAGCAAGTACAGTATATTGGACTGAAGAGGAGCTACTGTTCTTGTCAGTTTCCTAAGCAGAGTTGAACCAGATATGGCCCGTGTGTGTAGTAAGCACAGGTCTTTTGTTCTGAGCAAACTCACAGTTCGGACCCCGTAGGAAACACAATAGAGTAGAAGAGTGCCCTTTTCTCAAAAGCAGAGTGTGTTTCTTGTAAGGTGAGCTAGCGTTTGTTTCCCAGTCCTAAATGGAGTTGAATCACATGCAGTTTCTGGTCCTACGAGCAAGAGTTGTTTTCTGGTAAGAAGAGTCAATATTGCGCTCCCATTGTCATACACAGGGCAAATAGCACTGGCGTCGGTTCCCAGCATGTACAGTGTATTGGACTGAAGAGGATCTACTGTTCTTTTCAGTTTTCTAAGCAAAATTGAACTAGATATGGCCGTGTGTGTAGGAGGCACAGTTCTCTTGTTCTGATCAAGCTCACTGTTCTGGCCCTATAGGAAACACAGTAGAGTAGAAGAGTGCTCTTTTCTCAAAAGCAGAGTGTGTTTCTTGTAAGGCGAGCTAGCGTTTGTTTCCCAGTCCTAAATGGAGTTGAATCACATCCAATTTCTGGTCCTATGAGCAAGAGTTGTTTTCTGGTAAGGAAAGTCACTATTGCGTTCCCATTGCCATACATAGTGCAAATAGCACTCGCGTCTGTTCCCAGCAAGTACAGTGTATTGCACTGAAGAGGAGCTACTCTTCTTGTCATTTTCCTAAAAGGAGTTGAACTAGATATGGCTCGTGTGTGTAGGAAGCACAGTTCTTTTGTTCTGAGAAAGCACACTGTGCAGACACCATAGGAAACACAGTAGAGTAGATGAGTGCTCGTTTCTCAAAATTAAATTGTGTTTCTTGAAAGGCGAGCTAGTATTTGCTTCCCAGTCAAAAATGGAGTTGAATCCCATGCCGTTTCTGGTCCTACGAGCAAGAGTTTTTTTCTGGTAAGAAGAGTCACTATTGCGCTCCCATTGTCATACACAGTGCAAATAGCACTGGCGTCTGTTCCCAGCAAGTACGGTGTATTGGACTGAAGAGCAGCTACTGTTCTTCTCAGTTTCCTAAGCAGACTTGAACTAGATATGGCCCGTGTGTGTAGGAAGCACAGTTCTTTTTTTCTGAGCAAGCTCACTGTTCTGGCCCTATAGGAAACACAGTAGAGTAGAAGAGTGCTCTTTTCTCAAAAGCAAAGTGTGTTTCTTGTAAAGCGAGCTAGAGATTGTTTCCCAGTCCTAAATGGAGTTTAATCACATGCAGTTTCTGGTCCTACGAGCAAGAGTTGTTTTCTGGTAAGAAGAGTCACTATTGCGCTGCCATTGCAATACACAGGACAAATAGCACTGGCGTCTGTTCCCAGCAAGTACAGTGTATTGGATTCAAGAGGATATACTGTTCTTGTCAGGTTCCTAAGCAGACTTGAACTAGATATGGCCGTGTGAGTAGGAAGCACAGTTTTTTTGTTCTGAGCAAGCCTACTGTTCGGAACACATAGGAAACACAGTAGAGTAGAAAATTGCTCTTTTCTCAAAAGCAGAGTGTGTTTCTTGGAAGTCGAGCTAGCGTTTGTTTCCCAGTCTTAAATGGAGTTGAGTCACATGCAGTTTTTTGTCCTACGAGCAAGAGTTGTTTTCTGGTAAGACAAGTCACTATTGTGCTCCAATTGCCATACACAGTGCAAATAGCACTCGCGTCTGTTCGCTGCAAGTACAGTGTATTGTACTGAAGAGGATCTACTGTTCTTGTCAGTTTCCTAAGCAGAGTTGAACTAGATATGGCCCGTGTGTGTAGGAAGCACAGTTGTTTTGTTCTGAGCAAGCTCACTTTTCGGAACACATAGGAAACACAGTAGAGTAGAAGAGTGCTATTTTCTCAAAAGCAGAGTGTGTTTCATGTGAGGTGAGCAAGCTTTTGTTTCCCAGTCCTAAATGGAGTTGAATCACATGCAGTTTCTGGTCCCACGAGCAAGAGTTGTTTTCTGGTAAGAAGAGTCACTATTGTGCTGCCATTGCCATACACAGGACAAATAGCACTGGCGTCTGTTCCCAGCAAGTACAGTGTATTGGACTGAAGAGGATCTACTGTTCTTGTCAGGTTCTTGAGCAGAATTGAACTAGATATGGCCGTGTGTGTAGGAAGCACAGTTCTTTGTTCTGAGCAAGCTCACTGTTCTGACTCCATAGGAAACACAGTAGAGTAAAAGAGTGCTCTTTTCTCAAAAGCAGAGTGTGTTTCTTGTAAGGCGAGCTAGCGTTTGTTTCCCAGTCCTAAATGGAGTTGAGTCACATGCAGTTTTTTGTCCTATGAGCAAGAGTTGTTTTCTGGTAAGGAAAGTCACTATTGCGCTCCCCTTGCCATACATAGTGCAAATAGCTCTCACGTCTGTTCCCAGCAAGTACAGTGTATCAGACTGAAGAGGAGCTACTGTTCTTGTCAGTTTCCTAAGCAGAGTTGAACTAGATATGGCCCGTGTGTGTAGGAAGCACCGTTCTTATGTTCTGAGCAAGCTCACTGTTCTGGCCCTATAGGAAACACAGTAGAGTAGAAGAGTGCTCTTTTCTCAAAAGCAGAGTGTGTTTTTGTAAGGTGAGCTAGCGTTTGTTTCCTAGTCCTAAATGGAGTTGAATCACATGCAGTTTCTGGTCCTATGAACAAGAATTTTTTTCTGATAAGGAAAGTCACTATTGCGCTCCCATTGCCATACACAAGGCAAATAGCACTCGCGTATTTTCCCAGCTAGTACACTATATTGGACTGAATAGGAGCTACTGTTCTTGTCAGTTTCCTAAGTAGAGTTGAACTAGATATGGTCCGTGTGTGTAGGAAGCACAGTTCTTTTGTTCTGAGCAAGCTCACTGTTTGGACCCCATAGGAAACACAGTAGAGTAGAAGAATGCTCTTTTCTCTAAAGCAGAGTGTGTTTCTTGTAAAGGGGGCTAGCATTTGTTTCCCAGTCCTAAATGTAGTGGAATCACATGCAGTTTCTGGTTCTACGAGCAAGAGTTGTTTTCTGGTAAGAAGAGTCACTATTGTGCTGCAATTGCCATACACAGGACAAATAGCACTGGCGTCTGTTCCCAGCAAGTACAGTGTATTGGACTGAAGAGGTTCTACTGTTCTTGTCAGGTTCCTAAGCAGACTTGAACTAGATATGGCCGTGTGTGTAGGAAGCACAGTTTTTTTGTTCTGAGCAAGCTCACTTTTCGGAACACATAGGAAACACAGTAGAGTAGAAGAGTGCTCTTTTTTCAAAAGCAGAGTGTGTTTCTTGAGAGTCGAGCTAGCGTTTGTTTCCCAGTCCTAAATGGAGTTGAGTCACAAGCAGTTTTTTGTCCTAGGAGAAAGAGCTGTTTTCTGGTAAGACAAGTCACTATTGTGCTCCAATGCCATACACAGTGCAAATAGCACTCGCGTCTGTTCCCAGCAAGTACAGTGGATTGGAGTGAAGAGGAGCTACTGTTCTTGTTTTTTTCCTAAGCAGAGTTGAACTAGATATGGCCCGTGTTTGGAGAAAGCACAGTTCTTTGTTCTGAGCAAGCTCACTGTTTGGACCCCATAGGAAACACAGTAGAGTAGAAGAGTGCTCTTTTCTCTAAAGCAGAGTGTGTTTCTTGTAAGGCGAACTATCGTTTGTTTACCAGTCCTAAATGGAGTTGAATCACATGCAGTTTCTGGTCCTAAGAGCAAGAGTTGTTTTCTGTTAAGGAAAGTCACTATTGCGCTCCCATTGCAATACACAGTGCAAATAGCACTCGCGTCTGTTCCCAGCAAGTACAGTCTATTGGACTGAAGAGGATCTACTGCTCTGGTCAGGTTCCTAAGCAGAATTGAAATAGATATGGCCGTGTGTGTAGGAAGCACAGTTCCTTTTTTCTGAGCAAGCTCACTGTTCGGACCCCATAGGAAACACAGTAGAGTAGAAGAGTGCTCTTTTCTCAATAACAGAGTGTGTTTCTTGTAAAGCGAGCTAGAGTTTGTTTCCCAGTCCTAAATGGAGTTGAATCACATGCAGTTTCTGGTCCTACGAGCAAGAGTTGTTTTCTGGTAAGAAGAGTCACTATTGCGCTGCCATTGCCCTACACAGGACAAATAGCACTGGCGTCTGTTCCCAGCAAGTACAGTGTATTGGACTGAAGAGGATCTACTGTTCTTGTCAGGTTTCTAAGCAGACTTGAACGAGATGTGGCCGTGTGTGTAGGAAGCACAGTTCTTTTGTTCTGAGCAAGCTCACTGTTCTGGCCCTACAGGAAACACAGTAGAGTAGATGAGTGCTCTTTTCTCTAAAGCAGAGTGTGTTTCTTGTAAGGCCAGCTCGCGTTTTTTCCCAGTCCTAAATGCAGTTGAGTCACAGACAGTTTTTGGTCCTACGAGCAAGAGTTGTTTTCTGGTAAGAAGAGTCACTATTGCGCTCTAAATGCCATACACAGTGCAAATAGCACTCGCGTCTGTTCCCAGCAAGTACAGTGTATTGGACTGAATAGGAGCTACTGTTCTTGTCAGTTTCCTAAGCAGAGTTGAACTAGATATGGTCCATGTGTGTAGGAAGCACAGTTCTTTTGTTCTGAACAAGCTCACTGTTTGGACCCCATAGGAAACACAGTAGAGTAGAAGAGTGCTCTTTTCTCAAAAGCAGAGTGTGTTTCTTTTAAGGCGAGCTAGCGTTTGTTTCCCAGTCCTAAATGGAGTGGAATCACATGCAGTTTGTGGTCCTACGAGCAAGAGTTGTTTTATGGTAAGAATAGTCACTATTGCACTGCCAGTGCCATATACAGGACAAATAACACTGGCGTCTGTTCCCAGCAAGTACAGTGTATTGGACTGAAGAGGTTCTACTGTTCTTGTCAGGTTCCTAAGCAGACTTGAACTAGATATGGCCGTGTGTGTAGGAAGCACAGTTTTTTTGTTCTGAGCAAGCTCACTTTTCGGAACACATAGGAAACACAGTAGAGTAGAAGAGTGCTCTTTTTTCAAAAGCAGAGTGTGTTTCTTGAGAGTCGAGCTAGCATTTGTTTCCCAGTCCTAAATGGAGTTGAGTCACAAGCAGTTTTTTGTCCTAGGAGCAAGAGCTGTTTTCTGGTAAGACAAGTCACTATTGTGCTCCAATGCCATACACAGTGCAAATAGCACTCGCGTCTGTTCCCCGCAAGTACAGTGTATTGGAGTGAAGAGGAGCTACTGTTCTTGTTTGTTTCCTAAGCAGAGTTGAACTAGATATGGCCCGTGTGTGGAGAAAGCACAGTTCATTTGTTCTGAGCAAGCTAACTGTTCTGGCCCCATAGGAAACACAGTAGAGTAGAAGAGTGCTCTTTTCTCTAAAGCAGAGTGTGTTTCTTGTAAGGCGAACTATCGTTTGTTTACCAGTCCTAAATGGAGTTGAATCACATGCAATTTCTGGTCCTAAGAGCAAGAGTTGTTTTCTGGTAAGGAAAGTCACTATTGCGCTCCCATTGCAATACACAGTGCAAATAGCACTCGCGTCTGTTCCCAGCAAGTACAGTCTATTGGACTGAAGAGGATCTACTGCTCTGGTCAGGTTCCTAAGCAGAATTGAACTAGATATGGCCGTGTGTGTAGGAAGCACAGTTCCTTTTTTCTGAGCAAGCTCACTGTTCGGACCCCATAGGAAACACAGTAGAGTAGAAGAGTGCTCTTTTCTCAATAACAGAGTGTGTTTCTTGTAAAGCGAGCTAGAGTTTGTTTCCCAGTCCTAAATGGAGTTGAATCACATGCAGTTTCTGGTCCTACGAGCAAGAGTTGTTTTCTGGTAAGAAGAGTCACTATTGCGCTGCCATTGCCCTACACAGGACAAATAGCACTGGCGTCTGTTCCCAGCAAGTACAGTGTATTGGACTGAAGAGGATCTACTGTTCTTGTCAGGTTCCTAAGCAGACTTGAACGAGATATGGCCGTGTGTGTAGGAAGCACAGTTCTTTTGTTCTGAGCAAGCTCACTGTTCTGGCCCTACAGGAAACACAGTAGAGTAGATGAGTGCTCTTTTCTCTAAAGCAGAGTGTGTTTCTTGTAAGGCCAGCTCGCGTTTTTTCCCAGTCCTAAATGGAGTTGAGTCACAGACAGTTTTTGGTCCTACGAGCAAGAGTTGTTTTCTGGTAAGAAGAGTCACTATTGCGCTCTAAATGCCATACACAGTGCAAATAGCACTCGCGTCTGTTCCCAGCAAGTACAGTGTATTGGACTGAATAGGAGCTACTGTTCTTGTCAGTTTCCTAAGCAGAGTTGAACTAGATATGGTCCATTTGTGTAGGAAGCACAGTTCTTTTGTTCTGAACAAGCTCACTGTTTGGACACTATAGGAAACACAGTAGAGTAGAAGAGTGCTCTTTTCTCAAAAGCAGAGTGTGTTTCTTCTAAGGCGAGTTAGCGTTTGTTTCCCAGTCCTAAATGGAGTGGAATCACATGCAGTTTGTGGTCCTACGAGCAAGAGTTTTTTTATGGTAAGAATAGTCACTATTGCACTGCCAGTGCCATATACAGGACAAATAACACTGGCGTCTGTTCCCAGCAAGTACAGTGTATTGGACTGAAGAGGATCTACTGCTCTGGTCAGGTTCCTAAGCAGAATTGAACTAGATATGGCCGTGTGTGTAGGAAGCACAGTTCTTTTGTTCTGAGCAAGCTCACTGTTCGGACCCCATAAGAAACACAGTAGAGTAGAAGAGTGCTCTTTTCTCAAAAGCAGAGTGTGTTTCTTGTAAGGCGAGCTAGCGTTTGTTTCCCAGTCCTAAATGGAGTTGAATCACATGCAGTTTCTTGTCCTAAGAGCAAGAGTTGTTTTATGGTAAGAAGAGTCACTATTGCGCTGCCATTGCCATACACAGTACAAATAGCACTGGCGTCTGTTCCCAGCAAGTACAGTGTATTGGACTGAAGAGGATCTACTGTTCTTGTCAGGTTCCTAATCAGAATTGAACTAGATATGGCCGTGTGTGTAGGAAGCACAGTTCTTATGTTCTGAGCAAGCTCACTGTTCGGACACCATAGGAAATTCAGTAGAGTAGAAAAGTGCTCTTTTCTCAAAAGCAGAGTGTGTTTCTTGTAAGGCGAGCTAGCGTTTGTTTCTGAGTCCTAAATGGAGTTGAATCACATGCAGTTTCTGGTCCTAAGAGCAAGAGTTGTTTTCTGGTAAGGAAAGTCACTATTGCTCTCCCCTTGATACATAGTGCAAATAGCTCTCGGGTCTGTTCCCAGCAAGTACAGTGTATCGGACTGAAGAGGAGCAACTGTTCTTGGCAGTGTCCTAAGCAGAGTTGAACTAGATATGACCCGTGTGTGTAGGAAGCACCATTCTTATGTTCTGAGCAAGCTCACTGTTCTGGCCTTATAGGAAACACAGTAGAGTAGAAGAGTGCTCTTTTCTCAAAAGCAGAGTGTGTTTTTGTAAGGCGAGCTAGTGTTTGTTTCCTAGTCCTAAATGGAGTTGAATCACATGCAGTTTCTGGTCCTACGAACAAGAGTTTTTTTCTGGTAAGAAAAGTCACTATTGCGCTCCCATTGCCCTACACAAGGCAAATAGCACTCGCGTCTTTTCCCAGCAAGTACAGTGTATTGGACTGAAGAGGAGCTACTGTTCTTGTCAGTTTCCTAAGCAGAGTTGAACTAGATATGGTCCGTGTGTGTAGGAAGCACAGTTCTTTTGTTCTGAGCAAGCTCACTGTTTGTAACCCATAGGAAAAACAGTAGAGTAGAAGAGTGCTCTTTTCTCTAAAGCAGAGTGTGTTTCTTGTAAGGCGAGCAAGCGTTTGTTTCCCAGTTCTAAATGGAGTTGAGTCACATGCAGTTTTTTGTCCTACGAGCAAGAGTTGTTTTCTGGTAAGACGAGTCACTATTGTGGTCCAATTGCCATACAAAGTGCAAATAGAACTCGCGTCTCTTCCCAGCAAGTAAAGTGTATCGGACTGAAGAGGAGCTACTGTTCTTGTCAGTTTCCTAAGCAGAGTTGAACTAGATATGGCCCGTGTGTAGGAAGCACAGTTCTTTTGTTCTGAGCAAGCTCACTGTTCTGGCCCTATAGGAAACACAGTAGAGTAGAAGAGTGCTCTTTTCTCTAAAGCAGAGTGTGTTTCTTGTAAGGTGAGCTAGCTTTTGTTTCCCATTCTAAATGGAGTTGAATCACATGCAGTTTCTGGTCCTACAAGCAAGAGTTGTTTTATGGTAAGAAGAGTCACTATTGCGCTGCCATTGCCATACACAGGACAAATAGCACTGGCGTCTGTTCCCAGCAAGTACAGTGTATTGGACTATAGAGGATCTACTGTTCTTTTCAGGTTCCTAAGCAGAATTGAACTAGATATGGCCGTGTGTGTAGGAAGCACAGTTCTTTTGTTCTGAGCAAGCTCACTGTTCGGACCCCATAGGATACACAGTAGAGTAGAAGAGTGCTCTTTTCTCAAAAGCAGAGTGTGTTTTTTGTAAGTCGAGCTAGCGTTTGTTTCCCAGTCCTAACTGGAGTTGAGTCACATGCAGTTTTTGTCCTAGGAGCAAGAGTTGTTTTCTGGTAAGACGAGTCACTATTGTGCTCCAATGCCATACACAGTGCAAATAACACTCACGTCTGTTCCCCACAATTATAGTGTATCGGACTGAAGAGGAGCTACTGTTCTTGTCAGTTTCCTAAGCAGAGTTGAACTAGGTATGGCCCGTGTGCAGGAAGCACAGTTCTTTTGTTCTGAGCAAGCTCACTGTTCTGGCCCTATAGGAAACACAATAGAATAGAAGAGTGCTCTTTTCCCTAAAGCAGAGTGTGTTTCTTGTAAGGTGAGCTAGCATTTGTTTCCCAGTCCTAAATGGAGTTGAATCACATGTAGTTTCAAATCCTACGAGCAAGGGTTGTTTTATGGTAAGAAGAGTCACTATTGCGCTGCCATTGCCATACACAGGACAAATAGCACTGGCGTCTGTTCCCAGCAAGTACAGTGTATTGGACTGAAGAGGATCTACTGTTCTTGTCAGGTTCCTAAGCAGACTTGAACGAGATATGGCCGTGTGTGTAGGAAGCACAGTTCTTTTGTTCTGAGCAATCTCACTGTTCAGACCCCAGAGGAAACACAGTAGAGTAGAAGAGTGCTCTTTTCTCAAAAGCAGAGTGTGTTTCTCGTAAGTCGAGCTAGCGTTTGTTTCCCAGTCCTAAAAGGAGTTGAGTCACATGCAGTTTTTTGTCCCATGAGCAAGAGTTGTTTTCTGGTAAGAAGAGTCACTATTGCGCTCTCATTGCCATACACAAGGCAAATAGCACTCGCGTCTTTTCCCAGCAAGTACAGTGTATTGGACTGAATAGAGGCTACTGTTCTTGTCAGTTTACTAAGCAGAGTTGAACTAGATATGGTCCGTGTGTGTAGGAAGCACAGTTCTTTTGTTCTGAGCAAGCTCACTGTTTGGACCCCATAGGAAACACAGTAGAGTAGAAGAGTGCTCTTTTCTCTAAAGCAGAGTGTGTTTCTTATAAGGCGAGCTACTGTTTGTTTCCCAGTCCTAAATGGAGTTGAATAACATGCAGTTTCTGGTCCTACGAGCAAGAGTTGTTTTCTGGTAAGGAAAGTCACTACTGTGCTCCCATTGCCATACACAGTGCAAATAGCCCTCCCGTCTGTTCCCAGCAAGTACAGTGTATTGGACTGAAGAGGAGCTGCTGTTCTTCTAAGTTTCCTAAGCAGAGTTGAACTGGATATGTCCCGTGTGTGTAGGAAGCACAGTTCTTTTTTTCTGAGCAAGCTCACTGTTCTGGCCCTATAGGAAACACAGTAGAGTAGAAGAGTGCTCTTTTCTCAAAAGCAGAGTGTGTTTCTTGTAAAGCGAGCTAGAGTTTGTTTCCCAGTCCTAAATGGAGTTGAATCACATGCAGTTTCTGGTCCTAAAAGCAAGAGTTGTTTTCTGGTAAGAAGAGTCACTATTGTGCTGCCTTTGCCATACACAGGACAAATAGCACTCGCGTCTGTTCCCCGCAAGTACAGTGTATTGGACGGAAGAGGAGCTACTGTTCTTGTCAGTTTCCTAAGCAGAGTTGAACTAGATATGGCCCGTGTGTGTAGGAAGCACAGTTCTTTTGTTCTGAGCAAGCTCACTGTTCGGACCCCATAGGAAACACAGTAGAGTAGAAGAGTGCTCTTTTCTCAAAAACAGAGTGTGTTTCATGTACGGTGAGCTAGCATTTGTTTCCCAGTCCTAAATGGAGTTGAATCACATGCAGTTTCTGGTCTTACGAGCAAGAGTTGTTTTCTGGTAAGGAAAGTCACTATTGCGCTCCCATTTCCATACACAGTGCAAATAGCACTCGCATCTGTTCCCAGCAAGTACAGTGTATCAGACTGAAGGGGAGCTACTGTTCTTGTCAGTTTCCTAAGAAGAGTTGAACTAGATATGGCCCGTGTGTGTAGGAAGCACAGATCTTTTGTTCTGAGCAAGCTCACTGTTTGGACCCCATAGGAAACACAGTAGAGTAGAAGAGTGCTCTTTTCTCTAAAGCAGGGTGTGTTTCTTGTAAGGCGATCTAGCGTTTGTTTCCCAGTCCTAAATGGAGTGGAATCACATGCAGTTTCTGGTCCTACGAGCAAGAGTTGTTTTCTGCTAAGGAAAGTCACTATTGCACTCCCATTGCCATACACAGGGCAAATAGCATTGGCATCTGTTCCCACCATGTACATTGTATTGGACTGAAAAGGAGCTACTTTTCTTCTCAGTTTCCTAACCACAGTTGAACTAGATATGGCCCGTGTTAGTAGGAAGTACAGTTCTTTTTTTCTGAGCAAGCTCACTGTTCTGGCCCTATAGGAAACACAGTAGAGTAGAAGAGTGCTCTTTTCTCAAAAGCAGAGTGTGTTTCTTGTAAAGCGAGCTAGAGTTTGTTTTCCAGTCCTAAATGGAGTTGAATCACATGCAGTTTCTGGTCCTACGAGCAAGAGTTGTTTTCTGGTAAGAAGAGTCACTATTGAGCTGCCATTGCCATACACAGGACAAATAGCACTGGCGTCTGTTCCCAGCAAGTACAGTGTATTGGACTGAAGAGGATCTACTGTTCTTCTCAGGTTCCTAAGCAGATTTGAACTAGATATGGCCGTCTGTGTAGGAAGCACAGTTCTTTTGTTCTGAGCAAGCTCACTGTTCGGACACCACAGGAAACCCAGTAGAGTAGAAGAGTGCTCTTTTCTCAAAAGCAGAGTGTGTTTCTTGTAAGGCGAGCTAGCATTTGTTTCCCAGTCCTAAATGGAGTTGAATCACATGCAGTTTCTGGTCCTACGAGCAAGAGTTGTTTTCTGGTAAGGAAAGTCACTATTGCGCTCCCATTGCCATACACAGTGCAAATAGCACTCTCGTCTGTACCCAGCAAGTACAGTGTATCAGACTGAAGAGGAGCTTCTGTTCTTGTCAGTTTCCTAAGCAGAGTTGAACTAGTTATTGCCCGTGTGTAGGAAGCACAGTTCTTTTGTTCTGAGCAAGCTCACTGTTCTGGCCCTATAGGAAACACAGTAGAGTAGAAGAGTGCTCTTTTCCCTAAAGCAGAATGTGTTTCTTGTAAGGCGAGCTAACGTTTGTTTCCCAGTTTTAAATGGAGTTGAATCACATGCAGTTTCTAGTCCTACGAGCACGAGTTGTTTTATGGTAAGAAGAGTCACTATTGCGCTGCCATTGCCATACACAGGACAAATAGCACTGGCGTCTGTTCCCAGCAAGTACAGTGTATTGTAATGAAGAGGATCTACTGTTTTTCTCAGGTTCCTAAACAGAATTGAACTAAATATGGCCGTGTGTGTAGGAAGCACAGTTCTTATGTTCTGAGCAAGTTCACTCTTGTGGCCCTATAGGATACACAGTAGAGTAGAAGAGTGCTTATTTCTCAAAAGCAGAGTGTGTTTTCGTAAGGCGAGCTGGCGTTTGTTTCCCAGTCCTAAATGGAGTTGAATCATATGCAGTTTCTGGTCCTATGAACAAGAATTTTTTTCTGGTAAGGAAAGTCACTATTGTGCTCCCATTGCCCTACACAAGGCATATAGCACTCGCGTCTTTTCCCAGTAAGTACAGTGTATTGGACTGAATAGGAGCTACTGTTCTTGTCAGTTTACTAAGCAGAGTTGAATTAGATATGGTCCGTGGTTGTAGGAAGCACAGTTCTTTTGTTCTGAGCAAGCTCACTGTTTGGACCCCATAGGAAACACAGTAGAATAGAAGAGTGCTCTTTTCTCTAAAGCAGAGTGTGTTTCTTGTAAGGCGAGCTACCGTTTGTTTCCCAGTCCTAAATGGAGTGGAATCACATGAAGTTTTTGGTCCTACGCGCAAGAGTTGTTTTCTGGTAAGGAAAGTCACCATTGTGCTCCCATTGCCATACACAGTGCAAATAGCCCTCCCATCTGCTCCCAGCAATTACAGTGTATTGGACTGAAGAGGAGCTACAGTTCTTCTCAGTTTCCTAAGCAGAGTTGAACTAGATATGGCCCGTGTGTGTAGGAAACACAGTTCTTTTTTTCTGAGCAAGCTCACTGTTCTGGCCCTATAGGAAACACAGTAGAGTAGAAGAGTGCTCTTTTCTCAAAAGCAAAGTGTGGTTCTTGTAAGGCGAGCTACCGTTTGTTTCCCAGTCCTAAATGGAGTGTAATCACATGCAGTTTTTGGTCCTACGAGCAAGAGTTGTTTTCTGGTAAGGAAAGTCACTATTGTGCTCCAATTGCCATACACAGTGCAAATAGCACTCGCGTCTGTTCGCCGCAAGTACAGTGTATTGTACTGAAGAGCATCTACTGTTCTTGTCAGTTTCCTAAGCAGAGTTGAACTAGATATGGCCCGTGTGTGTAGAAAGCACAGTTGTTTTGTTCTGAGCAAGCTCACTTTTCGGAACACATAGGAAACACAGTAGAGTAGAAGAGTGCTCTTTTCTCAAAAGCAGAGTGTGTTTCATGTGAGGTGAGCTAGCTTTTGTTTCCCAGTCCTAAATGGAGTTGAATCACATACAGTTTCTGGTCCTACGAGCAAGAGTTGTTTTCTGGAGAAAAGAGTCACTATTGTGCTGCCATTGCCATACACAGGACAAATAGCACTGGCGTCTGTTCCCAGGAGGTACAGTGTATTGGACTGAAGAGGATCTACTGTTCTTGTCAGGTTCTTAAGCAGAATTGAACTATATATGGCCGTGTGTGTAGGAAGCACAGTTCTTTGTTCTGAGCAAGCTCACTGTTCTGACCCCATAGGAAACACAGTAGAGTAGAAGAGTGCTCTTTTCTCAAAAACGGAGTGTGTTTCTTGTAAGGCGAGCTAGCGTTTGTTTCCCAGTCCTAAATGGAGTTGAGTCACATGCAGTTTTTTGTCCTATGAGCAAGAGTTGTTTTCTGGTAAGGGAAGTCTATATTGCACTCCCATTGCCATAAACAGTGCAAATAGCCTTCCCGTCTTTTCCCAGCAAGTACAGCGTATTGGACTGAAGAGGAGCTGCTGTTCTTGGCAGTTTACTAAGCAGAGTTGAACTAGATATGGTCCGTGTGTGTAGGAAGCATAATTCTTTTGTTCTGAGCAAGCTCACTGTTCGGACCCCATAGGAAACACAGTAGAGTAGAAGAGTGCTTTTTTCTCAAAAGCAGAGTGTGTTTCTTTTAAGGCGAGGTAGCGTTTTTTTCCCATTCCTAAATGGAGTGGAATCACATGCAGTTTCTGGTCCTAAGAGCAAGAGTTGTTTTCTGGTAAGGGAAGTCTATATTGCACTCTCATTGCCATAAACAGTGCAAATAGCCTTCCCGTCTTTTCCCAGCAAGTACAGCGTATTGGACTGAAGAGGAGCTGCTGTTCTTGTCAGTTTACTAAGCAGAGTTGAACTAGATATGGTCCGTGTGTGTAGGAAGCATAGTTCTTTTGTTCTGAACAAGCTCACTGTTTGGACCCCATAGGAAACACAGTAGAGTAGAAGAGTGCTCTTTTCTCAAATCAGAGTGTTTTTCTTGGAAGTCGAGCTAGCGTTTGTTTCCCAGTCCTAAATGGAGTTGAGTCACATGCAGTTTTTTGTGCTACGAGCAAGAGTTGTTTTCTGGTAAGACAAGTCACTATTGTGGTCCAATTGCCATACACAGTGCAAATAGCACTCGCGTCTGTTCCCCGCAAGTACAGTGTATTCGACTGAAGAGGAGCTACTGTTCTTGTTTGTTTCCTAAGCAGAGTTGAACTAGATATGGCTCGTGTGTGTAGGAAGCACAGTTCTTTTGTTCTGAGCAAGCTCACTCTTTGGACACCATAGGAAACACAGTAGAGTAGAAGAGTGCTCTTTTCTCAAAAGCAGAGTGTGTTTCATGTAAGGCGAGCTGGCGTTTGTTTCCCAGTCCTAAATGGAGTTGAGTCACAGACAGTTTTTGGTCCTAAAAGCAAGAGTTGATTTCTGGTAAGAAGAGTCACTATTGCGCTCTAAATGCCATAAACAGTGCAAATAGCACTCGTTTCTGTTCCCAGCAAGTACAGTGTATTGGACTGAATAGGAGCTACTGTTCTTGTCAGTTTCCTAAGGAGAGTTGAACTACATATGGTCCATGTGTGTAGGAAGCACAGTTCTTTTGTTCTGACCAAGATCACTGTTTGGACCCCATAGGAAACACAGTAGAGTAGAAGAGTGCTCTTTTCTCAAAATCAGAGTGTGTTTCTTGTCAGGCAAGCTAGCGTTTGTTTCCCAGTCCTAAATGGAGTGGAATCACATGCACTTTGTGGTCCTACGAGCAAGAGTTGTTTTATGATAAGAATAGTCACTATTGCGCTGCCATTGCCATATACAGGACAAATAGCACTGGCGTCTATTCCTAGCAAGTACAGTGTATTGGACTGAAGAGGATCTACTGCTCTGGTCAGGTTCCTAAGCAGAATTGAACTAGATATGGCCGTGTGTGTAGGAAGCACAGTTCTTTTGTTCTGAGCAAGCTCACTGTTCGGACCCCATAGGAAACACAGTAGAGTAGAAGAGTGCTCTTTTCTCAAAAGCAGAGTGTGTTTCTTGTAAGGCGAGCTAGTGTTTGTTTCCCAGTCCTAAATGGAGTTGAATCACATGCAGTTTCTGGTCCTACGAACAAGAGTTGTTTTCTGGTAAGGAAAGTCATTATTGTGCTCCCATTGTCATACTAGGGCAAATAGCACTCGCGTCTTTTCCCAGCAAGTACAGTGTATTGGACTGAATAGGAGCTACTGTTCTTGTCAGTTTCCTAAGCAGAGTTGAACTACATATGGTCCTCGTGTGTAGGAAGCACAGTTCTTTTGTTCTGAGGAATCTCACTGTTTGGACCCCATAGGAAACACAGTAGAGTAGAAGAGTGCTCTTTTCTCTAAAGCAGAGTGTGTTTCTTGTAAGGCGAGCTAGCGTTTGTGTCCCAGTCCTAAATGGAGTGGAATCACATGCAGTTTCTGGTACTACGAGCAAGAGTTGTTTTATGGTAAGAATAGTCACTATTGTGCTGCCATTGCCATACACAGGACAAATAGAACTGGAGTCTGTTCCCAGCAAGTACAGTGTATTGGACTGAAGAGGATCTACTGTTCTTGTCAGGTTCCTAAGCAGACTTGAACTAGATATGGCCGTGTGTGTAGGAAGCACAGTTTTTTTGTTCTGAGCAAGCTCACTGTTCGGACTCCATAGGAAACACAGTAGAGTAGAAGAGTGCTTTTTTCTCAAAAGCAGAGTGTGTTTCTTTTAAGGCGAGCTAGCCTTTTTTTCCCATTCCTAAATGGAGTGGAATCACATGCAGTGTCTGGTCCTAAGAGCAAGAGTTGTTTTCTGGTAAAGGAAGTCGATATTGCACTCCCATTGCCATAAACAGTGCAAATAGCCTTCCCGTCTTTTCCCAGCAAGTACAGCATATTGGACTGAAGAGGAGCTGCTGTTCTTGTCAGTTTACTAAGCAGAGTTGAACTAGATATGGTCCGTGTGTGTAGGAAGCATAGTTCATTTGTTCTGAACAAGCTCACTGTTTGGACCCCATAGGAAACACAGTAGAGTAGAAGAGAGCTCTTTTCTCAAAAGCAAAGTGTTTTTCTTGGAAGTCGAGCTAGCGTTTGTTTCCCAGTCCTAAATGGAATTGAGTCACATGCAGTTTTTTGTGCTACGAGCAAGAGTTGTTTTCTGGTAAGACAAGTCACTATTGTGCTCCAATTGCCATACACAGTGCAAATAGCACTCGCGTCTGTTCCCCGCAAGTACAGTGTATTCGACTGAAGAGGAGCTACTGTTCTTGTTTGTTTCCTAAGCAGAGTTGAACTAGATATGGCCCGTGTGTGTAGGAAGCACAGTTCTTTTGTTCTGAGCAAGCTCACTCTTTGGACCCCATAGGAAACACAGTAGAGTAGAAGAGTGCTCTTTTCTCAAAAGCAGAGTGTGTTTCATGTAAGGCGAGCTAGCATTTGTTTCCCAGTCCTAAATGGAGTTGAATCACATGCAGTTTCTGGTCCTATGAGCAAGAGTTGTTTTCTGGTAAGGAAAGTCACTATTGCGCTCCCATTGCCATACACAGTGCAAATAGCACTCGCGTCTGTTCTCAGCAAGTACAGTGTATCGGACTGAAGAGGAGCTACTGTTCTTGTCAGTTTCCTAAGCAGAGTTGAACTAGATATGGCCCGTGTGTGTAGGAAGCACAGTTCTTTTGTTCTGAGCAAGCTCACTGTTCTGGCCCTACAGGAAACACAGTAGAGTATATGAGTCCTTTTTTCTCTAAAGCAGAGTGTGTTTCTTGTAAGGCCAGCTTGCGTTTGTTTCCCAGTCCTAAATGGAGTTGAGTCACAGACAGTTTTTGGTCCTAAAAGCAAGAGTTGTTTTCTGGTAAGAAGAGTCACTATTGTGCTCTAAATGTCATACACAGTGCAAATAGCACTCGCGTCTGTTCCCAGCAAGTACAGTATATTGGACTGAATAGGTGCTACTGTTCTTGTCAGTTTCCTAAGCAGAGTTGAACTAGATATGGTCAATGTGTGTAGGAAGCACAGTTCTTTTGTTCTGACCAAGATCACTGTTTGGACCCCATAGGAAACACAGTAGAGTAGAAGAGTGCTCTTTTCTCAAAAGCAGAGTGTGTTTCTTGTAAGGCGAGGTAGCGTTTGTTTCCCAGTCTTAAATGGAGTGGAATCACATGCAGTTTGTGGTCCTACGAGCAAGAGTTGTTTTATGATAAGAATAGTCACTATGGCGCTGCCATTGCCATATACAGGACAAATAGCACTGGCGTCTATTCCCAGCAAGTACAGTGTATTGGACTGAAGAGGATCTACTGCTCTGGTCAGGATCCTAAGCAGAATTGAACTAGATATGGCCATGTGTGTAGGAAGCACAGTTCTTTTGTTCTGAGCAAGCTCACTGTTCGGACCCCATAGGAAACACAGTAGAGTAGAAGAGTGCTCTTTTCTCAAAAGCAGAGTGTGTTTCTTGTAAGGCCAGCTCGCGTTTGTTTCCCAGTCCTAAATTGAGTTGAATCACATGCAGTTTCTGGTCCTATGAACAAGAGTTGTTTTCTGTTAAGGAATGTCACTATTGCGCTCCCATTGCCATACACAGGGCAAATAGCACTCGCGTCTTTTCCCAGCAAGTACAGTGTATTGGACTGAAGAGGAGCTACTGTTCTTGTCAGGTTCCTAAGCAGAATTGAACTAGATATGGCCGTGTGTGTAGGAAACACAGTTCTTTTGTTCTGAGCAAGCTCACTGTTCGGACCCCATATGAAACACAGTAGAGTAGAAGAGTGCTCTTTTCTCAAAAGCAGAGTGTGTTTCTTGAAAGTCGAGCTAGCGTTTGTTTTCCAGTCCTAAATGGAGTTGAATCACATGCAGTTTCTGGTCCTAAGAGCAAGAGTTGATTTCTAGTAAGGAAAGTCACTATTGCGCTCCCCTTGCCATACATAGTGCAAATAGCTCTCGCGTCTGTTCCCAGCAAGTACAGTGTATCGGACTGAAGAGGATCTACTGTTCTTGTCAGTTTCCTAAGCAGAGTGGAACTAGATATGGCCCGTGTGTGTAGGAAGCACAGTTCTTATGTTCTGAGCAAGCTCATTGTTCTGGCCCTACAGGAAACACTGTAGAGTAGAAGAGTGCTCTTTTCTCAAAAGCAGAGTGTGTTTTTGTAAGGCGAGCTAGCGTTTCTTTCCTAGTCCTAAATGGAGTTGAATCACATGCAGTTTCTGGTCCTACGAATAAGAGTTGTTTTCTGGTAAGGAAAGTCACTATTGCGCTCTCATTGCCATACACAAGACAAATAGCACTCGCGTCTTTTCCCAGCAAGTACAGTGTATTGGACTGAAGAGGACCTACTGTTCTTCTCAGTTTCCTAAGCAGAGTTGAACTAGATATGGCCCGTGTGCGTAGGAAGCACAGTTCTTATGTTCTGAGCAAGCTCACTGTTCTGGCCCTATAGGAAACACAGTAGAGTAGAAGAGTGCTCTTTTCTCTAAAGCAGAGTGTGTTTCTTGTAAGGAGAGCTAGCGTTTGTTTCCCAGTCCTAAATGGAGTTGAATCACATGCAGTTTCTGGTCCTAGGAGCAAGAGTTGTTTTATGGTAAGAATAGTCACTATTGCGCTGCCATTGCCTTACATAGGACAAATAGCACTGGAGTCTGTTCCCAGCAAGTACAGTGTATTGGTCTGAAGAGGATCTACTGTCCTTGTCAGGTTCCTAAGCAGAATTGAACTAAATATGGCCGTGTGTGTAGGAAGCACAGTTCTTTTGTTCTGAGCAAGCTTACTGTTTTGGCCCTATAGGAAACACAGTAGAGAACAGTGCTCTTTTCTCAAAAGCAGAGTGTGTTTCTTGTAAGGCGAGCTAGCATTTGTTTCCCAGTCCTAAATGGAATGCATGAATCACATGCAGTTTCTGGTCCTACGAGCAAGAGTTGTTTTCTGGTAAGGAAAGTCACTATTGCTCTCACTTTGCCATACACAGTGCAAATAGCACTCGCGTCTGTTCCCAGAAAGTACAGTGTATCAGACTGAAGAGGAGCTACTGTTCTTGTCAGTTTCCTAAGAAGAGTTGAACTAGATATGGCCCGTGTGGGTAGGAAGCACAGTTCTTTTTTTCTGAGCAAGCTCACTGTTCTGGCCCTATAGGAAACACAGTAGAGTAGAATAGTGCTCTTTTCTCAAAAGCAGAGTGTGTTTCTTGTAAAGTGAGCTAGAGTTTGTTTTCCAGTCCTAAATGGAGTTGAGTCACATGCAGTTTTTTGTCCTATGAGCAAGAGTTGTTTTCTGGTAAGACGAGTCACTATTGTGCTCCAATTGCCATACACAGTGCAAATAGCACTGGCGTCTGTTCCCAGCAAGTACAGTGTATTGGACTGAAGAGGATCTACTGTTCTTGTCAGTTTCCTAAGCAGATTTGAACTAGATATGGCCAGTGTGTGGGAAGCACAGTTCTTTTGTTCTGAGCAAGCTCACTGTTCTGGTCCTGTAGGAAACACAGTAGAGTAGAAGAGTGCTCTTTTTCTAAAGCAGAGTGTGTATCTTGTAAGGAGAGCTAGCGTTTGTTTCCCAGTCCTAAATGGACTTGAATCACATGCAGTTTCTGGTCCTAGGAGCAAGAGTTTTTTTATGGTATGAAAAGTCACTATTACGCTGCCATTGCCATACTCAGAAAAATAGCACTGGTGTCTGTTCTCAGCAAGTATAGTGTATCGAACTGAAGAGGAGCTACTGTTCTTGTCAGTTTCCTAAGCAGAGTTGAACTACATATGGTCCATGTGTATAGGAAGCACAGTTCTTTTGTTCTGATCAAGCTCACTGTATGGACCCCATAGGAAAAACAGTAGAGTAGAAAAGTGCTGTTTTCTAAAGCAGTGTGTTTCTTGTAAGGCGAGCTAGCGTTTGTTTCCCAGTCCTAAATGGAGATGAATCACATGCAGTTTCTGGTCCTACGAGCAAGAGTTGTTTTCTGGTAGGAAAGTCACTATTGCGCTCCCACTGCCATACACAGTGCAAATAGCACTCGCATCTGTTCTCAGCAAGTATAGTGTATCGAACTGAAGAGGAGCTACTGTTCATGTCAGTTTCCTAAGCAGAGTTGAACTAGATATGGCCCGTGTGTGGAGGAAGCACAGTTATTATGTTCTGAGCAAGCTCACTGTTCTGGCCCTACAGGAAACACAGTAGAGTAGATGAGTGCTCTTTTCTCTAAAGCATAGTGTGTTTCTTGTAAGGCCAGCTAGCGTTTGTTTCCCAGTCCTAAATGGAGTTGAGTCACAGACAGTTTTTGGTCCTACGAGCAAGAGTTGTTTTCTGGTAAGAGGAGTCACTATTGCGCTCCAAATGCCATACACATTGCAAAAAGCACTCGCATCTGTTCCCAGCAAGTACAGTGTATTGGACTGAATAGGAGCTACTGTTCTTGTCAGTTTCTTAAGCAGAGTTGAACTAGATATGGTCCATGTGTGTAGGAAGCACAGTTCTTTTGTTCTGACCAAGCTCACTGTTTAGACCCTATAGGAAACACAGTAGTGTAGAAGAGTGCTCTTTTCTCAAAAGCAGAGTGAGTTTCTTGTAAGGCAAGCTAGCGTTTGTTTCCCAGTCCTAAATGGAGTTGAATCCCATGCAGTTTCTGGTACTACGAGCAAGAGTTGTTTTATGGTAAGAATAGTCACTATTGCGATCAAATTGCCATACACAGTGCAAATAGCACTGGCGTCTCTTCCCAGCAAGTACAGTGTATTGGACCGAAGAGGAGCTACTGTTCTTGTCAGTTTACTAAGCAGAGTTGAACTAGATATGGTCCATGTGTGTAGGAAGCACAGTTCTTTTGTTCTGAGCAAGCTCACTGTTCTGGCCCTATAGGAAACACATTAGAGTAGAAGAGTGCTCTTTTCTCTAAAGCAGAGTGTGTTTCTTGTAAGGCAAGCTTGCGTTTGTTTCCCAGTCCTAAATGGAGTTGAGTCACAGACAGTTTTTGGTCCTATGAGCAAGAGTTGTTTTCTGGGAAGAAGAGTCACTATTTCGCTCCAAATGCCATACACAGTGCAAATAGCACTCGCGTCTGTTCCCACCATGTACAGTGTATTGGACTGAAGAGGAGCTACTGTTCTTGTCAGTTTCCTAAGCAGAGTTGAACTAGATATGGTCCATGTGTGTAGGAAGCACAGTTCTTTTGTTCTGAGCAAGCTCTCTGTTCGGACCCAAAAGGAAACACAGTAGAGTAGAAGAGTGCTCTTTTCTCAAAAGCAGAGTGTGTTTCTTGTAAGGCGAGCTTGCGTTTGTTTCCCAGGCCTAAATGGAGTGGAACCACATGCAGTTTCTGGTCCTACGAGCAAGACTTGTTTTATGGTAAGAATAGTCACTATTGCGCTGCCATTGCCATAAACAGGACAAATACCACTGGCGTCTGTTCCCAGCAAGTACAGTGTATTAGACTGAAGAGGATCTACTGTTCTTGTCAGGTTCCTAAGCAGAATTGAACTAGATATGGCCGTTTGTGTATGTAGCACAGTTCTTTTGTTCTGAGCAAGCTCACTGTTCGGACCCCATAGGAAACACAGTAGAGTAGAAGAGTGCTCATTTCTGAAAAGCAGAGTGTGTTTCTTGTAAGGCGAGCTAGGGTTTGTTTCCTAGTCCTAAATGGAGTTGAATCACATGCAGTTTCTAGTCCTACGAACAAGAGTTGTTTTCTGGTAAGGAAAGTCACTATTGCGCTCCCTTTGCCATACACAGTGCAAATAGCACTGGCATCTGTTCCCAGCAAGTACAGAGTATCGGACTGAAGAGGATCTACTGCTCTGGTCAGGTTCCTAAGCAGAATTGAACTAGATATGGCCATGTGTGTAGGAAGCACAGTTCTTTTGTTCTGAGCAAGCACACTGTTCTGGCCGTATAGGAAACACAGTAGAGTAGAAGAGTGCTCTTTTCTCAAAAGCAGAGTGTGATTCTTGTAAGGCGAGCTCGCGTTTGTTTCCCAGTACTAAATGGAGTTGAGTCACATGCAGTTTTTGGTCCTACGAGCAAGAGTTGTTTTCTGGTAAGAAGAGTCACTATTGTGCTCCAAATGCCATACACAGTGCAAATAGCACTCGGGTCTGTTCCCAGCAAGTACAGTCTATTGGACTGAAGAGGAGCTACTGTTCTTCTCAGTTTCATAAGCAGAGTTGAACTAGATATGATCTATGTGTGTAGGAAGTACAGTTCTTTTGTTCTGAGCAAGCTCACTGTTCGGACCCCATAGGAAACACAGTAGAGTAGAAGAGTGCACTTTTCTCTAAAGCAGTGTGTTTCTTGTAAGGCCAGCTAGCGTTTGTTTCCCACTCCTAAATGGAGTTGAATCACATGCAGTTTCTGGTCCTACGAGCAAGAGTTGTTTTCTGGTAAGAAGAGTCACTATTGTGCTCCAAATGCCATACACAGTGCAAATAGCACTGGCACCTGTTCCCAGCAAGTACAGTGTATTGGACTGAAGAGGAGCTACTGTTCTTCTCAGTTTCCTAAGCAGAGTTGAACTAGATATGGCCCGTGTGTCTAGGAAGCACAGTTCATTTGTTCTGAGCAAGCTCACTGTTCTGGCCCTATAGGAAACACAGTAGAGTAGAAGAGTGCTCTTTTCTCAAAAGCAGAGTGTGTTTCTTGTAAGGCGAGCTAGAGTTTGTTTCATAGTCGTAAATGGAGTTGAGTCACATGCAGTTTTTTGTCCTACAAGAAAGATTTGTTTTCTGGTATGACGAGTCACTATTGTGCACCAATTGCGATTCACAGTTCAAATAGCACTCGCGTCTGTTCTCAGCAAGAACAGTGTATCGGACTGAAGAGGAGCAACTGTTCTTGTCAGTTTCCTAAGCAGAGTTGAACTACATATGGTCCTTGTGTGTAGGAAGCACAGTTCTTTTGTTTTGAGCAAGCTCACTCTTTGGACCCCATAGGAAACACAGTAGAGTAGAAGAGTGCTCTTTTCTCAAAAGCAGAGTGTGTTTCTTGTAAGGCGAGCTAGCCTTTGTTTCCCAGTCCTAAATGGAGTGGAATCACATGCAGTTTCTGTCCTACGAGCAAGAGTTGTTTTATGGTAAAAATAGTCACTATTGTGCTGCCATTGCCACACACAGGACAAATAGCACTGGCGTCTGTTCGCAGCAAGTACAGTGTATTGGACTGAAGAGGATCTACTGTTCTTGTCAGGTTCCTAAGCAGAATTGAACTAGATATGGCCGTTTGTGTAGGAAGCACAGTTCTTTTGTTCTGAGCAAGCTCACTGTTCGGACCCCATAGGAAACACAGTAGAGTAGAAGAGTGCTCTTTTCTCAAAAGCAGAGTGTGTTTTTTTGTAAGGCAAGCTATCATTTGTTTCCCAGTCCTAAATGGAGTTGAATCACATGCAGTTTCTGGTCCTACCAGCAAGAGTTGTTTTCTGGTAAGGAAAGTCACTATTGTGCTCCCTTTGCCATACACAGTGCAAATAGCACTCGCGTCTGTTCCCAGCAAGTACAGTGTATCGGACTGACGAGGAGCTACTGTTCTTGTCAGTTTCCTAAGCAGAGTTGAACTAGATATGGTCCATGTGTGTAGGAAGCACATTTTTGTTCTGAGCAAGCTCACTGTTTGGACCCCATAGGAAACACAGTAGAGAAGAAAAGTGCTCTTTTCTCTAAAGCAGATTGTGTTTCTTGTAAGGCCAGCTAGCGTTTGTTTCCCAGTCCTAAATGGAGTTGAATCACATGCAGTTTCTGGTCCTACAAGCAAGAGTTGTTTTATGATAAGAATAGTCACTATTGCGCTGCCATTGTCTTACACAGGACAAATAGCACTGGCATCTGTTCCCAGCAGTACAGTGTATTGGACTGAAGAGGAGCTACTGTTCTTGTCAGGTTCCTAAGCAGAATTGAACTAGATATGGCTGTGTGTGTAGGAAGCACAGTTCTTTTGTTCTGAGCAAGCTCACTGTTTGGACCCCATAGGAAACACAGTAGAGTAGAAGAGTGCTCTTTTCTCAGAAGCAGAGCGTGTTTCTTGTAAGACGAGCTAGCATTTGTTTCCCAGTCCTAAATGGCGTTGAATCACATGCAGTGTGTGTTCCTACGAGCAAGAGTTGTTTTCTGGTAAGGAAAGTCACTATTGTGCTCCCTTTGCCATACACAGTACAAATAGCACTCGCGTATGTTCGCAGCAAGTACAGTATATCGGACTGAAGAGGAGCTACTGTTCTTGTCAGTTTCCTAAGCAGAGTTGAACTAGATATGGTCCATGTGTGTAGGAAGCACAGTTCTTTGTTCTGAGCAAGCTCACTGTTTGGACCCCATAGGAAACACAGTAGAGAAGAAGAGTGGTCTTTTCTCAAAAGCAGAGAGTGTTTCATGTAAGGCGAGCTAGCATTTGTTTCCCAGTCCTAAACGGAGTTGAATCACATGCAGTTTCTGGTCCTACGAGCAAGAGTTGTTTTCTGGTAAGGAAAGTCACTATTGCACTCCCATTGCCATACACAGTGCAAATAGCACTGGCGTCTGTTCCCAGCAAGTACAGTGTATTGGACTGAAGAGGAGCAACTGTTCTTGTCAGTTTCCTAAGCAGAGTTGAACTAGATAAGGACCGTGTGTGTAGAAAGCACAGTTCTTGTGTTCTGAGCAAGCTCACTGTTCTGGCCCTATAGGAAACACAGTAGAGTAGAAGAGTGCTCTTTTCTCAAAAGCAGAGTGAGTTTCTTGTAAGGCGAGCTAGTGTTTGTTTCCTAGTCCTAAATGGAGTTGAATCACATGCAGTTTCTGGTCCTACGAACAAGAGTTGTTTTCTGGTAAGGAAAGTCACTATTGTGCTCCCATTGCAATACACAGGGCAAATAGCACTCGCGTCTTTTCCCAGCAAGAACAGTGTATTGGACTGAATAGGAGCTACTGTTCTTGTCAGTTTCGTAAGCAGAGTTGAACTACATATGGTCCTTGTGTGTAGGAAGCTCAGTTCTTTTGTTCTGAGCAAGCTCACTGTTTGGACCCCATAGGAAACACAGTAGAATAGAAGAGTGCTCTTTTCTCTAAAGCAGAGTGTGTTTCTTGTAAGGCGAGCTAGCATTTGTTTCCCAGTCCTAAACGGAGTTGAATCACATGCAGTTTCTGGTCCTACGAACAAGAGTTGTTTTCTGGTAAGGAAAGCCACTATTGCGCTCCCATTGCCATACACAGTTCAAATAGCACTCGCGTCTGTTCCCAGCAAGTACAGTGTATCGGACTGAAGAGGAGCTACTGTTCTTGTCAGTTTCCTAAGCAGAGTTGAACTAGATATGGCCCGTGTGTAGGAAGCACAGTTCTTTTTTTCTGAGCAAGCTCACTGTTCTGGCCCTATAGGAAACACAGTAGAGTAGAAGAGTGCTCTTTTCTCTAAAGCAGATTGTGTTTCTTGTAAGGTGAGCTAGCGTTTGTTTCCCAGTCCTAAATGGAGTTGAATCACATGCAGTTTCTGGTGCTATGATCAAGAGTTGTTTTATGATAAGAATAGTCACTATTGCGCTGCCATTGCCATACACAGGACAAAGAGCACTGGCTTCTGTTCCCAGCAGTACAGTGTATTGGACTGAAGTGGAGCTACTGTTCTTTTCAGGTTCCTAAGCAGAATTGAACTAGATATGGCTGTGTGTGTAGGAAGCACAGTTCTTTTGTTCTGAGCAAGCTCACTGTTCGGACCCCACAGGAAACACAGTAGAGTAGAAGAGTGCTCTTTTCTCAAAAGAAGAGTGTGTTTCTTGTAAGGTGAGCTAGCGTTTCTTTCCCAGACCTAAATGGAGTTGAGTCACATGCAGTTTTTTGTCCTACGAGCAAGAGTTGTTTTCTGGTAAGACGAGTCACTATTGTGCTCCAATTGCCATACACAGTGCAAATAGCACTCGCGTCTGTTCCCCGCAAGTACAGTGTATTGGACTGAAGAGGAGCTACTGTTCTTATCAGTTTCCTAAGCAGAGTTGAACTACATATGGTCCTTGTGTGTAGGAAGCACAGTTCTTTTGTTCTGAGCAAGCTCACTCTTTGGACCCCATAGGAAACACAGTAGAGTAGAAGAGTGCTCTTTTCTCTAAATCAGAGTGTGTTTCTTGTAAGGCGAGCTAGCCTTTGTTTCCCAGTCCTAAATAGAGTGGAATCACATGCAGTTTCTGTCCTACGAGCAAGAGTTGTTTTATGGTAAAAATAGTCACTATTGTGCTGCCATTGCCACACACAGGACAAATAGTACTGGCGTCTGTTCGCAGCAAGTACAGTTTATTGGACTGAAGAGGATCTACTGTTCTTGTCAGGTTCCTAAGCAGAATTGAACTAGATATGGCCGTGTGTGTAGGAAGCACAGTTCTTTTGTTCTGAGCAAGCTCACTGTTTGGACCCCATAGGAAACACATTAGAGTAGAATACTGCTCTTTTCTCAAAAGCGGAGTGTGTTTCTTGTAAGGCGAGCTAGAGTTTGTTTCCCAGTCCTAAATGGAGTTGAGTCACATGCAGTTTTTTGTCCTACGAGCAAGAGTTGTTTTCTATTAAGGAAAGTCACTATTGTGCTCTCATTGCCATACACAGTGCAAATAGCACTCCCGTCTGTTCCCAGCAAGTACAGTGTATTCGACTGAAGAGGAGCTACTGTTCTTGTCAGTTTTCTAAGCAGAGTTGAGCTACATATGGTCCGTGTGTGTAGGAAGCACAGTTCTTTTGTTCTGAGCAAGCTCTCTGTTTGGACCTCATAGGAAACACAGTAGAGTAGAAGAGTGCTCTTTTATCTAAAGCAGAGTGTGTTTCTTGTAAGGCGTGCTAGCGTTTGTTTCCCAGTCCTAAATGGAGTTGAATCACATGCAGTTTCTGGTCCTACAAGCAAGAGTTGTTTTCTGGTAAGGAAAGTTACTATTGCCCTCCCATTGCCATACACAGTACAAATAGCACTGGCATCTGTTCCCAGCAAGTACAGTGTATTGGACTGAAGAGGAGCTACTGTTCTTCTCAGTTTCCTAAGCAGAGTTAAACTAGATATGGCCCGTGTGTGTAGGAAGCACAGTTCTCTTGTTCTGAGCAAGCTCACTTATCTGGCCCTATAGGAAACACAGTAGAGTAGAAGAGTGCTCTTTTCTCAAAAGCAGAGTGTGTTTCTTGTAAGGCGAGCTCGGGTTTGTTTCCCAGTCCTAAATGGAGTTGAGTCACAGACAGTTTTTGGTCCTACGAGCAAGAGTTGTTTTATGGTAAGAATAGTCACTATTGCGCTGCCATTGCCATACACAGGACAAATAGCACTGGCGTCTGTTCCCAGCAAGTACAGTGTATCGAACTGAAGAGGAGCTACTGTTCTTGTCAGTTTCCTAAGCAGAGTTGAACTAGATATGGCCCGTGTGTTTAGGAAGCACAGTCATTGTGTTCTGAGCAAGCTCACTGTTCTGGCCCTATAGGAAACACAGTAGAGTAGAAGAGTGCTCTTTTCTCTAAAGCAGAGTGTGTTTCTTGTAAGGCGAGCTCACGTTTGTTTCCCAGTCCTAAATGGAGTTGAGTCACATGCAGTTTTTGGTCCTACGAGCAAGAGTTGTTTTCTGGTAAGAAGAGTCACTATTGTGCTCCAAATGCCATACACAGTGCAAATAGCACTGGCACCTGTTCCCACCAAGTACAGTGTATTGGACTGAAGAGGAGCTACTGTTCTTCTCAATTTCCTAAGCAGAGTTGAACTAGATATGGCCCGTGTGTCTAGGAAGCACAGTTCATTTGTTCTGAGCAAGCTCACTGTTCTGGCCATATAGGAAACACAGTAGAGTAGAAGAGTGCTCTTTTCTCAAAAGCAGAGTGTGTTTCTTGTAAGGCGAGCTAGAGTTTGTATCATAGTCGTAAATGGAGTTGAGTCACATGCAGTTTTTTGTCCTACGAGAAAGTTTTGTTTTCTGGTATGACGAGTCACTATTGTGCACCAATTGCGATTCACAGTTCAAATAGCACTCGCGTCTGTTCTCAGCAAGAACAGTGTATCGGACTGAAGAGGAGCTACTGTTCTTGCCAGTTTCCTAAGCAGAGTTGAACTACATATGGTCCTTGTGTGTAGGAAGCACAGTTCTTTTGTTCTGAGCAAGCTCACTCTTTGGACCCCATAGGAAACACAGTAGAGTAGAAGAGTGCTCTTTTCTCTAAATCAGAGTGTGTTTCTTGTAAGGTGAGCTAGCCTTTGTTTCCCAGTCCTAAATGGAGTGGAATCACATGCAGTTTCTGTCCTACGAGCAAGAGTTGTTTTATGGTAAAAATAGTCACTATTGCGCTGCCATTGCCACACACAGGACAAATAGCACTGGCGTCTGTTCGCAGCAAGTACAGTGTATTGGACTGACGAGGATCTACTGTTCTTGTCAGGTTCCTAAGCAGAATTGAACTAGATATGGCCGTGTGTGTAGGAAGCACAGTTCTTTTGTTCTGAGCAAGCTCACTGTTCGGACCCCATAGGAAACACAGTAGAGTAGAAGAGTGCTCTTTTCTCAAAAGCAGAGTGTGTTTTTTGTAAGGCAAGCTATCATTTGTTTCCCAGTCCTAAATGGAGTTGAATCACATGCAGTTTCTGGTCCTACGAGCAAGAGTTGTTTTCTGGTAAGGAAAGTCACTATTGTGCTCCCTTTGCCATACACAGTGCAAATAGCCCTCGCGTCTGTTCGCAGCAAGTACAGTGTATTGGACTGACGAGGATCTACTGTTCTTGTCAGGTTCCTAAGCAGAATTGATCTAGATATGGCTGTGTGTGTAGGAAGCACAGTTCTTTTGTTCTGAGAAAGCTCACTCTTTGGACCCCATAAGAAACACAGTAGAGTAGAAGAGTGCTCTTTTCTCAGAAGCAGAGCGTGTTTCTTGTAAGGCGAGCTAGCATTTGTTTCCCAGTCCTAAATGGCGTTGAATCACATGCAGTGTGTGTTCCTACGAGCAAGAGTTGTTTTCTGGTAAGGAAAGTCACTATTGCGCTCCCTTTGCCATACACAGTGCAAATAGCACTCGCGTATGTTCGCAGCAAGTACAGTGTATCGGACTGAAGAGGAGCTACTGTTCTTGTCAGTTTCCTAAGCAGAGTTGAACTAGATATGGTCCATGTGTGTAGGAAGCACAGTTCTTTGTTCTGAGCAAGCTCACTGTTTGCACCCCATAGGAAACACAGTAGAGAAGAAGAGTGGTCTTTTCTCAAAAGCAGAGAGTGTTTCATGTAAGGCGAGCTAGCATTTGTTTCCCAGTCCTAAATGGAGTTGAATCACATCCAGTTTCTGCTCCTACGAACAAGATTTGTTTTCTGGTAAGGAAAGTCACTATTGCACTCCCATTGCCATACACAGTGCAAATAGCACTGGCGTCTGTTCCCAGTAAGTACAGTGTATCGAACTGAAGAGGAGCAACTGTTCTTGTCAGTTTCCTAAGCAGAGTTGAACTAGATAAGGACCGTGTGTGTAGAAAGCACAGTTCTTATGTTCTGAGCAAGCTCACTGTTCTGGCCCTATAGGAAACACAGTAGAGTAGAAGAGTGCTCTTTGTCTCAAAAGCAGAGTGAGTTTCTTGTAAGGCGAGCTAGTGTTTGTTTCCTAGTCCTAAATGGAGTTGAATCACATGCAGTTTCTGGTCCTACAAACAAGAGTTGTTTTCTGGTAAGGAAAGTCACTATTGCGCTCCCATTGCCATACACAGGGCAAATAGCACTCGCGTCTTTTCCCAGCAAGTACAGTGTATTGGACTGAATAGGAGCTACTGTTCTTGTCAGTTTCCTAAGCAGAGTTGAACTACATATGGTCCTTGTGTGTAGGAAGCACAGTTCTTTTGTTCTGAGCAAGCTCACTGTTTGGACCCCATAGGAAACACAGTAGAGTAGAAGAGTGCTCTTTTCTCTAAAGCAGAGTGTGTTTCTTGTAAGGCGAGCTAGCGTTTGTTTCCCAGTCCTAAATGGAGTTGAATCACATGCAGTTTCTGGTCCTACGAGCAAGAGTTGTTTTCTGGTAAGGAAAGTCACTATTGTGCTCCCTTTGCCATACACAGTGCAAATAGCATTCGCGTCTCTTCCCAGCAAGTACAGCCTATCGGACTGAAGGGGAGCTACTGTTCTTGTCAGTTTCCTAAGAAGAGTTGAACTATATATGGCCCATGTATGTAAGAAGCACAGTTCTTTGTTCTGAGCAAGCTAACTGTTTGGACCCCATAGGAAACACAGTAGAGTAAAAGAGTGCTCTTTTCTCAAAACCAGAGAGTGTTTCATGTAAGGCGAGCTAGCATTTGATTCCCAGTGCTAAACGGAGTTGAATCACATGCAGTTTCTGGTCCTATGAGCAGGAGTTTTTTTCTGGTAAGGAAAGTCACCATTGCGCTCCCATTGCCATACACAGTGCAAATAGCACTCGCGTCTGTTCCCAGCAAGTACAGTGTATCGGACTGAAGAGGAGCTACTGTTCTTGTCAGTTTCCTAAGCAGAGTTGAACTAGATATGGCCCTTGAGTAGGAAGCACAGTTCTTTTGTTCTGAGCAAGCTCACTGTTCTGGCCCTATAGGAAACACAGTAGAGTAGAAGAGTGCTCTTTTCTCAAAAGCAGAGTGTGTTTTTTGTAAGGCAAGCTATCGTTTGTTTCCCAGTCCTAAATGGAGTTGAATCACATGCAGTTTCTGGTCCTACGAGCAAGAGTTGTTTTCTGGTAAAGAAAATCACTATTGCGCTCCCTTTGCCATACACAGTGCAAATATCACTCGCGTCTGTTCCCAGCAAGTACAGTGTGTCGGACTGAAGAGGAGCTACTGTTCTTGTCAGTTTCCTAAGCAGAGTTGAACTAGATATGGCCTGTGTGTAGGAAGCACAGTTCTTTTGTTCTGACCAAGCTCACTGTTTAGACCCTATAGGAAACACAGTAGAGTAGAAGAGTGCTCTTTTCTCAAAAGCAGAGTGAGTTTCTTGTAAGGCAAGCTAGCGTTTGTTTCCCAGTCCTAAATGGAGTTGAATCACATGCAGTTTGTGGTCCTACGAGCAAGAGTTGTTTTATGGTAAGAATAGTCACTATTGCGCTGCCATTGCCATACACAGGACAAATAGCACTGGCGTCTGTTCCCAGCAAGTACAGTGTATTGGACTGAAGAGGATCTACTGCTCTGGTCAGGTTCCTAAGCAGAATTGAACTAGATATGGCCGTGTGTGTAGGAAGCACAGTTCTTTTGTTCTGAGAAAGCTCACTGTTCTGGCCCTATAGGAAACACAGTAGAGTAGAAGAGTGCTCTTTTCTCAAAAGCAGAGTGTGTTTCTTGTAAGGCGAGCTCGCGTTTGTTTCCCAGTCCTAAATGGATTTGAGTCACATGCAGTTTTTGATCCTACGAGCAAGAGTTGTTTTCTGGTAAGAAGAGTCACTATTGTGCTCCAAATGCCATACACAGTGCAAATAGCACTCGGGTCTGTTCCCAGCAAGTACAGTCTATTGAACTGAATAGGAGCTACTGTTCTTCTCAGTTTCATAAGCAGAGTTGAACTAGATATGATCCATGTGTGTAGGAAGCACAGTTCTTTTGTTCTGAGCAAGCTCACTGTTCGGACCCAATAGGAAACACAGTAGAGTAGAAGAGTGCTCTTTTCTCTAAAGCAGTGTGTTTCTTGTAAGGCGAGCTAGCGTTTGTTTCCCAGTCCTAAATGGAGTTGAATCACATGCAGTTTCTGGTCCTACGAGCAAGAGTTTTTTTATGGTAAGAATAGTCACTATTGCGCTGCCATTGCCATACACAGGACAAATAGCACTGGTGTCTGTTCCCAGCAAGTACAGTGTATCGAACTGAAGAGGAGCTACTGTTCTTGTCAGTTTCCTAAGCAGAGTTGAACAAGATATGGCCCGTGTGTTTAGGAAACACAGTCATTATGTTCTGAGCAAGCTCATGTTCTGGCCCTATAGGAAACACAGTAGAGTAGAAGAGTGCTCTTTTCTCTAAAGCAGAGTGTGTTTCTTGTAAAGCGAGCTCTCGTTTGTTTCCCAGTCCTAAATGGAGTTGAGTCACATGCAGTTTTTGGTCCTACGAGCAAGAGTTGTTTTCTGGTAAGAAGAGTCACTATTGTGCTCCAAATGCCATACACAGTGCAAATAGCACTCGTGTCTGTTCCAGGCATGTACAGTGTATTGGACTGAATAGGAGCTACTGTTCTTGTCAGTTTCCTAAGCAGAGTTGAACTAGATATGGTCCATTGTGTAGGAAGCACAGTTTTTTGTTCTGAGCAAGCTCACTGTTTGGACCCCATAAGAAACACAGTACAGTAGAAGAGTGCTCTTTTCTAAAAAGCAGAGAGTGTTTCTTGTAAGGCGATCTAGCATTTGTTTCCCAGTCCTAAATGGCGTTGAATCACATGCAGTTTGTGTTCCTACGAGGAAGAGTTGTTTTCTGGTAAAAAAAAGTCACTATTGCGCTGTCATTGCCATACACAGGGCGAAAAGCACTCGCGTCTGTTCCCAGCAATTACAGTGTATTGGACTGAAGAGGAGCTGCTGTTCTTGTCAGTTTCATAAGCAGAGTTGAGCTAGATATGGTCCATGTGTGAAAAAGCACATTTCTTTTGTTCTGAGCAAGCTCACTGTTTGGACCCCATAGGAAACACAGTACAGTAGAAGAGTGCTCTTTTATCAAAAGCAGAGTGCGTTTCTTGTAAGGCTAGCTAGCATTTGTTTCCCAGTCCTAAATGGCGTTGAATCACATGCAGTTTCTGGTCCTACGAGCAAGAGTTGTTTTCTGGTAAGGAAAGTCACTATTGCGATCAAATTGCCATACACAGTGCAAATAGCACTGGCATCTCTTCCCAGCAAGTACAGTGTATTGGACCGAAGAGGAGCTACTGTTCTTGTCAGTTTACTAAGCAGAGTTGAACTAGATATGGTCCATGTGTGTAGGAAGCACAGTTCTTTTGTTCTGAGCAAGCTCACTGTTCTGGCCCTATAGGAAACACATTAGAGTAGAAGAGTGCTCTTTTCTCTAAAGCAGAGTGTGTTTCTTGTAAGGCAAGCTTGCGTTTGTTTCCCAGTCCTAAATGGAGTTGAGTCACAGACAGTTTTTGGTCCTATGAGCAAGAGTTGTTTTCTGGTAAGAAGAGTCACTATTTCGCTCCAAATGCCATACACAGTGCAAATAGCACTCGCGTCTGTTTCCACCATGTACAGTGTATTGGACTGAAGAGGAGCTACTCTTCTTGTCAGTTTCCTAAGCAGAGTTGAACTAGATATGGTCCATGTGTGTAGGAAGCACAGTTCTTTTGTTCTGAGCAAGCTCACTGTTCGGACCCAAAAGGAAACACAGTAGAGTAGAAGAGTGCTCTTTTCTCAAAAGCAGAGTGTGTTTCTTGTAAGGCGAGCTTGCGTTTGTTTCCCAGGCCTAAATGGAGTGAAACCACATGCAGTTTCTGGTCCTACGAGCAAGACTTGTTTTATGGTAAGAATAGTCACTATTGCGCTGCCATTGCCATAAACAGGACAAATACCACTGGCGTCTGTTCCCAGCAAGTACAGTGTATTAGACTGAAGAGGATCTACTGTTCTTGTCAGGTTCCTAAGCAGAATTGAACTAGATATGGCCGTTTGTGTAGGTAGCACAGTTCTTTTGTTCTGAGCAAGCTCACTGTTTGGACCCCATAGGAAACACAGTAGAGTAGAAGAGTGCTCATTTCTGAAAAGCAGAGTGTGTTTCTTGTAAGGCGAGCTAGGGTTTGTTTCCTAGTCCTAAATGGAGTTGAATCACATGCAGTTTCTAGTCCTACGAACAAGAGTTGTTTTCTGGTAAGGAAAGTCACTATTGCGCTCCCTTTGCCATACACAGTGCAAATAGCACTGACATCTGTTCCCAGCAAGTACAGAGTATCGGACTGAAGAGGATCTACTGCTCTGGTCAGGTTCCTAAGCAGAATTGAACTAGATATGGCCATGTGTGTAGGAAGCACAGTTCTTTTGTTCTGAGCAAGCTCACTGTTCTGGCCGTATAGGAAACACAGTAGAGTAGAAGAGTGCTCTTTTCTCAAAAGCAGAGTGTGATTCTTGTAAGGCGAGCTCGCGTTTGTTTCCCAGTCCTAAATGGAGTTGAGTCACATGCAGTTTTTGGTCCTACGAGCAAGAGTTGTTTTCTGGTAAGAAGAGTCACTATTGTGCTCCACATGCCATACACAGTGCAAATAGCACTCGGGTCTGTTCCCAGCAAGTACAGTCTATTGGACTGAAGAGGAGCTACTGTTCTTCTCAGTTTCATAAGCAGAGTTGAACTAGATATGATCTATGTGTGTAGGAAGTACAGTTCTTTTGTTCTGAGCAAGCTCACTGTTCGGACCACATAGGAAACACAGTAGAGTAGAAGAGTGCACTTTTCTCTAAAGCAGTGTGTTTCTTGTAAGGCCAGCTAGCGTTTGTTTCCCACTCCTAAATGGAGTTGAATCACATGCAGGTTCTGGTCCTACGAGCAAGAGTTTTTTTATGGTAAGAATAGTCACTATTGCGCTGCCATTGCCATACACAGGATAAATAGCACTGGTGTCTGTTCCCAGCAAGTACAGTGTATCGAACTGAAGAGGAACTACTGTTCTTGTCAGTTTCCTAAGCAGAGTTGAACTAGATATGGCCCGTGTGTTTAGGAAGCACAGTCATTATGTTCTGAGCAAGCTCACTGTTCTGGCCCTATAGGAAACACAGTAGAGTAGAAGAGTGCTCTTTTCTCTAAAGCAGAGTGTGTTTCTTGTAAGGCGAGCTCACGTTTGTTTCCCAGTCCTAAATGGAGTTGAGTCACATGCAGTTTTTGGTCCTACGAGCAAGAGTTGTTTTCTGGTAAGAAGAGTCACTATTGTGCTCCAAATGCCATACACAGTGCAAATAGCACTGGCACCTGTTCCCAGCAAGTACAGTGTATTGGACTGAAGAGGAGCTACTGTTCTTCTCAGTTTCCTAAGCAGAGTTGAACTAGATATGGCCCGTGTGTCTAGGAAGCACAGTTCATTTGTTCTGAGCAAGCTCACTGTTCTGGCCCTATAGGAAACACAGTAGAGTAGAAGAGTGCTCTTTTCTCAAAAGCAGAGTGTGTTTCTTGTAAGGCGAGCTAGAGTTTGTTTCATAGTCGTAAATGGAGTTGAGTCACATGCAGTTTTTTGTCCTACAAGAAAGATTTGTTTTCTGGTATGACGAGTCACTATTGTGCACCAATTGCGATTCACAGTTCAAATAGCACTCGTGTCTGTTCCCAGCAAGTACAGTGTATTGGACTGAAGAGGAGCTACTGTTCTTGTCAGGTTCCTAAGCAGAATTGAACTAGATATGGCTGTGTGTGTAGGAAGCACAGTTCTTTTGTTCTGAGCAAGCTCACTGTTTGGACCCCATAGGAAACACAGTAGAGTAGAAGAGTGCTCTTTTCTCAGAAGCAGAGCGTGTTTCTTGTAAGACGAGCTAGCATTTGTTTCCCAGTCCTAAATGGCGTTGAATCACATGCAGTGTGTGTTCCTACGAGCAAGAGTTGTTTTCTGGTAAGGAAAGTCCCTATTGCGCTCCCTTTGCCATACACAGTGCAAATAGCACTCGCGTATGTTCGCAGCAAGTACAGTATATCGGACTGAAGAGGAGCTACTGTTCTTGTCAGTTTCCTAAGCAGAGTTGAACTAGATATGGTCCATGTGTGTAGGAAGCACAGTTCTTTGTTCTGAGCAAGCTCACTGTTTGGACCCCATAGGAAACACAGTAGAGAAGAAGAGTGGTCTTTTCTCAAAAGCAGAGAGTGTTTCATGTAAGGCGAGCTAGCATTTGTTTCCCAGTCCTAAACGGAGTTGAATCACATGCAGTTTCTGGTCCTACGAGCAAGAGTTGTTTTCTGGTAAGGAAAGTCACTATTGCACTCCCATTGCCATACACAGTGCAAATAGCACTGGCGTCTGTTCCCAGCAAGTACAGTGTATTGGACTGAAGAGGAGCAACTGTTCTTGTCAGTTTCCTAAGCAGAGTTGAACTAGATAAGGACCGTGTGTGTAGAAAGCACAGTTCTTATGTTCTGAGCAAGCTCACTGTTCTGGCCCTATAGGAAACACAGTAGAGTAGAAGAGTGCTCTTTTCTCAAAAGCAGAGTGAGTTTCTTGTAAGGCGAGCTAGTGTTTGTTTCCTAGTCCTAAATGGAGTTGAATCACATGCAGTTTCTGGTCCTACAAACAAGAGTTGTTTTCTGGTAAGGAAAGTCACTATTGCGCTCCCATTGCAATACACAGGGCAAATAGCACTCGCGTCTTTTCCCAGCAAGTACAGTGTATTGGACTGAATAGGAGCTACTGTTCTTGTCAGTTTCGTAAGCAGAGTTGAACTACATATGGTCCTTGTGTGTAGGAAGCTCAGTTCTTTTGTTCTGAGCAAGCTCACTGTTTGGACCCCATAGGAAACACAGTAGAGTAGAAGAGTGCTCTTTTCTCTAAAGCAGAGTTTGTTTCTTGTAAGGCGAGCTAGCATTTGTTTCCCAGTCCTAAACGGAGTTGAATCACATGCAGTTTCTGGTCCTACGAACAAGAGTTGTTTTCTGGTAAGGAAAGCCACTATTGCGCTCCCATTGCCATACACAGTTCAAATAGCACTCGCGTCTTTTCCCAGCAAGTACAGTGTATTGGACTGAATAGGAGCTACTGTTCTTGTCAGTTTCCTAAGCAGAGTTGAACTACATATGGTCCTTGTGTGTAGGAAGCACAGTTCTTTTGTTCTGAGCAAGCTCACTGTTTGGACCCCAAAGGAAACACAGTAGAGTAGAAGAGTGCTCTTTTCTCTAAAGCAGAGTGTGTTTCTTGTAAGGCGAGCTAGCATTTGTTTCCCAGTCCTAAACGGAGTTGAATCACATGCAGTTTCTGGTCCTACGAACAAGAGTTGTTTTCTGGTAAGGAAAGCCACTATTGCGCTCCCATTGCCATACACAGTTCAAATAGCACTCGCGTCTGTTCCCAGCAAGTACAGTGTATCGGACTGAAGAGTAGCTACTGTTCTTGTCAGTTTCCTAAGCAGAGTTGAACTAGATATGGCCCGTGTGTAGGAAGCACAGTTCTTTTTTTCTGAGCAAGCTCACTGTTCTGGCCCTATAGGAAACACAGTAGAGTAGAAGAGTGCTCTTTTCTCTAAAGCAGATTGTGTTTCTTGTAAGGTGAGCTAGCGTTTGTTTCCCAGTCCTAAATGGAGTTGAATCACATGCAGTTTCTGGTGCTATGATCAAGAGTTGTTTTATGATAAGAATAGTCACTATTGCGCTGCCATTGCCATACACAGGACAAAGAGCACTGGCTTCTGTTCCCAGCAGTACAGTGTATTGGACTGAAGTGGAGCTACTGTTCTTGTCAGGTTCCTAAGCAGAATTGAACTAGATATTGCTGTGTGTGTAGGAAGCACAGTTCTTTTGTTCTGAGCAAGCTCACTGTTCGGACCCCACAGGAAACACAGTAGAGTAGAAGAGTGCTCTTTTCTCAAAAGAAGAGTGTGTTTCTTGTAAGGTGAGCTAGCGTTTCTTTCCCAGACCTAAATGGAGTTGAGTCACATGCAGTTTTTTGTCCTACGAGCAAGAGTTGTTTTCTGGTAAGACGAGTCACTATTGTGCTCCAATTGCCATACACAGTGCAAATAGCACTCGCGTCTGTTCCCCGCAAGTACAGTGTATTGGACTGAAGAGGAGCTACTGTTCTTATCAGTTTCCTAAGCAGAGTTGAACTACATATGGTCCTTGTGTGTAGGAAGCACAGTTCTTTTGTTCTGAGCAAGCTCACTCTTTGGACCCCATAGGAAACACAGTAGAGTAGAAGAGTGCTCTTTTCTCTAAATCAGAGTGTGTTTCTTGTAAGGCGAGCTAGCCTTTGTTTCCCAGTCCTAAATAGAGTGGAATCACATGCAGTTTCTGTCCTACAAGCAAGAGTTGTTTTATGGTAAAAATAGTCACTATTGTGCTGCCATTGCCACACACAGGACAAATAGTACTGGCGTCTGTTCGCAGCAAGTACAGTGTATTGGACTGAAGAGGATCTACTGTTCTTGTCAGGTTCCTAAGCAGAATTGAACTAGATATGGCCGTGTGTGTAGGAAGCACAGTTCTTTTGTTCTGAGCAAGCTCACTGTTCTGGCCGTATAGGAAACACAGTAGAGTAGAAGAGTGCTCTTTTCTCAAAAGCGGAGTGTGTTTCTTGTAAGGCGAGCTAGAGTTTGTTTCCCAGTCCTAAATGGAGTTGAGTCACATGCAGTTTTTTGTCCTACGAGCAAGAGTTGTTTTCTATTAAGGAAAGTCACTATTGTGCTCTCATTGCCATACACAGTGCAAATAGCACTCCCGTCTGTTCCCAGCAAGTACAGTGTATTCGACTGAAGAGAAGCTACTGTTCTTGTCAGTTTTCTAAGCAGAGTTGAGCTACATATGGTCCGTGTGTGTAGGAAGCACAGTACTTTTGTTCTGAGCAAGCTCTCTGTTTGGACCTCATAGGAAACACAGTAGAGTAGAAGAGTGCTCTTTTATCTAAAGCAGAGTGTGTTTCTTGTAAGGCGAGCTAGCGTTTGTTTCCCAGTCCTAAATGGAGTTGAATCACATGCAGTTTCTGGTCCTACAAGCAAGAGTTGTTTCCTGGTAAGGAAAGTTACTATTGCCCTCCCATTGCCATACACAGTGCAAATAGCACTGGCATCTGTTCCCAGCAAGTACAGTGTATTGGACTGAAGAGGAGCTACTGTTCTTCTCAGTTTCCTAAGCAGAGTTAAACTAGATATGGCCCGTGTGTGTAGGAAGCACAGTTCTCTTGTTCTGAGCAAGCTCACTTATCTGGCCCTATAGGAAACACAGTAGAGTAGAAGAGTGCTCTTTTCTCAAAAGCAGAGTGTGTTTCTTGTAAGGCCAGCTCGGGTTTGTTTCCCAGTCCTAAATGGAGTTGAGTCACAGACAGTTTTTGGTCCTACGAGCAAGAGTTGTTTTATGGTAAGAATAGTCACTATTGCGCTGCCATTGCCATACACAGGACAAATAGCACTGGCGTCTGTTCCCAGCAAGTACAGTGTATCGAACTGAAGAGGAGCTACTGTTCTTGTCAGTTTCCTAAGCAGAGTTGAACTAGATATGGCCCGTGTGTTTAGGAAGCACAGTCATTGTGTTCTGAGCAAGCTCACTGTTCTGGCCCTATAGGAAACACAGTAGAGTAGAAGAGTGCTCTTTTCTCTAAAGCAGAGTGTGTTTCTTGTAAGGCGAGCTCACGTTTGTTTCCCAGTCCTAAATGGAGTTGAGTCACATGCAGTTTTTGGTCCTATGAGCAAGAGTTGTTTTCTGGTAAGAAGAGTCACTATTGTGCTCCAAATGCCATACACAGTGCAAATAGCACTGGCACCTGTTCCCACCAAGTACAGTGTATTGGACTGAAGAGGAGCTACTGTTCTTCTCAGTTTCCTAAGCAGAGTTGAACTAGATATGGCCCGTGTGTCTAGGAAGCACAGTTCATTTGTTCTGAGCAAGCTCACTGTTCTGGCCATATAGGAAACACAGTAGAGTAGAAGAGTGCTCTTTTCTCAAAAGCAGAGTGTGTTTCTTGTAAGGCGAGCTCGCGTTTGTATCATAGTCGTAAATGGAGTTGAGTCACATGCAGTTTTTTGTCCTACGAGAAAGTTTTGTTTTCTGGTATGACGAGTCACTATTGTGCACCAATTGCGATTCACAGTTCAAATAGCACTCACGTCTGTTCTCAGCAAGAACAGTGTATCGGACTGAAGAGGAGCTACTGTTCTTGTCAGTTTCCTAAGCAGAGTTGAACTACATATGGTCCTTGTGTGTAGGAAGCACAGTTCTTTTGTTCTGAGCAAGCTCACTCTTTGGACCCCATAGGAAACACAGTAGAGTAGAAGAGTGCTCTTTTCTCTAAATCAGAGTGTGTTTCTTGTAAGGTGAGCTAGCCTTTGTTTCCCAGTCCTAAATGGAGTGGAATCACATGCAGTTTCTGTCCTACGAGCAAGAGTTGTTTTATGGTAAAAATAGTCACTATTGTGCTGCCATTGCCACACACAGGACAAATAGCACTGGCGTCTGTTCGCAGCAAGTACAGTGTATTGGACTGACGAGGATCTACTGTTCTTGTCAGGTTCCTAAGCAGAATTGAACTAGATATGGCCGTGTGTGTAGGAAGCACAGTTCTTTTGTTCTGAGCAAGCTCACTGTTCGGACCCCATAGGAAACACAGTAGAGTAGAAGAGTGCTCTTTTCTCAAAAGCAGAGTGTGTTTTTTGTAAGGCAAGCTATCATTTGTTTCCCAGTCCTAAATGGAGTTGAATCACATGCAGTTTCTGGTCCTACGAGCAAGAGTTGTTTTCTGGTAAGGAAAGTCACTATTGTGCTCCCTTTGCCATACACAGTGCAAATAGCCCTCCCACCTGTTCCCAGCAAGTACAGTGTATTGGACTGACGAGGATCTACTGATCTTGTCAGGTTCCTAAGCAGAATTGATCTAGATATGGCTGTGTGTGTAGGAAGCACAGTTCTTTTGTTCTGAGAAAGCTCACTCTTTGGACCCCATAAGAAACACAGTAGAGTAGAAGAGTGCTCTTTTCTCAGAAGCAGAGCGTGTTTCTTGTAAGGCGAGCTAGCATTTGTTTCCCAGTCCTAAATGGCGTTGAATCACATGCAGTGTGTGTTCCTACGAGCAAGAGTTGTTTTCTGGTAAGGAAAGTCACTATTGCGCTCCCTTTGCCATACACAGTGCAAATAGCACTCGCGTATGTTCGCAGCAAGTACAGTGTATCGGACTGAAGAGGAGCTACTGTTCTTGTCAGGTTCCTAAGCAGAATTGAACTAGATATGGCTGTGTGTGTAGGAAGCACAGTTCTTTTGTTCTGAGCAAGCTCACTGTTTGGACCCCATAGGAAACACAGTAGAGTAGAAGAGTGCTCTTTTCTCAGAAGCAGAGCGTGTTTCTTGTAAGACGAGCTAGCATTTGTTTCCCAGTCCTAAATGGCGTTGAATCACATGCAGTGTGTGTTCCTACGAGCAAGAGTTGTTTTCTGGTAAGGAAAGTCACTATTGCGCTCCCTTTGCCATACACAGTGCAAATAGCACTCGCGTATGTTCGCAGCAAGTACAGTATATCGGACTGAAGAGGAGCTACTGTTCTTGTCAGTTTCTTAAGCAGAGTTGAACTAGATATGGTCTATGTGTGTAGGAAGCACAGTTCTTTGTTCTGAGCAAGCTCACTGTTTGGACCCCATAGGAAACACAGTAGAGAAGAAGAGTGGTCTTTTCTCAAAAGCAGAGAGTGTTTCATGTAAGGCGAGCTAGCATTTGTTTCCCAGTCCTAAACGGAGTTGAATCACATGCAGTTTCTGGTCCTACGAGCAAGAGTTGTTTTCTGGTAAGGAAAGTCACTATTGCACTCCCATTGCCATACACAGTGCAAATAGCACTGGCGTCTGTTCCCAGCAAGTACAGTGTATTGGACTGAAGAGGAGCAACTTTTCTTGTCAGTTTCCTAAGCAGAGTTGAACTAGATAAGGACCGTGTGTGTAGAAAGCACAGTTCTTATGTTCTGAGCAAGCTCACTGTTCTGGCCCTATAGGAAACACAGTAGAGTAGAAGAGTGCTCTTTTCTCAAAAGCAGAGTGAGTTTCTTGTAAGGCGAGCTAGTGTTTGTTTCCTAGTCCTAAATGGAGTTGAATCACATGCAGTTTCTGGTCCTACGAACAAGAGTTGTTTTCTGGTAAGGAAAGTCACTATTGCGCTCCCATTGCAATACACAGGGCAAATAGCACTCGCGTCTTTTCCCAGCAAGTACAGTGTATTGGACTGAATAGGAGCTACTGTTCTTGTCAGTTTCGTAAGCAGAGTTGAACTACATATGGTCCTTGTGTGTAGGAAGCTCAGTTCTTTTGTTCTGAGCAAGCTCACTGTTTGGACCCCATAGGAAACACAGTAGAGTAGAAGAGTGCTCTTTTCTCTAAAGCAGAGTGTGTTTCTTGTAAGGCGAGCTAGCATTTGTTTCCCAGTCCTAAACGGAGTTGAATCACATGCAGTTTCTGGTCCTACGAACAAGAGTTGTTTTCTGGTAAGGAAAGCCACTATTGCGCTCCCATTGCCATACACAGTTCAAATAGCACTCGCGTCTTTTCCCAGCAAGTACAGTGTATTGGACTGAATAGGAGCTACTGTTCTTGTCAGTTTCCTAAGCAGAGTTGAACTACATATGGTCCTTGTGTGTAGGAAGCACAGTTCTTTTGTTCTGAGCAAGCTCACTGTTTGGACCCCATAGGAAACACAGTAGAGTAGAAGAGTGCTCTTTTCTCTAAAGCAGAGTGTGTTTCTTGTAAGGCGAGCTAGCATTTGTTTCCCAGTCCTAAACGGAGTTGAATCACATGCAGTTTCTGGTCCTACGAACAAGAGTTGTTTTCTGGTAAGGAAAGCCACTATTGCGCTCCCATTGCCATACACAGTTCAAATAGCACTCGCGTCTGTTCCCAGCAAGTACAGTGTATCGGACTGAAGAGGAGCTACTGTTCTTGTCAGTTTCCTAAGCAGAGTTGAACTAGATATGGCCCGTGTGTAGGAAGCACAGTTCTTTTTTTCTGAGCAAGCTCACTGTTCTGGCCCTATAGGAAACACAGTAGAGTAGAAGAGTGCTCTTTTCTCTAAAGCAGATTGTGTTTCTTGTAAGGTGAGCTAGCGTTTGTTTCCCAGTCCTAAATGGAGTTGAATCACATGCAGTTTCTGGTGCTATGATCAAGAGTTGTTTTATGATAAGAATAGTCACTATTGCGCTGCCATTGCCATACACAGGACAAAGAGCACTGCCTTCTGTTCCCAGCAGTACAGTGTATTGGACTGAAGTGGAGCTACTGTTCTTGTCAGGTTCCTAAGCAGAATTGAACTAGATATGGCTGTGTGTGTAGGAAGCACAGTTCTTTTGTTCTGAGCAAGCTCACTGTTCGGACCCCACAGGAAACACAGTAGAGTAGAAGAGTGCTCTTTTCTCAAAAGAAGAGTGTGTTTCTTGTAAGGTGAGCTAGCGTTTCTTTCCCAGACCTAAATGGAGTTGAGTCACATGCAGTTTTTTGTCCTACGAGCAAGAGTTGTTTTCTGGTAAGACGAGTCACTATTGTGCTCCTATTGCCATACACAGTGCAAATAGCACTCGCGTCTGTTCCCCGCAAGTACAGTGTATTGGACTGAAGAGGAGCTACTGTTCTTATCAGTTTCCTAAGCAGAGTTGAACTACATATGGTCCTTGTGTGTAGGAAGCACAGTTCTTTTGTTCTGAGCAAGCTCACTCTTTGGACCCCATAGGAAACACAGTAGAGTAGAAGAGTGCTCTTTTCTCTAAATCAGAGTGTGTTTCTTGTAAGGTGAGCTAGCCTTTGTTTCCCAGTCCTAAATAGAGTGGAATCACATGCAGTTTCTGTCCTACGAGCAAGAGTTGTTTTATGGTAAAAATAGTCACTATTGTGCTGCCATTGCCACACACAGGACAAATAGTACTGGCGTCTGTTCGCAGCAAGTACAGTGTATTGGACTGAAGAGGATCTACTGTTCTTGTCAGGATCCTAAGAAGAATTGAACTAGATATGGCCGTGTGTGTAGGAAGCACAGTTCTTTTGTTCTGAGCAAGCTCACTGTTTGGACCCCATAGGAAACACATTAGAGTAGAATACTGCTCTTTTCTCAAAAGCGGAGTGTGTTTCTTGTAAGGCGAGCTAGAGTTTGTTTCCCAGTCCTAAATGGAGTTGAGTCACATGCAGTTTTTTGTCCTACGAGCAAGAGTTGTTTTCTATTAAGGAAAGTCACTATTGTGCTCTCATTGCCATACACAGTGCAAATAGCACTCCCGTCTGTTCCCAGCAAGTACAGTGTATTCGACTGAATAGGAGCTACTGTTCTTGTCAGTTTTCTAAGCAGAGTTGAGCTACATATGGTCCGTGTGTGTAGGAAGCACAGTTCTTTTGTTCTGAGCAAGCTCTCTGTTTGGACCTCATAGGAAACACAGTAGAGTAGAAGAGTGCTCTTTTCTCTAAAGCAGAGTGTGTTTCTTGTAAGGCGAGCTAGCGTTTGTTTCCCAGTCCTAAATGGAGTTGAATCACATGCAGTTTCTGGTCCTACAAGCAAGAGTTGTTTTCTGGTAAGGAAAGTGACTATTGCCCTCCCATTGCCATACACAGTGCAAATAGCACTGGCATCTGTTCCCAGCAAGTACAGTGTATTGGACTGAACAGGAGCTACTGTTCTTCTCAGTTTCCTAAGCAGAGTTAAACTAGATATGGCCCGTGTGTGTAGGAAGCACAGTTCTCTTGTTCTGAGCAGGCTCACTTATCTGGCCCTATAGGAAACACAGTAGAGTAGAAGAGTGCTCTTTTCTCAAAAGCAGAGTGTGTTTCTTGTAAGGCGAGCTCGGGTTTGTTTCCCAGTCCTAAATGGATTTGAGTCACAGACAGTTTTTGGTCCTACGAGCAAGAGTTGTTTTATGGTAAGAATAGTCACTATTGCGCTGCCATTGCCATACACAGGACAAATAGCACTGGCGTCTGTTCCCAGCAAGTATAGTGTATCGAACTGAAGAGGAGCTACTGTTCTTGTCAGTTTCCTAAGCAGAGTTGAACTAGATATGGCCCGTGTGTTTTGGAAGCACAGTCATTGTGTTCTGAGCAAGCTCACTGTTCTGGCCCTATAGGAAACACAGTAGAGTAGAAGAGTGCTCTTTTCTCTAAAGCAGAGTGTGTTTCTTGTAAGGCGAGCTCACATTTGTTTCCCAGTCCTAAATGGAGTTGAGTCACATGCAGTTTTTGGTCCTACGAGCAAGAGTTTTTTTCTGGTAAGAAGAGTCACTATTGTGCTCCAAATGCCATACACAGTGCAAATAGCACTGGCACCTGTTCCCACCAAGTACAGTGTATTGGACTGAAGAGGAGCTACTGTTCTTCTCAGTTTCCTAAGCAGAGTTGAACTAGATATGGCCCGTGTGTCTAGGAAGCACAGTTCATTTGTTCTGAGCAAGCTCACTGTTCTGGCCATATAGGAAACACAGTAGAGTAGAAGAGTGCTATTTTCTCAAAAGCAGAGTGTGTTTCTTGTAAGGCGAGCTAGAGTTTGTATCATAGTCGTAAATGGAGTTGAGTCACATGCAGTTTTTTGTCCTACGAGAAAGTTTTGTTTTCTGGTATGACCAGTCACTATTGTGCACCAATTGCGATTCACAGTTCAAATAGCACTCGCGTCTGTTCTCAGCAAGAACAGTGTATCGGACTGAAGAGGAGCTACTGTTCTTGTCAGTTTCCTAAGCAGAGTTGAACTACATATGGTCCTTGTGTGTAGGAAGCACAGTTCTTTTGTTCTGAGCAAGCTCACTCTTTGGACCCCATAGGAAACACAGTAGAGTAGAAGAGTGCTCTTTTCTCTAAATCAGAGTGTGTTTCTTGTAAGGTGAGCTAGCCTTTGTTTCCCAGTCCTAAATGAAGTGGAATCACATGCAGTTTCTGTCCTACGAGCAAGAGTTGTTTTATGGTAAAAATAGTCACTATTGTGCTGCCATTGCCACACACAGGACAAATAGCACTGGCGTCTGTTCGCAGCAAGTACAGTGTATTGGACTGACGAGGATCTACTGTTCTTGTCAGGTTCCTAAGCAGAATTGAACTAGATATGGCCGTGTGTGTAGGAAGCACAGTTATTTTGTTCTGAGCAAGCTCACTGTTCGGACCCCATAGGAAACACAGTAGAGTAGAAGAGTGCTCTTTTCTCAAAAGCAGAGTCTGTTTTTTGTAAGGCAAGCTATCATTTGTTTTCCAGTCCTAAATGGAGTTGAATCACATGCAGTTTCTGGTCCTACGAGCAAGAGTTGTTTTCTGGTAAGGAAAGTCACTATTGTGCTCCCTTTGCCATACACAGTGCAAATAGCCCTCGCGTCTGTTCGCAGCAAGTACAGTGTATTGGACTGACGAGGATCTACTGTTCTTGTCAGGTTCCTAAGCAGAATTGATCTAGATATGGCTGTGTGTGTAGGAAGCACAGTTCTTTTGTTCTGAGAAAGCTCACTCTTTGGCCCCATAAGAAACACAGTAGAGTAGAAGAGTGCTCTTTTCTCAGAAGCAGAGCGTGTTTCTTGTAAGGCGAGCTAGCATTTGTTTCCCAGTCCTAAATGGCGTTGAATCACATGCAGTGTGTGTTCCTACGAGCAAGAGTTGTTTTCTGGTAAGGAAAGTCACTATTGCGCTCCCTTTGCCATACACAGTGCAAATAGCACTCGCGTATGTTCGCAGCAAGTACAGTGTATCGGACTGAAGAGGAGCTACTGTTCTTGTCAGTTTCCTAAGCAGAGTTGAACTAGATATGGTCCATGTGTGTAGGAAGCACAGTTCTTTGTTCTGAGCAAGCTCACTGTTTGCACCCCATAGGAAACACAGTAGAGAAGAAGAGTGGTCTTTTCTCAAAAGCAGAGAGTGTTTCATGTAAGGCGAGCTAGCATTTGTTTCCCAGTCCTAAACGGAGTTGAATCACATGCAGTTTCTGCTCCTACGAACAAGATTTGTTTTCTGGTAAGGAAAGTCACTATTGCACTCCCATTGCCATACACAGTGCAAATAGCACTGGCGTCTGTTCCCAGTAAGTACAGTGTATCGAACTGAAGAGGAGCAACTGTTCTTGTCAGTTTCCTAAGCAGAGTTGAACTAGATAAGGACCGTGTGTGTAGAAAGCACAGTTCTTATGTTCTGAGCAAGCTCACTGTTCTGGCCCTATAGGAAACACAGTAGAGTAGAAGAGTGCTCTTTTCTCAAAAGCAGAGTGAGTTTCTTGTAAGGCGAGCTAGTGTTTGTTTCCTAGTCCTAAATGGAGTTGAATCACATGCAGTTTCTGGTCCTACGAACAAGAGTTGTTTTCTGGTAAGGAAAGTCACTATTGCGCTCCCATTGCCATACACAGGGCAAATAGCACTCGCGTTTTTTCCCAGCAAGTACAGTGTATTGGACTGAATAGGAGCTACTGTTCTTGTCAGTTTCCTAAGCAGAGTTGAACTACATATGGTCCTTGTGTGTAGGAAGCACAGTTCTTTTGTTCTGAGCAAGCTCACTGTTTGGACCCCATAGGAAACACAGTAGAGTAGAAGAGTGCTCTTTTCTCTAAAGCAGAGTGTGTTTCTTGTAAGGCGAGCTAGCGTTTGTTTCCCAGTCCTAAATGGAGTTGAATCACATGCCGTTTCTGGTCCTACGAGCAAGAGTTGTTTTCTGGTAAGGAAAGTCACTATTGTGCTCCCTTTGCCATACACAGTGCAAATAGCATTCGCGTCTCTTCCCAGCAAGTACAGTCTATCGGACTGAAGAGGAGCTACTGTTCTTGTCAGTTTCCTAAGAAGAGTTGAACTATATATGGCCCATGTGTGTAAGAAGCACAGTTCTTTGTTCTGAGCAAGCTAACTGTTTGGACCCCATAGGAAACACTGTAGAGTAAAAGAGTGCTCTTTTCTCAAAACCAGAGAGTGTTTCATGTAAGGCGAGCTAGCATTTGATTCCCAGTGCTAAACGGAGTTGAATCACATGCAGTTTCTGGTCCTATGAGCAGGAGTTTTTTTCTGGTAAGGAAAGTCACTATTGCGCTCCCATTGCCATACACAGTGCAAATAGCACTCGCGTCTGTTCCCAGCAAGTACAGTGTATCGGACTGAAGAGGAGCTACTGTTCTTGTCAGTTTCCTAAGCAGAGTTGAACTAGATATGGCCCGTGAGTAGGAAGCACAGTTCTTTTGTTCTGAGCAAGCTCACTGTTCTGGCCCTATAGGAAACACAGTAGAGTAGAAGAGTGCTCTTTTCTCAAAAGCAGAGTGTGTTTTTTGTAAGGCAAGCTATCGTTTGTTTTCCAGTCCTAAATGGAGTTGAATCACATGCAGTTTCTGGTCCTACGAGCAAGAGTTGTTTTCTGGTAAAGAAAATCACTATTGCGCTCCCTTTGCCATACACAGTGCAAATATCACTCGCGTCTGTTCCCAGCAAGTACAGTGTGTCGGACTGAAGAGGAGCTACTGTTCCTGTCAGTTTCCTAAGCAGAGTTGAACTAGATATGGCCCGTGTGTAGGAAGCACAGTTCTTTTGTTCTGAGCAAGCTCACTGTTCTGGCCCTATAGGAAACACAGTAGAGTAGAAGAGTGCTCTTTTCTCTAAAGCAGATTGTGTTTCTTGTAAGGTGAGCTAGCGTTTGTTTCCCAGTCCTAAATGGAGTTGAATCACATGCAGTTTCTGGTGCTACGAGCAAGAGTTGTTTTATGATAAGAATAGTCACTATTGCGCTGCCATTGCCATACACAGGACAAAGAGCACTGGCTTCTGTTCCCAGCAGTACAGTGTATTGGACTGAAGAGGAGCTACTGTTCTTGTCAGGTTCCTAAGCAGAATTGAACTAGATATGGCTGTGTGTGTAGGAAGCACAGTTCTTTTGTTCTGAGAAAGCTCACTGTTCGGACCCCATTGGAAACACAGTAGAGTAGAAGAGTGCTCTTTTCTCAAAAGCAGAGTGTGTTTCTTGTAAGGTGAGCTAGCGTTTGTTTCCCAGACCTAAATGGAGTTGAGTCACATGCATTTTTTTGTCCTACAAGCAAGAGTTGTTTTCTGGTAAGACGAGTCACTATTGTGCTCCAATTGCCATACACAGTGCAAATAGCACTCGCGTCACTTCCCCGCAAGTACAGTGTATTGGACTGAAGAGGAGCTACTGTTCTTGTCAGTTTCCTAAGCAGTGTTGAACTAGATATGGTCGATGTGTGTAGGAAGCACAGTTCTTTTGTTCTGAGCAAGCTCACTGTTTGGACACCATAGGAAACACAGTAGAGTAGAAGAGTGCTCTTTTCTCAGAAGCAGAGTGTGTTTCTTGTAAGGCGAGCTAGCATTTGTTTCCCAGTCCTAAATGGCGTTGAATCACATGGAGTGTGTGGTCCTACGAGCAAGAGTTGTTTTCTGGTAAGGAAAGTCACTATTGCGCTCCCTTTGCCATACACAGTGCAAATAGCACTCGCGTCTGTTTCCAGCAAGTACAGTGTATCGGACTGAAGAGGAGCTACTGTTCTTATCAGTTTCCTAAGCAGAGTTGAACTAGATATGGTCCATGTGTGTAGGAAGCACAGTTCTTTGTTCTGAGCAAGCTCACTGTTTGGACCCCATAGGAAACACAGTAGAGTAGAAGAGTGCTCTTTTCTAAAAAGCAGAGATTGTTTCTTGTAAGGAGAGCTAGCATTTGTTTCCCAGTCCTAAATGGCGTTGAATCACATGCAGTTTGTGTTCCTACGAGCAAGAGTTGTTTTCTGGTAAGGAAAGTCACTATTGTGCTGTCATTGCCATACACAGGGCAAATAGCACTCGCGTCTGTTCCCAGCAATTACAGTGTATTGGACTGAAGAGGAGCTGCTGTTCTTGTCAGTTTCATAAGCAGAGTTGAGCTAGATATGGACCATGTGTGTAAAAAGTACAGTTCTTTTGTTCTGAGCAAGCTCACTGTTTGGACACCATAGGAAACACAGCAGAGTAGAAGAGTGCTCTTTTCTCAAAAGCAGAGTGCGTGTCTTGTAAGGCAAGCTAGCATTTGTTTCCCAGTCCTAAATGGCGTTGAATCACATGCAGTTTCTGGTCCTACGAGCAAGAGTTGTTTTCTGGTATGGAAAGTCACTATTGCGCTCTCATTGCCATATACAGTGCAAATAGCACTCGCGTCTGTTCCCAGAAAGCACAGTGTATTGGACTGAAGAGGAGATACTGTTCTTGTCAGTTTCCTAAGCAGAGTTGAACTACATATGGTCTGTGTGTGTAGGAAGCACAGTTCTTTTGTTCTGAGCAAGCTCACTGTTTGGACCCCATAGGAAACACATTAGAGTAGAATACTGCTCTTTTCTCAAAAGCAGAGTGTGTTTCTTGTAAGGCGAGCTAGAGTTTGTTTCCCAGTCCTAAATGGAGTTGAGTCACAAGCAGTTTTTTGTCCTACTAGCAAGAGTTGTTTTCTATTAAGGAAAGTCACTATTGCGCTCTCATTGCCATACACAGTGCAAATAGCACTCCCGTCTGTTCCCAGCAAGTACAGTGTATTCGACTGAAGAGGAGCTACTGTTCTTGTCAGTTTTCTAGGCAGAGTTGAGCTACATATGGTCCGTGTGTGTAGGAAGCACAGTTCTTTTGTTCTGAGCATGCTCTCTGTTTGGACCTCATAGGAAACACAGTAGAGTAGAAGAGTGCTCTTTTCTCTAAAGCAGAGTGTGTTTCTTGTAAGGCCAGCTAGCGTTTGTTTCCCAGTCCTAAATGGAGTTGAATCACATGCAGTTTCTGGTCCTACAAGCAAGAGTTGTTTTCTGGTAAGGAAAGTTACTATTGCGCTCCCATTGCCATACACAGTGCAAATAGCACTGGCATCTGTTCCCAGCAAGTACACTGTATTGGACTGAAGAGGAGCTACTGTTCTTCTCAGTTTCCTAAGCAGAGTTAAACTAGATATTGCCCGTGTGTGTAGGAAGCACAGTTCTTTTTTTCTGAGCAAGCTCAATGTTCTGGCCCTATAGGAAACACATTAGAGTAGAATACTGCTCTTTTGTCAAAAGCAGAGTGTGTTTCTTGTAAGGCGAGCTAGAGTTTGTTTCCCAGTCCTAAATGGAGTTGAGTCACAGACAGTTTTTTGTCCTACGAGCAAGAGTTGTTTTCTGGTAAGACGAGTTACTATTGTGCTCCAATTGCCATTCACAGTGCAAATAGCACTCGCATCTGTTCTCAGCAAGTACAGTGTATCAGACTGAAGAGGAGCTACTGTTCTTGTCAGTTTCCTAAGCAGAGTTGAACTAGATATGGCCCGTGAGTAGGAAGCACAGTTCTTTTGTTCTGAGCAAGCTCACTGTTCTGGCCCTATAGGAAACACAGAAGAGTAGAAGAGTGCTCTTTTCTTTAAAGCAGATTGTGTTTCTTGTAAGGCGAGCTAGCGTTTGTTTCCCAGTCCTAAATGGAGTTGAATCACATGCAGTTTCTGGTCCTACGAGCAAGAGTTGTTTTATGATAAGAATAGTCACTATTGCGCTGCAATGTCATACACAGGACAAATAGCACTGGAGTCTGTTCCCAGGAGTACAGTGTATTGGACTGAAGAGGAGCTACTGTTCTTGTCAGGTTCCTAAGCAGAATTGAACTATATATGGCTGTGTGTGTAGGAAGCACAGTTCTTTTGTTCTGAGAAAGCTCACTGTTCGGACCCCATAGGAAACACAGTAGAGTAGAAGAGTGCTCTTTTCTCTAAAGCAGAGTGTGTTTCTTGTAAGGCGAGCTAGCGTTTGTTTCCCAGACCAAATGGAGTTGAGTCAAATGCAGTTTTTTGTCCTACGAGCAAGAGTTGTTTTCTGGTAAGACGAGTCACTATTGTGCTCCAATTGCCATACACAGTGCAAATAGCACTCGCATATCTTGCCCGCAAGTACAGTGTATGGGACTGAAGAGGAGCTACTGTTCTTGTCAGTTTCCTAAGCAGAGTTGAACTAGATATGGTCGATGTGTGTAGGAAGCACAGTTCTTTTGTTCTGAGCAAGCTCACTGTTTGGACCCCATAGGAAACACAGTAGAGTAGAAGAGTGCTCTTTTCTCTAAAGCAGAGTGTGTTTCTTGTAAGGCGAGCTAGCGTTTGTTTCCCAGTCCTAAATGGAGTTGAATCACATGCAGTTTCTGTCCTACGAGCAAGAGTTGTTTTATGGTAAGAATAGTCACTATTGTGCTGCCATTGCCATACACAGAACAAATAGCACTGGCGTCTGTTCGCAGCAAGTACAGTGTATTGGACTGAAGAGGAGCTACTGTTCTTGTCAGTTTCCTAAGCAGAGTTGAACTAGATATGGTCCATGTGTGTAGGAAGCACAGTTCTTTGTTCTGAGCAAGCTCACTGTTTGGACCCCATAGGAAACACAGTAGAGTAGAAGAGTGCTCTTTTCTCAAAAGCAGAGAGTGTTTCATGTAAGGCGAGCTAGCATTTGTTTCCCAGTCCTAAACGGAGTTGAATCACATGCAGTTTATTGTTCTAAGAGCAAGAGTTGTTTTCTGGTAAGGAAAGTCACTATTGCGCTCCCATTGCCATACACAGTGCAAATAGCACTCGCGTCTGTTCCCAGCAAGTACAGTGTATCTGACTGAAGAGGAGCTACTGTTCTTGTCAGTTTCCTAAGCAGAGTTGAACTAGATATGGCCCGTGTGTAGGAAGCACAGTTCTTTTGTTCTGAGCAAGCTCACGGTTCTGGCCCTATAGGAAACACAGTAGAGTAGAAGAGTGCTCTTTTCACTAAAGCAGAGTGTGTTTCTTGTAAGGCGAGCTCGCGTTTGTTTCCCAGTCCTAATGGAGTTGAGTCACAGACAGTTTTTGGTCCTACGAGCAAGAGTTGTTTTCTGGTAAGAAGAGTCACTATTGCGCTCCAAATGCCATACACAGTGCAAATAGCACTCGCGTCTGTTCCCAGCAAGTACAGTGTATTGGACTGAATAGGAGCTACTGCTCTTGTCAGTTTCCTAAGCAGAGTTGAACTAGATATGGTCCATGTGTGTAGGAAGCACAGTTCTTTTGTTCTGAGCAAGCTCACTGTTTGGACCCCATAGGAAACACCATAGAGTAGAAGAGTGCTCTTTTCTCAAAAGCAGAGTGTGTTTCTTGTAAGTCGAGCTAGCGTTTGTTTCCCAGTCTTAAATGGAGTGGAATCACATGCAGTTTCTGGTTCTACTAGCAAGAGTTGTTTTATGGTAAGAATAGTCACTATTGCGCTGCCATTGCCATACACAGGACAATTAGCACTGGCATCTGTTCCCAGCAAGTACAGTGTATTGGACTGAAGAGAATCTACTGTTCTTGTCAGGTTCCTAAGCAGAATTGAACTAGATATGTCCGTGTGTGTAGGAAGCACAGTGCTTTTTTTCTGAGCAAGATCACTTTTCGGACCCCTAGGAAACACATTAGAGTAGAATACTGCTCTTTTCTCAAAAGCAGAGTGTGTTTCTTGTAAGGCGAGCTAGCGTTTGTTTCCCAGTCCTAAATGGAGTTGAATCACATGCAATTTCTGGTCCTACGAGCAAGAGTTTTTTTCTGGTAAGGAAAGTAACTATTGCGCTCCCATTGCCATACACAGTGCAAATAGCACTCGCGTCTGTTCCCAGCATGTACAGTGTATTGGACTGAATAGGAGCTACTGTTCTTGTCAATTTCCTAAGCAGAGTTGAACTAGATATGGTCGATGTGTGTAGGAAGCCCAGTTCTTTTGTTCTGAGCAAGCTCACTGTTCAGACCCCATAGGAAACACAGTACAGTAGAAGAGTGCTCTTTTCTCAAAAGCAGAGTGTGTTTTTTGTAAGGCAAGCTATCATTTTTTTCCCAGTCCTAAATGGAGTTGAAGCACATGCAGTTTCTGGTCCTACGAGCAAGAGTTGTTTTCTGGTAAGGAAAGTCACTATTGCGCTCCCTTTGACATACACAGTGCAAATAGCACTCGCGTCTGTTCCCAGCAAGTACAGTGTATCGGACTGAAGAGGAGCTACTGTTCTTGTCAGTTTCCTAAGCAGAGTTGAACTAGATATGGCCCGTGTGTGTAGAAAGCACAGTTCTTATGTTCTGAGCAAGCTCACTGTTCTAGCCCTATAGAAAACACAGTAGAGTAGAAGAGTGCTCTTTTCTCAAAAGCAGAGTGTCTTTCTTCTAAGGCGAGCTAGCGTTTGTTTCCCAGACCTAAATGGAGTTGAGTCACATGCAGTTTTTGTCCTACGAGCAAGAGTTGTTTTCTGGTAAGACGAGTCACTATTGTGCTCCAATTGCCATACACAGTGCAAATAGCACTTGCGTCTCTTCCCCGCAAGTACAGTGTATTGGACTGAAGAGGAGCTACTGTTCTTGTCAGTTTCCTAAGCAGAGTTGAAGTAGATATGGTCGATGTGTGTAGGAAGCACAGTTCTTTTGTTCTGAGCAAGCTCACTGTATGGACCCCATAGGAAACACAGTAGAGTAGAAGAGTGCTCTTTTCTCAGAAGAAGAGCGTGTTTCTTGTAAGGCGAGCTAGCATTTGTTTCCCAGTCCTAAATGGCGTTGAATCACATGCAGTTTCTGGTCCTACGAGCAAGAGTTGTTTTCTGGTAAGGAAAGTCACTATTGCGCTCCCTTTGCCATACACAGTGCAAATAGCACTCGCGTCTTTTCCCAGCAAGTACAGTGTATCGGACTCAAGAGGAGCTACTGTTCTTGTCAGTTTCCTAAGCAGAGTTGAACTAGATATGGTCGATGTGTGTAGGAAGCACAGTTCTTTTGTTCTGAGCAAGCTCACTGTTCTGGCCCTATAGGAAACACAGTAGAGTAGAAGAGTGCTCTTTTCTCTAAAGCAGATTGTGTTTCTTGTAAGGCGAGCTAGCGTTTGTTTCCCAGTCCTAAATGGAGTTGAATCACATGCAGTTTCTGGTCCTACGAGCAAGAGTTGTTTTATGATAAGAACAGTCACTATTGCGCTGCCATTGCCATACTCAGCACAAATAGCACTGGCTTCTGTTCCCAGCAGTACAGTGTATTGGACTGAAGAGGAGCTATTGTTCTTGTCAGGTTCCTAAGCAGAATTGAACTAGATATGGCTGTGTGTGTAGGAAGCACAGTTCTTTTGTTCTGAGAAAGCTCACTGTTCGGACCCCATTGGAAACACAGTAGAGTAGAAGAGTGCTCTTTTCTCAAAAGCAGAGTGTGTTTCTTGTAAGGTGAGCTAGCGTTTGTTTCCCAGACCTAAATGGAGTTGAGTCACATGCAGTTTTTTGTCCTACGAGCAAGAGTTGTTTTCTGGTAAGGAAAGTCACTATTGCGCTCCCATTGCCATACACAGTGCAAATAGCACTCGCGTCTCTTCCCCGCAAGTACAGTGTATTGGACTGAAGAGGAGCTACTGTTCTTGTCAGTTTCCTAAGAAGAGTTGAACTAGATATGGTCGATGTGTGTAGGAAGCACAGTTCTTTTGTTCTGAGCAAGCTCACTGTTTGGACCCCATAGGAAACACAGTAGAGTAGAAGAGTGCTCTTTTCTAAAAAGCAGAGAGTGTTTCTTGTAAGGCGAGCTAGCATTTGTTTCCCAGTCCTAAATGGCGTTGAATCACATGCAGTTTGTGTTCCTACGAGCAAGAGTTGTTTTCTGGTAAAAAAAAAAGTCACTATTGCACTGTCATTGCCATACACAGAGCAAATAGCACTCGCGTCTGTTCCCAGCAATTACAGTGTATTGGACTGAAGAGGAGCTGCTGTTCTTGTCAGTTTCATAAGCAGAGTTGAGCTAGATATGGTCCATGTGTGTAAAAAGCACAGTTCTTTTGTTCTGAGCAAGCTCACTGTTTGGACCCCATAGGAAACACAGTAGAGTAGAAGAGTGCTCTTTTCTCAAAAGCAGAGTGCGTTTCTTGTAAGGCGAGCTAGCATTTGTTTCCCAGTCCTAAGTGGCGTTGAATCACATGCAGTTTCTGGTCCTACGAGCAAGAGTTGTTTTCTGGTAAGGAAAGTCACTATTGCGATCTCATTGCCATAAACAGTGCAAATAGCACTCGCGTCTGTTCCCAGAAAGTACAGTGTATTGGACTGAAGAGGAGATACTGTTCTTGTCAGTTTCCTAAGCAGAGTTGAACTACATATGGTCCGTGTGTGTAGGAAGCACAGTTCTTTTGTTCTGAGCAAGCTCACTGTTTGGACCCCATAGGAAACACATTAGAGTAGAATACTGCTCTTTTCTCAAAAGCAGAGTGTGTTTCTTGTAAGGCGAGCTAGAGTTTGTTTCCCAGTCCTGAATGGAGTTGAGTCACATGCAGTTTTTTGTCCTACGAGCAAGAGTTGTTTTATTGTAAGGAAAGTCACTATTGTGCTCTCATTGCCATACACAGTGCAAATAGCACTCCCGTTTGTTCCCAGCAAGTACAGTGTATTGGACTGAAGAGGAGCTACTGTTCTTGTCAGTTTCCTAAGCAGAGTTGAACTACATATGGTCCGTGTGAGTAGGAAGCACAGTTCTTTTGTTCTGAGCAAGCTCTCTGTTTGGACCCCATAGGAAACACAGTAGAGTAGAAGAGTGCTCTTTTCTCTAAAGCAGAGTGTGTTTCTTGTAAGGCAAGCTAGCGTTTGTTTCCCAGTCCTAAATGGAGTTGAATCACATGCAGTTTCTGGTCCTAAAAGCAAGAGTTGTTTTCTGGTAAGGAAAGTTACTATTGCGCTCCCATTGCCATACACAGTGCAAACAGCACTGGCATCTGTTCCCAGCAAGTACAGTGTATCGGACTGAAGAGAAGCTACTGTTCTTCTCAGTTTTCTAAGCAGAGTTAAACTAGATATTGCCCGTGTGTGTAGGAAGCACAGTTCTTTTTTTCTGACCAAGCTCCATGTTCTGGCCCTATAGGAAACACATTAGAGTAGAATACTGCTCTTTTCTCAAAAGCAGAGTGTGTTTCTTGTAAGGCGAGCTAGAGTTTGTTTCCCAGTCCTAAATGGAGTTGAGTCACATGCAGTTTTTTGTCCTACGAGCAAGAGTTGTTTTCTGGTAAGACGAGTCACTATTGTGCTCCAATTGCCATTCACAGTGCAAATAGCACTCGCATCTGTTCTCAGCAAGTACAGTGTATTGGACTGAAGAGGAGCTACTGTTCTTGTCAGTTTCCTAAGCAGAGCTGAAGTAGATATGGCCCATGTGTGTAGGAAGCACAGTTCTTTGGTTCTGAGCAAGCTCACTGTTCGGACCCAAAAGGAAACACAGTAGAGTAGAAGAGTGCTCTTTTCTCTAAAGCAGAGTGTGTTTCTTGTAAGGCGAGCTCGCGTTTGTTTCCCAGTCCTAAATGGAGTTGAGTCACAGACAGTTTTTGGTCCTACGAGCAAGAGTTGTTTTCTGGTAAGAAGAGTCACTATTGCGCTCCAAATGCCATACACAGTGCAAATAGCACTCGCGTCTGTTCCCAGCATGTACAGTGTATTGGACTGAAGAGGATCTACTGCTCTTGTCAGTTTCCTAAGCAGAGTTGAACTAGATATGGTCCATGTGTGTAGGAAGCACAGTTCTTTTGTTCTGAGCAAGCTCACTCTTTGGACCCCATAGGAAACACCATAGAGTAGAAGAGTGCTCTTTTCTCAAAAGCAGAGTGTGTTTCTTGTAAGGCGAGCTAGCGTTTGTTTCTCAGTCCTAAATGGAGTGGAATCACATGCAGTTTCTGGTTCTACGAGCAAGAGTTGTTTTATGGTAAGAATAGTCACTATTGCGCTGCCATTGCCATACACAGGACAAATAGCACTGGCCTCTATTCCCAGCAAGTAAAGTGTATTGGACTGAAGAGGATCTACTGTTCTTGTCAGGTTCCTAAGCAGAATTGAACTAGATATGGCCGTGTGTGTAGGAAGCACAGTGCTTTTGTTCTGAGCAAGATCACTTTTCGGACACCTAGGAAACACAGTAGAGTAGAAGAGTGCTCTTTTCTCAAAAGCAGAGTGTGTTTCTTGTAAGGCGAGCTAGCGTTTGTTTCCCAGTCCTAAATGGAGTTGAATCACATGCAATTTTTGGTCCTACGAGCAAGAGTTGTTTTCTGGTAAGGAAAGTAACTATTGCGCTCCCATTGCCATACACAGTGCAAATAGCACTCGCGTCTGTTCCCAGCAAGTACAGTGTAACGGGCTGAAGAGGAGCTACTGTTCTTGTCAGTTTCCTAAGCTGAGTTGAACTAGATAAGGACCGTGTGTGTAGAAAGCACAGTTCTTATGTTCTGAGCAAGCTCACTGTTGTGGCATTATGGAAAACACAGTAGAGTAGAAGAGTGCTCTTTTCTCAAAAGCAGAGTGTGGTTCTTGTAAGGCGAGCTAGCGTTTGTTTTTTAGTCCTAAATGGAGTTGAATCACATGCAGTTTCTGGTCCTATGAACAAGAGTTGTTTTCTGGTAAGGAAAGTCACTATTGCGCTCCCATTGCCATACACAGTGCAAATAGCACTCGCGTCTTTTCCCAGCAAGTACAGTGTATTGGACTGAATAGGAGCTACTGTTCTTGTCGTTTCCTAAGCAGAGTTGAACTACATATGGTCCTTGTGTGTAGGAAGCACAGTACTTTTGTTCTGAGCAAGCTCACTGTTTGGAAGCCATAGGAAACACAGTACAGTAGAAGAGTGCTCTTTTCTCTAAAGCAGAGTGTGTTTCTGGTAAGGCGAGCTAGCGTTTGTTTCCCAGTCCTAAATGGAGTGGAATCACATGCAGTTTCTGTCCTATGAGCAAGAGTTGTTTTATGGTAAGAATAGTCACTATTGTGCTGCCATTTCCATACACAGGACAAATAGTACTGGCGTCTTTTCGCAGCAAGTACAGTGTATTGGACTGAACAGGATCTACTGTTCATGTCAGGTTCCTAAGCAGAATTGAACTAGATATGGCCGGGTGTGTACGAAGCACAGTTCTTTTTTTCTGAGCAAGCTCAATGTTCTGGCCCAATAGGAAACACATTAGAGTAGAATACTGCTCTTTTCTCAAAAGCAGAGTGTGTTTCTTATAAGGCGAACTAGAGTTTGTTTCCCAGTCCTAAATGGAGTTGAGTCACATGCAGTTTTTTGTCCTACGAGCAAGAGTTGTTTTCTGGTAAGACGAGTCACTTTAGTGCTCCAATTGCCATTCACAGTGCAAATAGCACTCGCATCTGTTCTCAGCAAGTACAGTGTATCAGACTGAAGAGGAGCTACTGTAAATGTCAGTTTCCTAAGCAGAGTTGAACTAGATAGGGCCCGTGTGTGTAGGAAGCACAGTTGTTTTGTTCTGAGCAAGCTCACTTTTCTGGCCCTATAGGAAACACAGTAGAGTAGAAGAGTGCTCTTTTCTCTAAAGCAGAGTGTGTTTCTTGTAAGGTGAGCTAGCGTTTGTTTCCCAGTCCTAAATGGAGTTGAATCACATGCAATTTCTGGTCCTACGAGCAAGAGTTGTTTTCTGGTAAGGAAAGTAACTATTGGGCTCCCATTGCCATACACAGTGCAAATAGCACTCGCGTCTGTTCCCAGCAAGTACAGTGTATCGGACTGAAGAGGAGCTACTGTTCTTGTCAGTTTCCTAAGCAGAGTTGAACTAGATAAGGACCGTGTGTGTAGAAAGCACAGTTCTTATGTTCTGAGCAAGCTCACTGTTCTGGCCCTATAGGAAACACAGTAGAGTAGAAGAGTGCTCTTTTCTCAAAAGCAGAGTGTGTTTCTTGTACGGCGAGCTAGCGTTTGTTTCCTAGTCCTAAATGGCGTTGAATCACATGCAGTGTGTGGTCCTACGAGCAAGAGTTGTTTTCTGGTAAGGAAAGCCACTATTGTGCTCTCATTGCCATACACAGTGCAAATAGCACTCGCGTCTGTTCCCAGCAAGTACAGTGTATAGGACTGAAGAGGAGCTACTGTTCTTGTCAGTCTCCTAAGCAGAGTTGAACTAGATATGGCCCTTGTGTCTAGGAAGCACAGTTCATTTGTTCTGAGCAAGCTCACTGTTCTGGCCCTATAGGAAACACAGTAGAGTAGAAGAGTGCCCTTTTCTCAAAAGCAGAGTGTGTTTCTTGTAAGGCGAGCTAGCGTTTGTTTCCCAGTCCTAAATGGAGTTGAGTCACATGTAGTTTTTTGTCCTATGAGCAAGAGTTGTTTTCTGGTAAGACGAGTCACTATTGTGCTTCAATTCCCGTACACAATGCAAATAGCACTCGCGTCTGCTCTCAGCAAGTACAGTGTATCAGACTGAAGAGGAGCTACTGTTCTTGTCAGTTTCCTAAGCAGAGTTGAACTAGATATGGCCCGTTTGTGTAGGAAGCACAGTTATTATGTTCTGAGCAAGCTCAATGTTCTGGCCCTATAGGAAACACAGTAGAGTAGAAGAGTGCTCTTTTCTCTAAAGCAGAGTGTGTTTCTTGTAAGGCGAGCTCGCGTTTGTTTCCCAGTCCTAAATGGAGTTGAGTCACAGGCAGTTTTTGGTCCTACGAGCAAGAGTTGTTTTCTGGTAAGAAGAGTCACTATTGCGCTCCAAATGCCATACACAGTGCAAATAGCACTCGCGTCTGTTCCCAGCAAGCACAGTGTATCGGACTGAATAGGAGCTACTGCTCTTGTCAGTTTCCTAAGCAGAGTTGAACTAGATATGGTCCATGTGTGTAGGAAGCACAGTTCTTTTGTTCTGAGCAAGCTCACTGTTTGGACCCCATAGGAAACACCATAGAGTAGAAGAGTGCTCTTTTCTCAAAAGCAGAGTGTGTTTCTTGTAAGGCGAGCTAGCGTTTGTTTCTCAGTCCTAAATGGAGTGGAATCACATGCAGTTTCTGGTTCTACGAGCAAGAGTTGTTTTATGGTAAGAATAGTCACTATTGCGCTGCCATTGCCATACACAGGACAAATAGCACTGGCCTCTATTCCCAGCAAGTAAAGTGTATTGGACTGAAGAGGATCTACTGTTCTTGTCAGGTTCCTAAGCAGAATTGAACTAGATATGGCCGTGTGTGTAGGAAGCACAGTGCTTTTGTTCTGAGCAAGATCACTTTTCGGACCCCTAGGAAACACAGTAGAGTAGAAGAGTGCTCTTTTCTCAAAAGCAGAGTGTGTTTCTTGTAAGGCGAGCTAGCGTTTGTTTCCCAGTCCTAAATGGAGTTGAATCACATGCAATTTTTGGTCCTACGAGCAAGAGTTGTTTTCTGGTAAGGAAAGTAACTATTGCGCTCCCATTGCCATACACAGTGCAAATAGCACTCGCGTCTGTTCCCAGCAAGTACAGTGTAACGGGCTGAAGAGGAGCTACTGTTCTTGTCAGTTTCCTAAGCTGAGTTGAACTAGATAAGGACCGTGTGTGTAGAAAGCACAGTTCTTATGTTCTGAGCAAGCTCACTGTTGTGGCATTATGGAAAACACAGTAGAGTAGAAGAGTGCTCTTTTCTCAAAAGCAGAGTGTGGTTCTTGTAAGGCGAGCTAGCGTTTGTTTTTTAGTCCTAAATGGAGTTGAATCACATGCAGTTTCTGGTCCTACGAACAAGAGTTGTTTTCTGGTAAGGAAAGTCACTATTGCGCTCCCATTGCCATACACAGTGCAAATAGCACTCGCGTCTTTTCCCAGCAAGTACAGTGTATTGGACTGAATAGGAGCTACTGTTCTTGTCGTTTCCTAAGCAGAGTTGAACTACATATGGTCCTTGTGTGTAGGAAGCACAGTACTTTTGTTCTGAGCAAGCTCACTGTTTGGAAGCCATAGGAAACACAGTACAGTAGAAGAGTGCTCTTTTCTCTAAAGCAGAGTGTGTTTCTGGTAAGGCGAGCTAGCGTTTGTTTCCCAGTCCTAAATGGAGTGGAATCACATGCAGTTTCTGTCCTATGAGCAAGAGTTGTTTTATGGTAAGAATAGTCACTATTGTGCTGCCATTTCCATACACAGGACAAATAGTACTGGCGTCTTTTCGCAGCAAGTACAGTGTATTGGACTGAACAGGATCTACTGTTCATGTCAGGTTCCTAAGCAGAATTGAACTAGATATGGCCGGGTGTGTACGAAGCACAGTTCTTTTTTTCTGAGCAAGCTCAATGTTCTGGCCCAATAGGAAACACATTAGAGTAGAATACTGCTCTTTTCTCAAAAGCAGAGTGTGTTTCTTATAAGGCGAACTAGAGTTTGTTTCCCAGTCCTAAATGGAGTTGAGTCACATGCAGTTTTTTGTCCTACGAGCAAGAGTTGTTTTCTGGTAAGACGAGTCACTTTAGTGCTCCAATTGCCATTCACAGTGCAAATAGCACTCGCATCTGTTCTCAGCAAGTACAGTGTATCGGACTGAAGAGGAGCTACTGTAAATGTCAGTTTCCTAAGCAGAGTTGAACTAGATAGGGCCCGTGTGTGTAGGAAGCACAGTTGTTTTGTTCTGAGCAAGCTCACTTTTCTGGCCCTATAGGAAACACAGTAGAGTAGAAGAGTGCTCTTTTCTCTAAAGCAGAGTGTGTTTCTTGTAAGGTGAGCTAGCGTTTGTTTCCCAGTCCTAAATGGAGTTGAATCACATGCAATTTCTGGTCCTACGAGCAAGAGTTGTTTTCTGGTAAGGAAAGTAACTATTGCGCTCCCAATGCCATACACAGTGCAAATAGCACTCGCGTCTGTTCCCAGCAAGTACAGTGTATCGGACTGAAGAGGAGCTACTGTTCTTGTCAGTTTCCTAAGCAGAGTTGAACTAGATAAGGACCGTGTGTGTAGAAAGCACAGTTCTTATGTTCTGAGCAAGCTCACTGTTCTGGCCCTATAGGAAACACAGTAGAGTAGAAGAGTGCTCTTTTCTCAAAAGCAGAGTGTGTTTCTTGAAAGGCGAGCTAGCGTTTGTTTCCTAGTCCTAAATGGAGTTGAATCACATGCAATTTCTGGTCCTACGAGCAAGAGTTGTTTTCTGGTAAGGAAAGTAACTATTGCGCTCCCATTGCCATACACAGTGCAAATAGCACTCGCGTCTGTTCCCAGCAAGTACAGTGTATTGGACTGAATGGGAGCTACTGTTCTTGTCAGTTTCCTTAGCAGAGTTGAACTACATATGGTCCTTGTGTGTAGGAAGCACAGTACTTTTGTTCTGAGCAAGCTCACTGTTTGGAAGCCTTAGGAAACACAGTAGAGTAGAAGAGTGCTCTTTTCTCTAAAGCAGAGTATGTTTCTTGTAAGGTGAGCTAGCGTTTGTTTCCCAGTCCTAAATGGAGTGGAATCACATGCAGTTTCTGTCTTACGAGCAAGAGTTGTTTTATGGTAAGAATAGTCACTATTGTGCTGCCATTTCCATACACAGGACAAATAGTACTGGCGTCTGTTCGCAGCAAGTACAGTGTAGTGGACTGAACAGGATCTACTGTTCTTGTCAGTTTCCTAAGCAGAATTGAACTAGATATGGCCGTGTGTGTAGGAAGCACAATTCTTTTGTTCTGAGCAAGCTCACTATTCGGACCCAAACGGAAACACAGTAGAGTAGAAGAGTGCTCTTTTCTCAAAAGCAGAGTGTGTTTTTTGTAAGGCAAGCTATCGTTTGTTTCCCAGTCCTAAATGGAGTTGAATCACATGCAATTTCTGGTCCTACGAGCAAGAGTTGTTTTCTGGTAAGTAAAGTCACTATTGTGCTCCCTTTGCCATACACAGTGCAAATAGCATTCGCGTCTGTTCCCAGCAAGTACAGTGTATCGGACTGAAGAGGAGCTACAGTTCTTGTCAGTTTCCTAAGCAGAATTGATCTAGATATGGCTGTGTGTGTAGGAAGCACAGTTCTTTTGTTCTGAGAAAGCTCACTGTTCGGACCCCATAGGAAACACAGTAGAGTAGAAGAGTGCTCTTTTCTCTAAAGCAGAGTGAGTTTCTTGTAAGGCGAGCTAGCGTTTGTTTCCCAGACCTAAATGGAGTTGAGTCACATGCAGTTTTTTGTCCTACGAGCAAGAGTTGTTTTCTGGTAAGACGAGTCACTATTTTGCTCCAATTGCCATACACAGTGCAAATAGCACTCGCGTCTCTTCCCCGCAAGTACAGTGTATTGGACTGAAGAGGAGCTACTGTTCTTGTCAGTTTCCTAAGCAGAGTTGAACTAGATATGGTCGATGTGTGTAGGAAGCACAGTTCTTTGTTCTGAGCAAGCTCACTGTTTGGACCCCATAGGAAACACAGTAGAGTAGAAGAGTGCTCTTTTCTCAGAAGCAGAGTGTGTTTCTTGTAAGGCGAGCTAGCATTTGTTTCCCAGTCCTAAATGGCGTTGAATCACATGCAGTTTGTGTTCCTACGAGCAAGAGTAATTTCTGGTAAGGAGAGTCACTCTTGCGCTGTCATTGCCATACACAGTGCAAATAGCACTCGCGTCTGTTTTCCAGCAAGTACAGTGTATCGGACTGAAGAGGAGCTCCGGTTCTTATCAGTTTCCTAAGCAGAGTTGAACTAGATATGGTCTGTGTGTGTAGAAAGCACAGTTCTTTGTTCTGATCAAGCTCACTGTTTGGACCCCATAGGAAACACAGTAGAGTAGAAGAGTGCTCTTTTCTCAAAAGAAGAGTGTGTTTCTTGTAAGGCTAGCTAGCGTTTGTTTCCCAGTCCTAAATGGAGTGGAATCACATGCAGTTTCTGGTCCTACAAGCAAGAGTTGTTTTCTGGTAAGGAAAGTCACTATTGCTCTCCCATTGCCATACACAGTGCAAATAGCACTCGCGTCTGTTCCCAGCAAGTACAGTGTATCGGACTGAAGAGGAGCTACTGTTCTTGTCAGTTTCCTAAGCAGAGTTGAACTAGATAAGGACCGTGTGTGTAGAAAGCACAGTTCTTATGTTCTGAGCAAGCTCACCGTTCTGGTTTTTTAAGAAACACAGTAGAGTAGAAGAGTGCTCTTTTCTCAAAAGCAGAGTGTGTTTCTTGTAAGGCGAGCTAGCATTTGTTTCCCAGTCCTAAATGGCGTTGAATCACATGCAGTGTGTGGTCCTACGAGCAAGAGTTGTTTTCTGGTAAGGAAAGCCACTATTGTGCTCTCATTGCCATACACAGTGCAAATAGCACTCGCGTCTGTTCCCAGCAAGTACAGTGTATAGGACTGAAGAGGAGCTACTGTTCTTGTCAGTCTCCTAAGCAGAGTTGAACTAGATATGGCCCGTGTGTCTAGGAAGCACAGTTCATTTGTTCTGAGCAAGCTCACTGTTCTGGCCCTATAGGAAACACAGTAGAGTAGAAGAGTGCCCTTTTCTCAAAAGCAGAGTGTGTTTCTTGTAAGGCGAGCTAGCGTTTGTTTCCCAGTCCTAAATGGAGTTGAGTCACATGTAGTTTTTTGTCCTATGAGCAAGAGTTGTTTTCTGGTAAGACGAGTCACTATTGTGCTTCAATTCCCGTACACAATGCAAGTAGCACTCGCGTCTGCTCTCAGCAAGTACAGTGTATCAGACTGAAGAGGAGCTACTGTTCTTGTCAGTTTCCTAAGCAGAGTTGAACTAGATATGGCCCGTTTGTGTAGGAAGCACAGTTATTATGTTCTGAGCAAGCTCAATGTTCTGGCCCTATAGGAAACACAGTAGAGTAGAAGAGTGCTCTTTTCTCTAAAGCAGAGTGTGTTTCTTGTAAGGCGAGCTCGCGTTTGTTTCCCAGTCCTAAATGGAGTTGAGTCACAGGCAGTTTTTGGTCCTACGAGCAAGAGTTGTTTTCTGGTAAGAAGAGTCACTATTGCGCTCCAAATGCCATACACAGTGCAAATAGCACTCGCGTCTGTTCCCAGCAAGCACAGTGTATCGGACTGAATAGGAGCTACTGTTCTTGTCAGTTTCCTAAGCAGAGTTGAACTACATATGGTCCTTGTGTGTAGGAAGCACAGTTCTTATGTTCTGAGCAAGCTCACTGTTTGGACCCCATAGGAAACACAGTAGAGTAGAAGAGTGCTCTTTTCTCTAAAGCAGAGTGTGTTTCTTGTAAGGCGAGCTCGCGTTTGTTTCCCAGTCCTAAATGGAGTTGAGTCACAGACAGTTTTTGGTCCTACGAGCAAGAGTTGTTTTCTGGTAAGAAGAGTCACTATTGCGCTCCAAATGCCATACACAGTGCAAATAGCACTCGCGTCTGTTCCCAGCAAGTACAGTGTATTGGACTGAAGAGGAGCTACTGCTCTTGTCAGTTTCCTAAGCAGAGTTGAACTAGATATGGTCCATGTGTGTAGGAAGCACAGTTCTTTTGTTCTGAGCAAGCTCACTGTTTGGACCCCATAGGAAACACCATAGAGTAGAAGAGTGCTCTTTTCTCAAAAACAGAGTGTGTTTCTTGTAAGGCGAGCTAGCGTTTGTTTCTCAGTCCTAAATGGAGTGGAATCACATGCAGTTTCTGGTTCTACGAGCAAGAGTTGTTTTATGGTAAGAATAGTCACTATTGCGCTGCCATTGCCATACACAGGACAAATAGCACTGGCGTCTGTACACAGCAAGTACAGTGTATAGGACTGAAGAGGATCTACTGTTCTTGTCAGGTTCCTAAGCAGAATTGAACTAGATATGGCCGTGTGTGTAGGAAGCACAGTTCTTTTGTTCTGAGCAAGCTCACTGTTCGGACCCCATAGGAAACACAGTAGAGTAGAAGAGTGCTCTTTTCTCAAAAGCAGAGTGTGTTTTTTGTAAGGCAAGCTATCATTTGTTTCCCAGTCCTAAATGGAGTTGAGTCACATGCAGTTTCTGGTCCTACGAGCAAGAGTTGTTTTCTGGTATGGAAAGTCACTATTGTGCTCCCTTTGCCATACACAGTGCAAAGAGCACTCACGTCTGTTTCCAGCAAGCACAGTGTATTGGACTGAATAAGAGCTACTGTTCTTGTCAGTTTCCTAAGCAGAGTTGAACTACATATGGTCCTTGTGTGTAGGAAGCACAGTTCTTATGTTCTGAGCAAGCTCACTGTTTGGACCCCATAGGAAACACAGTAGAGTAGAAGAGTGCTCTTTTCTCTAAAGCACAGTGTGTTTCTTGTAAGGCGAGCTAGCATTTGTTTCACAGTCCTAAATGGAGTGGAATCACATGCAGTTTCTGTCCTATGAGCAAGAGTTGTTTTATAGTAAGAATAGTCACTATTGTGCTGCCATTGCCATACACAGGACAAATAGCACTGGCGTCTGTTCACAGCAAGTACAGTGTATAGGACTGAAGAGGATCTACTGTTCTTGTCAGGTTCCTAAGCAGAATTGAACTAGATATGGCCGTGTGTGTAGGAAGCACAGTTCTTTTGTTCTGAGCAAGCTCACTGTTCGGACCCCATAGGAAACACAGTAGAGTAGAAGAGTGCTCTTTTCTCAAAAGCAGAGTGTGTTTTTTGTAAGGCAAGCTATCATTTGTTTCCCAGTCCTAAATGGAGTTGAGTCACATGCAATTTTGGTCCTACGAGCAAGAGTTGTTTTCTGTTAAGGAAAGTCACTATTGTGCTCCCTTTGCCATACACAGTGCAAATAGCACTCGCGTCTGTTCCCAGCAAGTACAGTGTATCGGACTGAAGAGGAGCTACTGTTCTGGTCAGTTTCCTAAGCAGAGTTGAACTAGATATGGTCCATGTGTGTAGGAAGCACAGTTCTTTGTTCTGAGCAAGCTCACTGTTTGGACCCCATAGGAAACACAGTAGAGTAGAAGAGTGCTCTTTTCTCAAAAGCAGAGAGTATTTCATGTAAGGCGAGCGAGCATTTGTTTCCCAGTCCTAAACGTAGTTGAATCACATGCAGTGTGTGGTCCTACGAGCAAGAGTTGTTTTCTGGTAAGGAAAGCCACTATTGTGCTCTCATTGCCATACACAGTGCAAATAGCACTCGCGTCTGTTCCCAGCAAGTACAGTGTATAGGACTGAAGAGGAGCTACTGCTCTTGTCAGTCTCCTAAGCAGAGTTGAACTAGATATGGCCCGTGTGTCTAGGAAGCACAGTTCATTTGTTCTAAGCAAGCTCACTGTTCTGGCCCTATAGGAAACACAGTAGAGTAGAAGAGTGCTCTTTTCTCAAAAACAGAGTGTGTTTCTTGTAAGGCGAGCTAGAGTTTGTTTTCCAGTCCTAAATGGAGTTGAGTCATATGCAGTTTTTTGTGCTATGAGCAAGAGTTGTTTTCTGGTAAGACGAGTCACTATTGTGCTCCAATTGCCATACACAGTGCAATTAGCACTCGCGTCTGTTCTCAGCAAGTACAGTGTATCGGACTGAAGAGGAGCTACTGTTCTTGTCAGTTTCCTAAGCAGAGTTGAACTAGATATGGCCCGTGTGTAAGAAGCACAGTTCTTTTGTTCTGAGCAAGCTCACTCTTCTGGCTCTATAGGAAACAGAGTAGAATAGAAGAGTGCTCTTTTCTCTAAAGCAGATTGTGTTTCTAGTAAGGCGAGCTAGCGTTTGTTTCCCAGACCTAAATGGAGTTGAGTCACATGCAGTTTTTTGTCCTACGAGCAAGAGTTGTTTTCTGGTAAGACGAGTCACTATTGTGCTCCAATTGCCATACACAGTGCAAATAGCACTCGCGTCTCTTCCCCGCAAGTAGAGTGTATTGGACTGAAGAGGAGCTACTGTTCTTGTCAGTTTCCTAAGCAGAGTTGAACTACATATGTTCAATGTGTGTAGGAAGCACAGTTCTTTTGTTCTGAGCAAGCTCACTGTTTGGACCCCATAGGAAACACAGTAGAGTAGAAGAGTGCTCTTTTCTCAGAAGCAGAGTGTGTTTCTTGTAAGGCGAGCTAGCGTTTGTTTCCCAGTCCTAAATGGAGTGGAATCACATGCAGTTTCTGTCCTACGAGCAAGAGTTGTTTTATGGTAAGAATAGTCACTATTGTGCTGCCATTTCCATACACAGGACAAATAGTACTGGCGTCTGTTCGCAGCAAGTACAGTGTATTGGACTGAACAGGATCTACTGTTCTTGTCAGGTTCCTAAGCAGAATTGAACTAGATATGGCCGTGTGTGTAGGAAGCACAATTCTTTTGTTCTGAGCAAGCTCACTGTTCGAACCCAAAAGGAAACACAGTAGAGTAGAAGAGTGCTCTTTTCTCAAAAGCAGAGTGTGTTTTTTGTAAGGCAAGCTATCGTTTGTTTCCCAGTCCTAAATGGAGTTGAATCACATGCAATTTCTGGTCCTACGAGCAAGAGTTGTTTTCTGGTAAGTAAAGTCACTATTGTGCTCCCTTTGCCATACACAGTGCAAATAGCATTCGCGTCTGTTCCCAGCAAGTACAGTGTATCGGACTGAAGAGGAGCTACAGTTCTTGTCAGTTTCCTAAGCAGAATTGAACTAGATATGGCTGTGTGTGTAGGAAGCACAGTTCTTTTTTTCTGAGCACGCTCACTGTTCGGACCACATATGTAACACAGTAGATAGAAGAGTGCTCTTTTCTCAAAAGCAGAGTGTGTTTCTTGTAAGGCAAGCTAGCGTTTGTTTCCTAGTCCTAAATGGAGTTGAATCACATGCAGTTTCAGGTCCTACGAACAAGAGTTCTTTTCTGGTAAGGAAATTCACATTGCGCTCCCATTGCCATACACAGTGCAAATAGCACTCGTGTCTGTTCCCAGCAAGTACAGTGTATTGGACTGGATAGGTGCTACTGTTCTTGTCAGTTTCCTAAGCAGAGTTGAACTAGATATGATCCGTGTTTGTAGGAAGCACAGTTCTTTTGTTCTTTGCAAGCTCACTGTTTGGACCCCATAGGAAACACAGTAGAGCAGAAGAGTGCTCTTTTCTCTAAAGCAGAGTGTGTTACTTGTAAGGCAAGCTAGCGTTTGTTTCGCAGTCCTAAATGGAGTTGAATCCCATGCAGTTTCTGGTACTACGAGTAAGAGTTGTTTTCTGGTAAAAAGAGTCACTATTGCGCTGCCATTGCCATACACAGGACAAATAGCACTGGCGTCTGTTCGCAGCAAGTACAGTGTATTGGAAAGAAGAGGAGCTACTGTTCTTCTCAGTTTCCTAAGCAGAGTTGAACTACATATGGCCCGTGTGTGTAGAAAGCACAGTTCTTTTTTTCTGAGCAAGCTCACTGTTCTGGCCGAATAGGAAACACAGTAGAGTAGAAGAGTGCTCTTTTCTCAAAAACAGAGTGTGTTTCTTGTAAAGCAAGCTAGAGTTTTTTTCCCAGTCCTAAATGGAGTTGAATCACATGCAGTTTCTGGTCCACGAACAAGAGTTGTTTTCTGGTAAGAAGAGTCACTATTGCGCTGCCATTGCCATACACAGGACAAATAGCATTGGCGTCTGTTCCCAGCAAGTACACTGTATTGGACTGAAGAGGATCTACTGTTCTTGTCAGGTTCCTAAGCAGACTTGAACTAGATATGGCCGTGTGTGTAGGAAGCACAGTTTTTTTGTTCTGAGCAAGCTCACTTTTCAGAACACATAGGAAACACAGTAGAGTAGAAGAGTGCTCTTTTCTCAAAAGCAGAGTGTGTTTCTTGGATGTCGAGCTAGCATTTGTTTCCCAGTCCTAAATGGAGTTGAGTCACATGCAGTTTTTTGTCCTACGAGCAAGAGTTGTTTTCTGGTAAGACAAGTCACTATTGGGCTCCAATTGCCATACACAGTGCAAATAGCACTCGGGTCTGTTCCCTGCAAGTACAGTGTATTGGACTGAAGAGGATCTACTGTTCTTGTCAGTTTCCTAAGCAGAGTTGAAGTAGATATGGCCCGTGTGTGTAGGAAGCACAGTTCTTTTGTTCTGAGCAAGCTCACTTTTCAGACCCCAAAGGAAGCACAGTAGAGTAGAAGAGTGCTCTTTTCTCAAAAGCAGAGTGTGTTTCATGTAAGGCGAGCTAGCATTTGTTTTCCAGTCCTAAATGGAGTTGAATCACATGCAGTTTCTGGTCCTACGAGCAAGAGTTGTTTTCTGGTAAGGAAAGTCACTATTGCGCTCCCATTGCCATACACAGTGCAAATAGCACGCGCGTCTGTTCCCAGCAAGTACATTTTATCGGACTGAAGAGGAGCTACTGTTCTTGTCAGTTTCCTAAGCAGAGTGGAACTAGTTATGGCCCATGTGTAGGAAGCACAGCTCTTTTGTTCTGAGCAAGCTCACTGTTCTGGCCCTATAGGAAACACAGTAGAGAAGAAGAGTGCTCTTTTCTCTAAAGCAGAGTGTGTTTCTTGTAAGGCGAGCTAGCGTTTGTTTCACAGTCCTAAATGGAGTTGAATCACATGCAGTTTCTAGTCCTACGAGCAAGAGTTGTTTTATGGTAAGAAGAGTCACTATTGTGCTCCAATTGCCATATACAGGACAGAGAGCACTGGCGTCTGTTCCCAGCAAGTACAGTGTATTGGACTGAAGAGGATCTACTGTTCTTTCAGGTTCCTAAGCAGAATTGAACTAGATATGGCCGTGTGTAGGAAGCACAGTTCTTTTGTTCTGAGCAATCTCACTGTTCGGACCCTATAGGAAACACAGTAGAGTAGAAGAGTGCGCTTTTCTCAAAAGCAGAGTGTGTTTCTTGTAAGGCGAGCTAGCGTTTGTTTCCCAGTCCTAAATGGAGTTGAATCACATGCAGTTCTAGTCCTATGAGCAAGAGTTGTTTTCTGGTAAGGAAAGTCACTATTGCGCTCCCATTGCCATACACAGTGCAAATAGCACTCGCGTCTGTTCCCAGCGAGTACAGTGTATCGGACTGAAGAGGAGCTACTTTTCTTGTCAGTTTCCTAAGCAGAGTTGAAGTAGATATGGCCCTTGTGTGTAGGAAGCACAGTTCTTATGTTCTGAGCAAGCTCACTGTTCTGGCCCTATAGGAAACACAGTAGAGTAGAAGAGTGCTCTTTTCTCAAAAGCAGAGTGTGTTTCTTGTAAGGCGAGCTAGCGTTTGTTTCCTAGTCCTAAATGGAGTTGAATCACATGCAGTTTCAGGTCCTACGAACAAGAGTTCTTTTCTGGTAAGGAAAGTCATATTGCGCTCCCATTGCCATACACAGTGCAAATAGCACTCGCGTCTGTTCCCAGCAAGTACAGTGTATCGGACTGGATAGGTGCTACTGTTCTTGTCAGTTTCCTAAGCAGAGTTGAACTAGATATGATCCGTGTGTGTAGAAAGCACAGTTCTTATGTTCTGAGCAAGCTCACTGTTTGGACCCCATAGAAAAAACAGTAGAGCAGAAGAGTGCTCTTTTCTCTAAAGCAGAGTGTGTTACTTGTAAAGCGAGCTAGAGTTTGTTTCCCAATCCTAAATGGAGTTGAATCACATGCAGTTTCTGGTCCACGAGCAAGAGTTGTTTTCTGGTAAGAAGAGTCACTTTTGCGGTGCCATTGCCATACACAGGACAAATAGCATTAACGTCAGTTCCCAGCAAGTACACTGTATTGGACTGAAGAGGATCTACTGTTCTTGTCAGGTTCCTAAGCAGACTTGAACTAGACATGGCCGTGTGTGTAGGAAGCACAGTTTTTTTGTTCTAAGCAAGCTCACATTTCCGAAAACATAGGAAACACAGTAGAGTAGAAGAGTGCTCTTTTCTCAAAAGCAGAGTGTGTTCATGTAAGGCGAGCTAGCATTTGTTTCCCAGACCTAAATGGAGTTGAATCACATGCAGTTTCTGGTCCTATGAGCAAGATTTGTTTTATGGTAAGGAAAGTCACTATTGTGCTCCCATTGCCCTACACAAGGCAAATAGCACTCGCGTCTTTTCCCAGCAAGTACAGTGTATTGGACTAAATAGGAGCTACTGTTCTTGTCAGTTTACTAAGCAGAGTTGAACTAGATATGGTCCGTGTGTGTAGGAAGCACAGTTCTTTTGTTCTGAGCAAGCTCACTGTTTGGACCCCATAGGAAAAACAGTAGAGTAGAAGAGTGCTCTTTTCTCTAAAGCAGAGTGTGTTTCTTGTAAGGCGAGCTACCGTTTGTTTCCCAGTCCTAAATGGAGTGGAATCACATGCAGTTTCTGGTCCTACGAGCAAGAGTTGTTTTCTGGTAAAGAAAGTCACTATTGCGCTCCCATTGCCATACACAGTGCAAATAGCCCTCGCGTCTGTTCCCAGCAAGTACAGTGTATTGGACTGAAGAGGAGCTACTGTTCTTCTCAGTTTCCTAAGCAGAGTTGAACTAGATATGGCCCGTGTGTGTAATAAGCACAGTTCTTTTTTTCGGAGCAAGCTCACTGTTCTGGCCCTATAGGAAACACAGTAGAGTAGAAGAGTGCTCTTTTCTCAGAAGCAGAGTGTGTTTCTTTTAAGGCGAGCTTGCGTTTGTTTCCAGTCCTAAATGGAGTGGAATCACATGCAGTTTCTGGTCCTACGAGCAAGAGTTGTTTTCTGGTAAGGAAAGTCACTATTGTGCTCCCATTGCCATACACAGTGCAAATAGCACATGCGTCTGTTCCCAGCAAGTTCAGTGTATTGGAATGAAGAGGAGCTGCTGTTCTTGTCAGGTTCCAAAGCAGAGTTGAACTCGATATGGCCCGTGTGTGTAGGAAGCACAGTTCTTATGTTCTGAGCAAGCTCACTGTTCTGGCCCTATAGGAAACACAGTAGAGTAGAAGAGTGCTCTTTTCTCTAAAGCAGAGTGTGTTTCTTTTAAGGCGAGCTAGCGTTTGTTTCCCAGTCTTAAATGGAGTTGAGTCACATGCAGTTTTTTGTCCAACGAGCAGGAGTTGTTTCTGGTAAGACGAGTCACCATTGTGCTCCAATTGCCATACACAGTGCAAATAGCACTCGCGTCTGTTCCCCGCAAGTAAAGTGTATTGGACTGAAGAGGAGCTACTGTTCTTGTCAGTTTCCTAAGCAGAGTTGAACTAGATATGGCCCGTGTGTGTAGGAAGCACAGTTCTTTTGTTCTGAGCAAGCTCACTGTTCGGACCCCATAGGAAACACAGTAGAGTAGAAGAGTGCTCTTTTCTCAAAAGCAGAGTGTGTTTCATGTAAGGCGAGCTAGCATTTGTTTCCCAGTCCTAAATGGAGATGAATCACATGCAGTTTCTGGTCCTACGAGTAAGAGTTGTTTTCTGGTAAGGAATGTCACTATTGTGCTCCCATTGCCATACACAGTGCAAATAGCACTCGCGTCTGTTCCCAGCAAGTACAGTGTATGGGACTGAGGGAGGAGCTACTGTTCTTGTCAGTTTCCTAAGCAGAGTTGAACTAGATATGGCCCGTGTGTGTAGGAAGCACAGTTTTTTTTTTTTCTGAGCAAGCTCACTGTTCTGGCCCTATAGGAAACACAGTAGAGTAGAAGAGTGCTCTTTTCTCAAAAGCAGAGTGTGTTTCTTGTAAGGCGAGCTAGCATTTGTTTCCAAGTCCTAATTTGAGTTGAATCACATGCAGTTTCTGGTTCTACGAGCAAGAGTTGTTTTCTGGTAAGGAAAGTCACTATTGTGCTCCCATTGCATACACAGTTCAAATAGCACTCACGTCTGTTCCCAGCAAGTGCAGTGTATGGGACTGAAAAGGAGCTAGTGTTCTTGTCAGTTTCCTAAGCAGAGTTGAAGTAGATATGGCCCGTGTGTGTAGGAAGCACAGTTCTTATGTTCTGAGCAAGTCACTGTTCTGGCCCTATAGGAAACACAGTAGAGTAGAAGAGTGCTCAATTCTCAAAAGCGGAGTGTGTTTCTCGTAAGGCGAGCTAGCATTTGTTTCCTAGTCCTAAATGGAGTTGAGTCACATGCAGTTTCAGGTCCTACGATCAAGAGTTCTTTTCTGGTAAGGAAAGTCACATTGCGCTCCCATTGCCATACACAGTGCAAATAGCACTCGTGTCTGTTCCCAGCAAGTACAGTGTATTGGACTGGATAGGTGCTACTGTTCTTGTCAGTTTCCTAAGCAGAGTTGAACTAGATATGATCCGTGTTTGTAGGAAGCACAGTTCTTTTGTTCTTTGCAAGCTCACTGTTTGGACCCCATAGGAAACACAGTAGAGTAGAAGAGTGCTCTTTTCTCTAAAGCAGAGTGTATTTCTTGTAAGGCGTGCTAGCGTTTGTTTCGCAGTCCTGAATGGAGTTGAATCCCATGCAGTTTCTGGTACTACGAGCAAGAGTTGTTTTCTGGTAAGAAGAGTCACTATTGCACTGCCATTGCCATACACAGGACAAATAGCACTGGCATCTGTTCGCAGCAAGTACAGTGTATTGGGCTGAAGAGGATCTACTGTTCTTGTCAGGTTCCTAAGCAGACTTGAACTAGATATGGCCGTGTGTGTAGGAAGCACAGTTTTTTTTTCTGAGCAAGCTCACTGTTTGGACCCCATAGGAAACACAGTAGAGTAGAAGAGTGCTTTTTTCTCAAAAGCAGAGTGTGTTTCTTTTAAGGCGAGCTAGCGTTTGTTTCCTATTCCTAAATGGAGTGGAATCACATGCAGTTTGTGTTCCTACGATCAAGAGTTGTTTTCTGGTAAGGAAAGTCACTATTGTGCTCCCATTGCCATACACAGTGCAAATAGCCCTCCCATCTGTTCCCAGCAAGTACAGTGTATTGGACTGAAGAGGCGCTATTGTTCTTCTCAGATTTCTAAGCAGAGTTGAACTAGATATGGCCCGTGTGTGTAGGAAGCACAGTTCTTTTTTTCTGAGCAAGCTCACTGTTCTGGCCCTATGGGAAACACAGTAGAGTAGAAGAGTGCTCTTTTCTCAAAAGCAGAGTGTGTTTCTTGTAAAGCGAGCTAGAGTTTGTTTCCCAGTCCTAAATGGAGTTGAATCACATGCAGTTTCTGGTCCACGAGCAAGAGTTGTTTTCTGGTAAGAAGAGTCACTATTGCGCTGCCATTGCCATACACAGGACAAATAGCACTGGCGTCTGTTCACAGCAAGTACAGTGTATTGGACTGAAGAGGATCTACTGTTCTTTTCAGGTTCCTAAGCAGACTTGAACTAGATATGGCCGTGTGTGTAGGAAGCACAGTTCTTTTGTTCTGAGCAAGCTCACTGTTCGGACCCTATAGGAAACACAGTAGAGTAGAAGAGTGCTCTTTTCTCAAAAGCAGAGTGTGTTTCTTGTAAGGCGAGCTAGCATTTGTTTCCAAGTCCTAAATTGAGTTGAATCACATGCAGTTTCTGGTCCTACGAGCAAGAGTTGTTTTCTGGTAAGGAAAGTCACTATTGCGCTCCCATTGCATACACAGTGCAAATAGCACTCGCGTCTGTTCCCAGCAAGTACAGTGTATGGGACTGAAAAGGAGCTAGTGTTCTTGTCAGTTTCCTAAGCAGACTTGAACTAGATATGGCCGTGTGTGTAGGAAGCACAGTTTTTTTGTTCTGAGCAAGCTCACTGTTCAGAACACATAGGAAACACAGTAGAGTAGAAGAGTGCTCTTTTCTCAAAAGCAGAGTGTGTTTTTGGAAGGCGAGCTAGCGTTTGTTTCCCAGTCCTAAATGGAGTTGAGTCACATGCAGTTTTTTGTCCTACGAGCAAGAGTTGTTTTCTGGTAAGATGAGTCACTATTGCGCTCCCATTGCCATACACAGTGCAAATAGCACTCGCGTCTCTTCCGAGCAAGTACAGAGTATTGGACTGAAGAGGAGCTACTGTTCTTGTCAGTTTCCTAAGCAGAGTTGAAGTAGATATGGCCCGTGTGTGTAGGAAGCACAGTTCTTATGTTCAGAGCAAGTTCACTGTTCTGGCCCTATAGGAAACACAGTAGAGTAGAAGAGTGCTCTTTTCTCAAAAGCAGAGTGTGTTTCTTGTAAGGCAAGCTAGCGTTTGTTTCCTAGTCCTAAATGGAGTTGAATCACATGCAGTTTCAGGTCCTACGAACAAGAGTTCTTTTCTGGTAAGGAAAATCACATTGCGCTCCCATTGCCATACACAGTGCAAATAGCACTCGTTTCTGTTCCCAGCAAGTACAGTGTATTGGACTGGATAGGTGGTACTGTTCTTGTCAGTTTCCTAAGCAGAGTTGAACTAGATATGATCCGTGTTTGTAGGAAGCACAGTTGTTTTGTTCTTTGCAAGCTCACTGTTTGGACCCCATAGGAAACACAGTAGAGCAGAAGAGTGCTCTTTTCTCTAAAGCAGAGTGTGTTACTTGTAAGGCAAGCTAGCGTTTGTTTCGCAGTCCTAAATGGAGTTGAATCCCATGCAGTTTCTGGTACTACGAGCAAGAGTTGTTTTCTGGTAAAAAGAGTCACTATTGCGCTGCCATTGCCATACACAGGACAAATAGCACTGGTGTCTTTTCGCAGCAAGTACAGTGTATTGGAAAGAAGAGGAGCTACTGTTCTTCTCAGTTTCCTAAGCAGAGTTGAACTACATATGGCCCGTGTGTGTAGAAAGCACGGTTCTTTTTTTCTGAGCAAGCTCACTGTTCTGGCCCTATAGGAAACACAGTAGAGTAGAAGAGTGCTCTTTTCTCAAAAGCAGAGTGTGTTTCTTGTAAAGCGAGCTAGAGTTTTTTTCCCAGTCCTAAATGGAGTTGAATCACATGCATTTGCTGGTCCATGAGCAAGAGTTGTTTTCTGGTAAGAAGAGTCACTATTGCGCTGCCATTGCCATACACAGGACAAATAGCATTGGCGTCTGTTCCCAGCAAGTACACTGTATTGGACTGAAGAGGATCTACTGTTCTTGTCAGGTTCCTAAGCAGACTTGAACTAGATATGGCCTTGTGTGTAGGAAGCACAGTTCTTTTTTTCTGAGCAAGCTCACTTTTCAGAACACATAGGAAACACAGTAGAGTAGAAGAGTGCTCTTTTCTCAAAAGCAGAGTGTGTTTCTTGGACGTCGAGCTAGCATTTGTTTCCCAGTCCTAAATGGAGTTGAGTCACATGCAGTTTTTTGTCCTACGAGCAAGAGTTGTTTTCTGGTAAGACAAGTCACTATTGGGCTCCAATTGCCATACACAGTGCAAATAGCACACGTGTCTGTTCCCTGCAATTACAGTGTATTGGACTGAAGAGGATCTACTGTTCTTGTCAGTTTCCTAAGCAGAGTTGAACTAGATATGGCCCGTGTGTGTAGGAAGCACAGTTCTTATGTTCTGAGCAAGCTCACTTTTCAGACCCCAAAGGAAGCACAGTAGAGTAGAAGAGTGCTCTTTTCTCAAAAGCAGAGTGTGTTTCATGTAAGGCGAGCTAGCATTTGTTTTCCAGTCCTAAATGGAGTTGAATCACATGCAGTTTCTGGTCCTACAAGCAAGAGTTGTTTTCTGGGAAGGAAAGTCACTATTGCGCTCCCATTGCCATACACAGTGCAAATAGCACTGGCGTCTGTTCCCAGCAAGTACATTGTATCGGACTGAAGAGGAGCTACTGTTCTTGTCAGTTTCCTAAGCAGAGTTGAACTAGATATGGCCCGTGTGTAGGAAGCACAGTTCTTTTGTTCTGAGCAAGCTCACTGTTCTGTCCCTATAGTAAACACAGTAGAGTAGAAGAGTGCTCTTTTCTCTAAAGCAGATTGTGATTCTTGTAAGGCAAGCTAGCGTTTGTTTCCCAGTCCTAAATGGAGTTGAATCACATGCAGTTTCTGGTCCTACGAGCAAGCATTGTTTTATGATAAGAATAGTCACTATTGCGCTGCCATTGTCATACACAGGACAAATAGCACTGGCGTCTGTTCCCAGCAAGTACAGTGTATTGGGCTGAAGAGGATCTACTGTTCTTGTCAGGTTCCTAAGCAGACTTGAACTAGATATGGCCGTGTGTGTAGGAAGCACAGATTTTTTCTGAGCAAGCTCACTGTTCGGACCCCATAGGAAACACAGTAGAGTAGAAGATTGCTCTTTTATCAAAAGAAGAGTGTGTTTCCTTTAAGGCGAGCTAGCGTTTGTTTCCCAGATGTAAATGGAGTTGAATCACATGAAGTTTCTGGTCCTATGAGCAAGAGTTGTTTTCTGGTAAGGAAAGTCACATTGCGCTCCCATTGCCATACACAGTGCAAATAGCCCTCCCACCTGTTCCCAGCAAGTACAGTGTATTGGACTGAAGAGGAGCTACTGTTCTTCTCAGTTTCCTAAGCAGAATTGAACTAAATATGGCCGTGTGTGTAGGAAGCACAGTTCTTTTGTAATGAGCAATCTCACTGTCTGGCCTTACAGGAAACACAGTAGAGTAGAAGAGTGCTCTTTTCTCTAAAGCAGAGTGTGTTTCTTGTAAGGCGAGCTAGCGTTTGTTTCCCAGTCCTAAATGGAGTTGAATCACATGCAGTTTCTAGTCCTATGAGCAAGAGTTGTTTTATGGTAAGAAGAGTCACTTTTGCTCTGCCATTGCCATACACAGGACAAATAGCACTGGCGTCTGTTCCCAGCAAGTACAGTGTATTGGACTGAAGAGGATCTACTGTTCTTGTCAGGTTCCTAAGCAGAATTGAACTAGATATGGCCGTGTGTGTAGGAAGCACAGTTCTTTTGTTCTGAGCAAGTTCAGTGTTCGGACTCCATAGGAAACACAGTAGAGTAGAAGAGTGCTCTTTTCTCAAAAGCAGAGTGTGTTTCTTGTAAGGCGAGCTAGCGTTTGTTTCCCAGTCCTAAATGGAGTTGAGTCACATGCAGTTTTTTGTCCTACGAGCAAGAGTTGTTTTCTGGTAAGACTAGTCACTATTGTGCTCCAATTGCCATACACAGTGCAAATAGCACTCGCGTATCTTCCCCGCAAGTACAGTGTATTGGACTGAAGAGGAGCTACTGTTCTTGTCAGTTTCCTAAGCAGAGTTGAACTAGATATGGCCCTTGTGTGTAGGAAGCCCAGTTCTTTTGTTCTGAGCAAGCTCACTGTTCGGAACACATAGGAAACACAGTAGAGCAGAAGAGTGCTCTTTTCTCAAAAGCAGAGTGTGTTTTTGGAAGGGGAGCTAGCGTTTGTTTCCCAGTCCTAAATGGAGTTGAGTCACATGCAGTTTTTTGTCCTACGAGCAAGAGTTGTTTTCTGGTAAGATCAGTCACTATTGTGCTCCAATTGCCATACACAGTGCAAATAGCACTTGCGTCTCTTCCGAGCAAGTACAGAGTATTGGACTGAAGAGGAGCTACTGTTCTTGTCAGTTTCCTAAGCAGAGTTGAACTAGATATGGCCCGAGTGTAGGAAGCACAGTTCTTTTCTTCTGAGCAAGCTCACTGTTCTGGCCCTATAGGAAACACAGTAGAGTAGAAGAGTGCTCTTTTCTCTAAAGCAGATAGTGTTTCTTGTAAGGCGAGCTAGCGTTTGTTTTCCAGTCCTAAATGGAGTGTAATCACATGCAGTTTCTGGTCCTACAAGCAAGAGTTGTTTTCTCGTAAGAAGAGTCACTATTGTGCTCCCATTGTCATACACAGGGCAAATAGCACACGCGTCTGTTCCCAGCATGTACAGTGTATTGGACTGAAGAGTATCTACTGTTCTTGTCAGGTTCCTAAGCAGAGTTGAACTAGATATGGCCGTGTGTGTAGGAAGCACAGTTCTTTTGTTCTGAGCAAGCTCACTGTTCTGGCCCTATAGGAAAAACAGTAGAGTAGAAGAGTGCTCTTTTCTCAAAAGCAAGTTGTGTTTCTTGTAAGGGGAGCTAGCGTTTGTTTCCCACTCCTATATGGAGTTGAATCACATGCAGTTTCTGGTCCTACGAGCAAGAGTTGTTTTTTGGTAAGGAAAGTCACTATTGTGCTCCAATTGCCGTACACAGTGCAAATAGCACATGCGTCTGTTCCCAGCAAGTACAGTGTATCAGACTGAAGAGGAGCTACTGTTCTTGTCAGTTTCCTAAGCAGAGTTGAACTAGATATGGCCCGTGTGTGTAGGAAGCACAGTTCTTATGTTCTGAGTAAGCTCACTGTTCTGGCCCTATAGGAAACACAGTAGAGTAGAAGAGTGCACTTTTCTTAAAAGCAGAATGTGTTTCTTGTAAGGCTAGCTCGCGTTTGTTTCCCAGTCCTAAATGGAGTTGAGTCACATGCAGTTTCTGGTCCTACGAGCAAGAGTTGTTTTCTGGTAAGAAGAGTCACTGTTGCGCTCCAAATGTCATATACAGTGCAAATAGCACTCGCGTCTGTTCCCAGCAAGTACAGTGTATCGCACTGAATAGGAGCTACTGTTCTTGTCAGTTTCCTAAGCAGACTTGAACTAGATATGGCCGTGTGTGTAGGAAGCACAGTTTTTTTGTTCTGAGCAAGCTCACTGTTCGGAACACATAGGAAACACAGTAGAGTAGAAGAGTGCTCTTTTCGCAAAAGCAGAGTGTGTTTTTGGAAGGCGAGCTAGCGTTTGTTTCCCAGTCCTAAACGGAGTTGAGTCACATGCAGTTTTTTGTCCTACGAGCAAGAGTTGTTTTCTGGTAAGATGAGTCACTATTGTGCTCCAATTGCCATACACAGTGCAAATAGCACTCGCATCTCTTCCGAGCAAGTAGAGAGTATTGGACTGAAGAGGAGCTACTGTTCTTGTCAGTTTCCTAAGCAGAGTTGAAGTAGATATGGCCCGTGTGTGTAGGAAGCACAGTTCTTATGTTCTGAGCAAGTTCACTGTTCTGGCCCTATAGGAAACACAGTAGAGTAGAAGAGTGCTCTTTTCTCAAAAGCACAGTGTGTTTCTTGTAAGGCAAGCTAGCGTTTGTTTCCTAGTGCTAAATGGAGTTGAATCACATGCAGTTTCAGGTCCTACGAACAAGAGTTCTTTTCTGGTAAGGAAAGTCACATTGCGCTCCCATTGCCATACACAGTGCAAATAGCACTCGTGTCTGTTCCCAGCAAGTACAGTGTATTGGACTGGATAGGTGCTACTGTTCTTGTCAGTTTCCTAAGCACAGTTGAACTAGATATGATCCGTGTTTGTAGGAAGCACAGTTCTTTTGTTCTGAGCAAGCTCACTGTTCGGACCCCATAGGAAACACAGTAGAGTAGAAGAGTGCTTTTTTCTCAAAAGCAGAGTGTGTTTCTTTTAAGGCGAGCTAGCGTTTGTTTCCCATTCCTAAATGGAGTGGAATCACATGCAGTTTTTGTTCCTACGAGCAAGAGTTGTTTTCTGGTAAGGAAAGTCACTATTGCGCTGCCATTGCCATACACAGTGCAAATAGCCCACCCATCTGTTCCCAGCAAGTACAGTGTATTGCAAAGAAGAGGAGCTACTGTTCTTGTCAGTTTCCTAAGCAGAGTTGAACTAGATATGGCCCGTGTGTGTAGGAAGCACAGTTCTTATGTTCTGAGCAAGTTCACTGTTCTGGCCCTATAGGAAACACAGTAGAGTAGAAGAGTGCTCTTTTCTCAAAAGCAGAGTGTGTTTCTTGTAAGGCAAGCTAGCGTTTGTTTCCTAGTCCTAAATGGAGTTGAATCACATGCAGTTTCAGGTCCTACGAACAAGAGTTCTTTTCTGGTAAGGAAAGTCACATTGCGCTCCCATTGCCATACACAGTGCAAATAGCACTCGTGTCTGTTCCCAGCAAGTACAGTGTATTGGACTGGATAGGTGCTATTGTTCTTGTCAGTTTCCTAAGCACAGTTGAACTAGATATGATCCGTGTTTGTAGGAAGCACAGTTCTTTTGTTCTGAGCAAGCTCACTGTTCGGACCCCATAGGAAACACAGTAGAGTAGAAGAGTGCTTTTTTCTCAAAAGCAGAGTGTGTTTCTTTTAAGGCGAGCTAGCGTTTGTTTCCCATTCCTAAATGGAGTGGAATCACATGCAGTTTGTGTTCCTACGAGCAAGAGTTGTTTTCTGGTAAGGAAAGTCACTATTGCGCTGCCATTGCCATACACAGTGCAAATAGCCCACCCATCTGTTCCCAGCAAGTACAGTGTATTGCAAAGAAGAGGAGCTACTGTTCTTGTCAGTTTCCTAAGCAGAGTTGAACTACATATGGCCCCTGTGTGTAGGAAGCACAGTTCTTTTTTTCTGAGCAAGCTCACTGTTCTGGCCCTATAGGAAACACAGTAGAGTAGAAGAGTGCTCTTTTCTCAAAAGCAGAGTGTGTTTCTTATAAAGCGAGCTAGTGTTTGTTTCCCAGTCCTAAATGGAGTTGAATCACATGCAGTTTCTGGTCCACGAGCAAGAGTTGTTTTCTGGTAAGAAGAGTCACTATTGCGCTGCCATTGCCATACACAGGACAAATAGCACTGGCGTCTGTTCCCAGCAAGTAGAGTATATTGGACTGAATAGGATCTACTCTTCTTGTCAGGTTCCTAAACAGAATTGAACTAGATATGGTCGTGTGTACGAAGCACAGTTCTTTTGTTCTGAGCAAGCTCACTGTTCGGACCCCATAGGAAGCACAGTAGAGTAGAAGAGTGCTCTTTTCTCAAAAGCAGAGTGTGTTTCTTGTAAGGCGAGCTTGCGTTTGTTTCCAGTCCTAAATGGAGTGGAATCACATGCAGTTTCTGGTCCTACGAGCAAGAGTTGTTTTCTGGTAAGGAAAGTCACTATTGCGCTCCCATTGCCATACACAGTGCAAATAGCACATGCGTCTGTTCCCAGCAAGTACAGTGTATTGGAATGAAGAGGAGCTACTGTTCTTGTCAGGTTACTAAGCAGAGTTGAACTCGATATGGCCCGTGTGTGTAGGAAGCACAGTTCTTATGTTCTGAGCAAGCTCACTGTTCTGGCCCTATAGGAAACACAGTAGAGTAGAAGAGTGCTCTTTTCTCTAAAGCAGAGTGTGTTTCTTTTAAGACGAGCTAGCGTTTGTTTCCCAGTCTTAAATGGAGTTGAGTCACATGCAGTTTTTTGTCCTACGAGCAGGAGTTGTTTTCTGGTAAGACGAGTCACTATTGTGCTCCAATTGCCATACACAGTGCAAATAGCACTCGCGTCTGTTCCCCGCAAGTAAAGTGTATTGGACTGAAGAGGAGCTACTGTTCTTGTCAGTTTCCTAAGCAGAGTTGAACTAGATATGGCCCGTGTGTGTAGGAAGCACAATTCTTTTGTTCTGAGCAAGCTCACTGTTCGGACCCCATAGGAAACACAGTAGAGTAGAAGAGTGCTCTTTTCTCAAAAGCAGAGTGTGTTTCATGTAAGGCGAGCTAGCATTTGTTTCCCAGTCCTAAATGGAGATTAATCACATGCAGTTTCTGGTCCTACGAGCAAGAGTTGTTTTCTGGTAAGGAATGTCACTATTGTGCTCCCATTGCCATACACAGTGCAAATAGCACTCACGTCTGTTCCCAGCAAGTACAGTGTATGGGACTGAGGGAGGATCTACTGTTCTTGTCAGTTTCCTAAGCAGAGTTGACTAGATATGGCCCGTGTGTGTAGGAAGAACAGTTTTTTTTCTGAGCAAGCTCACTGTTCGGACCCTATAGGAAACACAGTAGAGTAGAAGAGTGCTCTTTTCTCAAAAGCAGAGTGTGTTTCTTGTAAGGCGAGCTAGCATTTGTTTCCAAGTCCTAATTTGAGTTGAATCACATGCAGTTTCTGGTTCTACGAGCAAGAGTTGTTTTCTGGTAAGGAAAGTCACTATTGCGCTCCCATTGCATACACAGTTCAAATATCACTGGCATCTGTTCCCAGCAAGTGCAGTGTATGGGACTGAAGAGGCGCTATTGTTCTTCTCAGATTTTTAAGTAGAGTTGAACTAGATATGGCCCGTGTGTGTAGGAAGCACAGTTCTTTTTTCTGAGCAAGCTCACTGTTCTGGCCCTATGGGAAACACAGTAGAGTAGAAGAGTGCTCTTTTCTCAAAAGCAGAGTGTGTTTCTTGTAAAGCGAGCTAGAGTTTGTTTCCCAGTCCTAAATGGAGTTGAATCACATGCAGTTTCTGGTCCACGAGCAAGAGTTGTTTTCTGGTAAGAAGAGTCACTATTGCGCTGCCATTGCCATACACAGGACAAATAGCACTAGCGTCTGTTCCCAGCAAGTACAGTGTATTGGACTGAAGAGGATCTACTGTTCTTGTCAGGTTCCTAAGCAGACTTGAACTAGATATGGCCATGTGTGTAGGAAGCACAGTTCTTTTGATCTGAGCAAGCTCACTGTTCGGACCCTATTGGAAACACAGTAGAGTAGAAGAGTGCTCTTTTATCAAAAGCAGAGTGTGTTTCTTGTAAGGCGAGCTAGCGTTTGTTTCCCAGTCCTAAATGGAGTTGAATCACATGCAATTTTTGGTCCTACGAGCAAGAGTTGTTTTCTGGTAAGGAAAGTCACTATTGCGCTCCCATTGCCATACACAGTGCAAATAGCACTGGCGTCTGTTCCCAGCAAGTACAGTGTATTGGACTGGATAGGTGCTACTGTTCTTGTCAGTTTCCTAAGCAGAGTTGAACTAGATATGATCCGTGTTTCTAGGAAGCACAGTTCTTTTGTTCTTTGCAAGCTCACTGTTTGGACCCCATAGGAAACACAGTAGAGCAGAAGAGTGCTCTTTTCTCTAAAGCAGAGTGTGTTACTTGTAAGGCGAGCTAGCGTTTGTTTCGCAGTCCAAAATGGAGTTGAGTCCCATGCAGTTTCTGGTACTACGAGCAAGAGTTGTTTTCTGGTAAAAAGAGTCACTATTACGCTGCCATTGCCATACACAGGACAAATAGCACTGGCGTCTGTTCGCAGCAAGTAGAGTGTATTGGGCTGAAGAGGATCTATTGTTCTTGTCAGGTTCCTAAGAAGACTTGAACTAGATATGGCCGTGTGTGTAGGAAGCACAGTTTTTTTGTTCTGAGCAAGCTCACTGTTCGGACCCCATAGGAAACACAGTAGAGTAGAAGAGTGCTTTTTTCTCAAAAGCAGAGTGTGTTTCTTTTAAGGCGAGCTAGCGTTTGTTTCCCATTCCTAAATGGAGTGGAATCACATGCAGTTTGTGTTCCTACGAGCAAGAGTTGTTTTCTGGTAAGGAAAGTCACTATTGCGCTCCCATTGCCATACACAGTGCAAATAGCCCTCCCACCTGTTCCCAGCAAGTACAGTGTATTGGACTGAAGAGGAGCTACTGTTCTTCTCAGTTTCCTAAGCAGAATTGAACTAAATATGGCCGTGTGTGTAGGAAGCACAGTTCTTTTGTTCTGAGCAAGCTCACTGTTCTGGCCCTATAGGAAACACAGTAGAGTAGAAGAGTGCTCTTTTCTCTAAAGCAGAGTGTGTTTCTTGAATGGCGAGCTAGCGTTTGTTTTCCAGTCCTAAATGGAGTTGAATCACATGAAGGTTCTAGTCCTACGAGCAAGAGTTGTTTTATGGTAAGAAGAGTCACTTTTGCGCTGCCATTGCCATACACAGGACAAATAGCACTCGCGTCTGTTCCCAGCAAGTACAGTGTATTGGACTGAAGAGGAGCTACTGTTCTTGTCAGTTTCCTAAGCAGAGTTGAACTAGATATGGCCCTTGTGTGTAGGAAGCACAGTTCTTTTGTTCTGAGCAAGCTCACTGTTCGGACCCCATAGGAAACACAGTAGAGTAGAAGAGTGCTCTTTTATCTAAAGCAGAGTGTGTTTCATGTAAGGCGAGCTAGCATTTGTTTCCCAGACCTAAATGGAGTTGAATCACATGGAGTTTCTGGTCCTACAAGCAAGAGTTGTTTTTTGGTAAGGAAAGTCACTATTGTGCTCCCATTGCCCTACACAAGGCAAATAGCACTCGCGTCTTTTCCCAGCAAGTACAGTGTATTGGACTGAATAGGAGCTACTGTTCTTGTCAGTTTACTAAGCAGAGTTGAACTAGATATGGTCCGTGTGTGTAGGAAGCACAGTTCTTTTGTTCTGAGCAAGCTCACTGTTCGGACCCCATAGGAAACACAGTAGAGAAGAAGAGTGCTCTTTTCTCTAAAGCAGAGTGTGTTTCTTGTAAGGCGAGCTACCGTTTGTTTCCCAGTCCTAAATGGAGTGGAATCACATGCAGTTTCTGGTCCTATGAGCAAGAGTTGTTTTCTGGTAAAGAAAGTCACTATTGCGCTCCCATTGCCATGCACAGTGCAAATAGCCCTCCCGTCTGTTCCCAGCAAGTACAGTGTATTGGACTGAAGAGGAGCTACTGTTCTTCTCAGTTAATAAGAAGAGTTGAACTAGGTATGGCCCGTGTGTGTAGGATGCACAGTTCTTTTTTTCTGAGCAAGCTCACTGTTCTGGCACTCTAGGAAGCACAGTAGAGTAGAAGAGTGCTCTTTTCTCAAAAGCAGAGTGTGTTTCTTGCAAGTCGAGCTAGCGTTTGTTTCCCAGTCCTAAATGGAGTTGAGTCACATGCAGTTTTTGGTCCTACGAGCAAGAGTTGTTTTCTGGTAAGACGAGTCACTATTGTGCTCCAATTGCCATACACAGTGCAAATACCACTCACGTCTGTTCCCCGCAAGTAAAGTGTATTGGACTGAAGAGGAGCTACTGTTCTTGTCAGTTTCCTAAGCAGAGTTGAACTAGATATGGCACGTGTGTGTAGGAAGCATAGTTCTTTTGTTCTGAGCAAGCTCACTGTTCGGACCCCATAGGAAACACAGTAGAGTAGAAGAGTGCTCTTTTCTCAAAAGCAGAGTTGTTTCTTGTAAGGTGAGCTAGCTTTTGTTTCCCAGTCCTAAATGGAGTTGAAACACTTGCAGTTTCTGGTCCTATGAGCAAGAGTTGTTTTATGGTAAGAAGAGACACTATTGTGCTGCCATTGCCATACACAAAACAAATAGCACTGGCGTCTGTTCCCAGCAAGTACAGTATATTGGACTGAAGAGGATCTACTGTTCTTGTCAGGTTCCTAAACAGAATTGAACTAGATATGGTCGTGTGTACGAAGCACAGTTCTTTTGTTCTGAGCAAGCTCACTGTTCGGACCCCATAGGAAGCACAGTAGAGTAGAAGAGTGCTCTTTTCTCAAAAGCAGAGTGTGTTTCTTGTAAGGCGAGCTTGCGTTTGTTTCTAGTCCTAAATGGAGTGGAATCACATGCAGTTTCTGGTCCTACGAGCAAGAGTTGTTTTCTGGTAAGGAAAGTCACTATTACGCTCCCATTGCCATACACAGTGCAAATAGCACATGCGTCTGTTCCCAGCAAGTACAGTGTATTGGAATGAAGAGGAGCTACTGTTCTTGTCAGGTTCCTAAGCAGAGTTGAACTCGATATGGCCCGTGTGTGTAGGAAGCACAGTTCTTATGTTCTGAGCAAGCTCACTGTTCGGACCCTATAGGAAACACAGTAGAGTAGAAGAGTGCTCTTTTCTCAAAAGCAGAGTGTGTTTCTTGTAAGGCGAGCTAGCATTTGTTTCCAAGTCCTAATTTGAGTTGAATCACATGCAGTTTCTGGTTCTACGAGCAAGAGTTGTTTTCTGGTAAGGAAAGTCACTATTGCGCTCCCATTGCATACACAGTTCAAATATCACTGGCATCTGTTCCCAGCAAGTGCAGAGTATGGGACTGAAGAGGCGCTATTGTTCTTCTCAGATTTTTAAGTAGAGTTGAACTAGATATGGCCCGTGTGTGTAGGAAGCACAGTTCTTTTTTCTGAGCAAGCTCACTGTTCTGGCCCTATGGGAAACACAGTAGAGTAGAAGAGTGCTCTTTTCTCAAAAGCAGAGTGTGTTTCTTGTAAAGCGAGCTAGAGTTTGTTTCCCAGTCCTAAATGGAGTTGAATCACATGCAGTTTCTGGTCCTACGAGCAAGAGTTGTTTTCTGGTAAGAAGAGTCACTATTGCGCTGCCATTGCCATACACAGGACAAATAGCACTGGCGTCTGTTCCCAGCAAGTACAGTGTATTGGACTGAAGAGGATCTACTGTTCTTGTCAGGTTCCTAAGCATACTTGAACTAGATATGGCCGTGTGTGTAGGAAGCACAGTTCTTTTGATCTGAGCAAGCTCACTGTTCGGACCCTATAGGAAACACAGTAGAGTAGAAGAGTGCTCTTTCCTCAAAAGCAGAGTGTGTTTCTTGTAAGGCGAGCTAGCGTTTGTTTCCCAGTCCTAAATGGAGTTGAATCACAGGCATTTTCTGGTCCTATGAGCAAGAGTTGTTTTCTGGTAAGGAAAGTCACATTGCGCTCCCATTGCCATACACAGTGCAAATAGCACTGGCGTCTGTTCCCAGCAAGTACAGTGTATTGGACTGGATAGGTGCTACTGTTCTTGTCAGTTTCCTAAGCAGAGTTGAACTAGATATGATCCGTGTTTGTAGGAAGCACAGTTCTTTTGTTCTTTGCAAGCTCACTGTTTGGACCCCATAGGAAACACAGTAGAGCAGAAGAGTGCTCTTTTCTCTAAAGCAGAGTGTGTTACTTGTAAGGCGAGCTAGCGTTTGTTTCGCAGTCCAAAATGGAGTTGAATCCCATGCAGTTTCTGGTACTACGAGCAAGAGTTGTTTTCTGGTAAAAAGAGTCACTATTACGCTGCCATTGCCATACACAGGACAAATAGCACTGGCGTCTGTTCGCAGCAAGTAGAGTGTATTGGGCTGAAGAGGATCTATTGTTCTTGTCAGGTTCCTAAGCAGACTTGAACTAGATATGGCCGTGTGTGTAGGAAGCACAGTTTTTTTGTTCTGAGCAAGCTCACTGTTCGGACCCCATAGGAAACACAGTAGAGTAGAAGAGTGCTTTTTTCTCAAAAGCAGAGTGTGTTTCTTTTAAGGAGAGCTAGCGTTTGTTTCCCATTCCTAAATGGAGTGGAATCACATGCAGTTTGTGTTCCTACGAGCAAGAGTTGTTTTCTGGTAAGGAAAGTCACTATTGCGCTCCCATTGCCATACACAGTGCAAATAGCCCTCCCACCTGTTCCCAGCAAGTACAGTGTATTGGACTGAAGAGGAGCTACTGTTCTTCTCAGTTTCCTAAGCAGAATTGAACTAAATATGGCCGTGTGTGTAGGAAGCACAGTTCTTTTGTTCTGAGCAAACTCACTGTTCTGGCCCTATAGGAAACACAGTAGAGTAGAAGAGTGCTCTTTTCTCTAAAGCAGAGTGTGTTTCTTGAATGGCGAGCTAGCGTTTGTTTTCCAGTCATAAATGGAGTTGAATCACATGCAGGTTCTAGTCCTACGAGCAAGAGTTGTTTTATGGTAAGAAGAGTCACTTTTGCGCTGCCATTGCCATACACAGGACAAATAGCACTCGCGTCTGTTCCCAGCAAGTACAGTGTATTGGACTGAAGAGGAGCTACTGTTCTTGTCAGTTTCCTAAGCAGAGTTGAACTAGATATGGCCCTTGTGTGTAGGAAGCACAGTTCTTTTGTTCTGAGCAAGCTCACTGTTCGGACCCCATAGGAAACACAGTAGAGTAGAAGAGTGCTCTTTTATCTAAAGCAGAGTGTGTTTCATGTAAGGCGAGCTAGCATTTGTTTCCCAGACCTAAATGGAGTTGAATCACATGGAGTTTCTGGTCCTACGAGCAAGAGTTGTTTTTTGGTAAGGAAAGTCACTATTGTGCTCCCATTGCCCTACACAAGGCAAATAGCACTCGCGTCTTTTCCCAGCAAGTACAGTGTATTGGACTGAATAGGAGCTACTGTTCTTGTCAGTTTACTAAGCAGAGTTGAACTAGATATGGTCCGTGTGTGTAGGAAGCACAGTTCTTTTGTTCTGAGCAAGCTCACTGTTCGGACCCCATAGGAAACACAGTAGAGTAGAAGAGTGCTCTTTTCTCTAAAGCAGAGTGTGTTTCTTGTAAGGCGAGCTACCGTTTGTTTCCCAGTCCTAAATGGAGTGGAATCACATGCAGTTTCTGGTCCTATGAGCAAGAGTTGTTTTCTGGTAAAGAAAGTCACTATTGCGCTCCCATTGCCATGCACAGTGCAAATAGCCCTCCCGTCTGTTCCCAGCAAGTACAGTGTATTGGACTGAAGAGGAGCTACTGTTCTTCTCAGTTAATAAGAAGAGTTGAACTAGGTATGGCCCGTGTGTGTAGGATGCACAGTTCTTTTTTTCTGAGCAAGCTCACTGTTCTGGCACTCTAGGAAGCACAGTAGAGTAGAAGAGTGCTCTTTTCTCAAAAGCAGAGTGTGTTTCTTGGAAGTCGAGCTAGCGTTTGTTTCCCAGTCCTAAATGGAGTTGAGTCACATGCAGTTTTTGGTCCTATGAGCAAGAGTTGTTTTCTGGTAAGACGAGTCACTATTGTGTTCCAATTGCCATACACAGTGCAAATACCACTCACGTCTGTTCCCCGCAAGTAAAGTGTATTGGACTGAAGAGGAGCTACTGTTCTTGTCAGTTTCCTAAGCAGAGTTGAACTAGATATGGCACGTGTGTGTAGGAAGCATAGTTCTTTTGTTCTGAGCAAGCTCACTGTTCGGACCCCATAGGAAACACAGTAGAGTAGAAGAGTGCTATTTTCTCAAAAGCAGGGTTGTTTCTTGTAAGGTGAGCTAGCTTTTGTTTCCCAGTCCTAAATGGAGTTGAAACACTTGCAGTTTCTGGTCCTATGAGCAAGAGTTGTTTTATGGTAAGAAGAGACACTATTGCGCTGCCATTGCCATACACAAAACAAATAGCACTGGCGTCTGTTCCCAGCAAGTACAGTATATTGGACTGAAGAGGATCTACTGTTCTTGTCAGGTTCCTAAACAGAATTGAACTAGATATGGTCGTGTGTACGAAGCACAGTTCTTTTGTTCTGAGCAAGCTCACTGTTCGGACCCCATAGGAAGCACAGTAGAGTAGAAGAGTGCTCTTTCCTCAAAAGCAGAGTGTGTTTCTTGTAAGGCGAGCTTGCGTTTGTTTCTAGTCCTAAATGGAGTGGAATCACATGCAGTTTCTGGTCCTACGAGCAAGAGTTGTTTTCTGGTAAGGAAAGTCACTATTGCGCTCCCATTGCCATACACAGTGCAAATAGCACATGCGTCTGTTCCCAGCAAGTACAGTGTATTGGAATGAAGAGGAGCTACTGTTCTTGTCAGGTTCCTAAGCAGAGTTGAACTCGATATGGCCCGTGTGTGTAGGAAGCACAGTTCTTATGTTCTGAGCAAGCTCACTGTTCGGACCCTATAGGAAACACAGTAGAGTAGAAGAGTGCTCTTTTCTCAAAAGCAGAGTGTGTTTCTTGTAAGGCGAGCTAGCATTTGTTTCCAAGTCCTAATTTGAGTTGAATCACATGCAGTTTCTGGTTCTACGAGCAAGAGTTGTTTTCTGGTAAGGAAAGTCACTATTGCGCTCCCATTGCATACACAGTTCAAATATCACTGGCATCTGTTCCCAGCAAGTGCAGCGTATGGGACTGAAGAGGCGCTATTGTTCTTCTCAGATTTTTAAGCAGAGTTGAACTAGATATGGCCCGTGTGTGTAGGAAGCACAGTTCTTTTTTTCTGAGCAAGCTCACTGTTCTGGCCCTATGGGAAACACAGTAGTGTAGAAGAGTGCTCTTTTCTCAAAAGCAGAGTGTGTTTTTTGTAAAGCGAGCTAGAGTTTGATTCCCAGTCCTAAATGGAGTTGAATCACATGCAGTTTCTGGTACTACGAGCAAGAGTTGTTTTCTGGTAAAAAGAGTCACTATTACGCTGCCATTGCCATACACAGGACAAATAGCACTGGCGTCTGTTCGCAGCAAGTAGAGTGTATTGGGCTGAAGAGGATCTATTGTTCTTGTCAGGTTCCTAAGCAGACTTGAACTAGATATGGCCGTGTGTGTAGGAAGCACAGTTTTTTTGTTCTGATCAAGCTCACTGTTCGGACCCCATAGGAAACACAGTAGAGTAGAAGAGTGCTTTTTTCTCAAAAGCAGAGTGTGTTTCTTTTAAGGCGAGCTAGCGTTTGTTTCCCATTCCTAAATGGAGTGGAATCACATGCAGTTTGTGTTCCTACGAGCAAGAGTTGTTTTCTGGTAAGGAAAGTCACTATTGCGCTCCCATTGCCATACACAGTGCAAATAGCCCTCCCACCTGTTCCCAGCAAGTACAGTGTATTGGACTGAAGAGGAGCTACTGTTCTTCTCAGTTTCCTAAGCAGAATTGAACTAAATATGGCCGTGTGTGTAGGAAGCACAGTTCTTTTGTTCTGAGCAAGCTCAATGTTCTGGCCCTATAGGAAACACAGTAGAGTAGAAGAGTGCTCTTTTCTCTAAAGCAGAGTGTGTTTCTTGTAAGGCGAGCTAGCGTTTGTTTTCCAGTCCTAAATGGAGTTGAATCACATGCAGTTTCTAGTCCTACGAGCAAGAGTTGTTTTATGGTAAGAAGAGTCACTTTTGCGCTGCCATTGCCATACACAGGACAAATAGCACTCGCGTCTGTTCCCAGCAAGTACAGTGTATTGGACTGAAGAGGAGCTACTGTTCTTGTCAGTTTCCTAAGCAGAGTTGAACTAGATATGGCCCTTGTGTGTAGGAAGCACAGTTCTTTTGTTCTGAGCAAGCTCACTGTTCGGACCCCATAGGAAACACAGTAGAGTAGAAGAGTGCTCTTTTATCTAAAGCAGAGTGTGTTTCATGTAAGGCGAGCTACCGTTTGTTTCCCAGTCCTAAATGGAGTGGAATCACATGCAGTTTCTGGTCCTACGAGCAAGAGTTGTTTTCTGGTAAAGAAAGTCACTATTGCGCTCCCATTGCCATGCACAGTGCAAATAGCCCTCCCGTCTGTTCCCAGCAAGTACAGTGTATTGGACTGAATAGGAGCTACTGTTCTTGTCAGTTTACTAAGCAGAGTTGAACTAGATATGGTCCGTGTGTGTAGGAAGCACAGTTCTTTTGTTCTGAGCAAGCTCACTGTTCGGACCCCATAGGAAACACAGTAGAGTAGAAGAGTGCTCTTTTCTCTAAAGCAGAGTGTGTTTCTTGTAAGGCGAGCTACCGTTTGTTTCCCAGTCCTAAATGGAGTGGAATCACATGCAGTTTCTGGTCCTATGAGCAAGAGTTGTTTTCTGGTAAAGAAAGTCACTATTGCGCTCCCATTGCCATGCACAGTGCAAATAGCCCTCCCGTCTGTTCCCAGCAAGTACAGTGTATTGGACTGAAGAGGAGCTACTGTTCTTCTCAGTTAATAAGCAGAGTTGAACTAGATATGGCACGTGTGTGTAGGAAGCACAGTTCTTTTTTTCTGAGCAAGCTCACTGTTCGGACCCCATAGGAAGCACAGTAGAGTAGAAGAGTGCTCTTTCTCAAAAGCAGAGTGTGTTTCTTGGAAGTCGAGCTAGCGTTTGTTTCCCAGTCCTAAATGGAGTTGAAACACTTGCAGTTTCTGGTCCTGCGAGCAAGAGTTGTTTTATGGTAAGCAGAGTCACTATTGTGCTGCCATTGCCATACACAAAACAAATAGCACTGGCGTCTGTTCCCAGCAAGTACAGTATATTGGACTGAAGAGGATCTACTGTTCTTGTCAGGTTCCTAAACAGAATTGAACTAGATATGGTCGTGTGTACGAAGCACAGTTCTTTTGTTCTGAGCAAGCTCACTGTTCGGACCCCATAGGAAGCACAGTAGAGTAGAAGAGTGCTCTTTCCTCAAAAGCAGAGTGTGTTTCTTGTAAGGCGAGCTTGCGTTTGTTTCTAGTCCTAAATGGAGTGGAATCACATGCAGTTTCTGGTCCAAGAGCAAGAGTTGTTTTCTGGTAAGGAAAGTCACTATTGCGCTCCCATTGCCATACACAGTGCAAATAGCACTGGCGTCTGTTCACAGCAAGTACAGTATATTGGACTGAAGAGGATCTACTGTTCTTGTCAGGTTCCTAAACAGAATTGAACTAGATATGGCCCGTGTGTGTAGGAAGCACAGTTCTTATGTTCTGAGCAAGCTCACTGTTCTGGCCCTATAGGAAACACAGTAGAGTAGAAGAGTGCTCTTTTCTCTAAAGCAGAGTGTGTTTCTTTTAAGGCGAGCTAGCGTTTGTTTCCCAGTCCTAAATGGAGTGGAATCACATGCAGTTTCTGGTCCTACGAGCAAGAGTTGTTTTCTGGTAAGACGAGTCACTATTGTGCTCCCATTGCCATACACAGTGCAAATAGCACTCGCGTCTGTTCCCCGCAAGTAAAGTGTATTGGACTGAAGAGGAGCTACTGTTCTTGTCAGTTTCCTAAGCAGAGTTGAACTAGATATGGCCCGTGTGTGTAGGAAGCACAGTTCTTATGTTCTGAGCAAGCTCACTGTTCGGACCCCATAGGAAACACAGTAGAGTAGAAGAGTGCTCTTTTCTCAAAAGCAGAGTGTGTTTCATGTAAGGCGAGCTAGCATTTGTTTCCCAGTCCTAAATGGAGATGAATCACATGCAGTTTCTGGTCCTACGAGCAAGAGTTGTTTTCTGGTAAGGAATGTCACTATTGTGCTCCCTTTGCCATACACAGTGCAAATAGCACTCGCGTCTGTTCCCAGCAAGTACAGTGTATGGGACTGAGGGAGGAGTTACTGTTCTTGTCAGTTTCCTAAGCAGGGTTGAACTAGATATGGCCGTGTGTGTAGGAAGCACAGTTTTTTTTTCTGAGCAAACTCACTGTTCGGACCATATAGGAAACACAGTAGAGTAGAAGAGTGCTCTTTTCTCAAAAGCAGAGTGTGTTTCTTGTAAGGCGAGCTAGCATTTGTTTCCAAGTCCTAAATGGAGTTGAATCACATGCAGTTTCTGGTCCTACGAGCAAGAGTTGTTTTCTGGTAAGGAAAGTCACTTTTGCGCTCCCATTGCATACACAGTGCAAATAGCACTCGCGTCTGTTCCCAGCAAGTACAGTGTATGGGACTGAAAAGGAGCTAGTGTTTGTGTCAGTTTCCTGAGCAGAGTTGAAGTATATATGGCCCGTGTGTGTAGGAATCACAGTTCTTATGTTCTGAGCAAGTCACTGTTCTGGCCCTATAGGAAACACAGTAGAGTAGAAGAGTGCTCTTTTCTCAAAAGCGGAGTGTGTTTCTTTTAAGGAGAGCTAGCGTTTGTTTCCTAGTCCTAAATGGAGTTGAATCACATGCAGTTTCAGGTCCTATGAACAAGAGTTCTTTTCTGGTAAGGAAAGTCACATTCCGCTCCCATTGCCATACACAGTGCAAATAGCACTCGCGTCTGTTCCCGGCAAGTACAGTGTATTGGACTGGATAGGTGCTACTGTTCTTGTCAGTTTCCTAAGCAGAGTTGAACTAGATATGATCCGTGTTTGTAGGAAGCACAGTTCTTTTGTTCTTTGCAAGCTCACTGTTTGGACCCCATAGGAAACACAGTAGAGTAGAAGAGTGCTCTTTTCTCTAAAGCAGAGTGTATTTCTTTTAAGGCGTGCTAGCGTTTGTTTCGCAGTCCTAAATGGAGTTGAATCCCATGCAGTTTCTGGTACTACGAGCAAGAGTTGTTTTATGGTAAGAAGAGTCACTATTGTACTGCCATTGCCATACACAGGACAAATAGCACTGGCATCTGTTCGCAGCAAGTACAGTGTATTGGGCTGAAGAGGATCTACTGTTCTTGTCAGGTTCCTAAGCAGACTTGAACTAGATATGGCCGTGTGTGTAGGAAGCACAGATTTTTTCTGAGCAAGCTCACTGTTCGGACCCCAAAGGAAACACAGTAGAGTAGAAGAGTGCTCTTTTATCAAAAGCAGAGTGTGTTTCTTGTAAGGCGAGCTAGCGTTTGTTTCCCAGTCGTAAATGGAGTTGAATCACATGCAGTTTCTGGTCCTATGAGCAAGAGTTGTTTTCTGGTAAGGAAAGTCACATTGCGCTCCCATTGCCATACACAGTGCAAATAGCCCTCCCACCTGTTCCCAGCAAGTACAGTGTATTGGACTGAAGAGGAGCTACTGTTCTTCTCAGTTTCCTAAGCAGAGTTGAACTAAATATGGCCGTGTGTGTAGGAAGCACAGTTCTTTTGTTCTGAGCAAGCTCACTGTCTGGCCCTATAGGAAACACAGTAGAGTAGAAGAGTGCTCTTTTCTCTAAAGCAGAGTGTGTTTCTTGTAAGGCGAGCTAGCGTTTGTTTCCCAGTCCTAAATGGAGTTGAATCACATGCAGTTTCTAGTCCTATGAGCAAGAGTTGTTTTATGGTAAGAAGAGTCACTTTTGCGCTGCCATTGCCATACACAGGACAAATAGCACTGGTGTCTGTTCCCAGCAAGTACAGTGTATTGGACTGAAGAGGATCTACTGTTCTTGTCAGGTTCCTAAGCAGAATTGAACTAGATATGGCCGTGTGTGTAGGAAGCACAGTTCTTTTGTTCTGAGCAAGTTCAGTGTTCGGACTCCATAGGAAACACAGTAGAGTAGAAGAGTGCTCTTTTCTCAAAAGCAGAGTGTGTTTCTTGTAAGGCGAGCTAGCGTTTGTTTCCCAGTCCTAAATGGAGTTGGGTCACATGCAGTTTTTTGTCCTATGAGCAAGATTTGTTTTCTGGTAAGACGAGTCACTATTGTGCTTCAATTGCCATACACAGTGCAAATAGCACTCGCGTATCTTCCCCGCAAGTAAAGTGTATTGGACTGAAGAGGAGCTACTGTTCTTGTCAGTTTCCTAAGCACAGTTGAACTAGATATGGCCCTTGTGTGTAGGAAGCACAGTTCATTTGTTCTGAGCAAGCTCACTGTTCGGACCCCATAGGAAACACAGTAGAGTAGAAGAGTGCTCTTTTCTCAAAAGCAGAGTGTGTTTCATGTAAGGCGAGCTAGCATTTGTTTCCCAGACCTAAATGGAGTTGAATCACATGTAGTTTCTGGTCCTACGAGAAAGAGTTGTTTTATGGTAAGGAAAGTCACTATTGTGCTCCCATTGCCCTACACAAGGCAAATAGCACTCGCGTCTTTTCCCAGCAAGTACAGTGTATTGGACTGAATAGGAGCTACTGTTCTTGTCAGTTTACTAAGCAGAGTTGAACTAGATATGGTCCGTGTGTGTAGGAAGCACAGTTCTTTTGTTCTGAGCAAGCTCACTGTTTTGGCACTAGAGGAAGCACAGTAGAGTAGAAGAGTGCTCTTTTCTCAAAAGCAGAGTGTGTTTCTTGGAAGTCGAGCTAGTGTTTGTTTCCCAGTCCTAAATGGAGTTGAGTCACATGCAGTTTTTGGTCATACGAGCAAGAGTTGTTTTCTGGTAAGACGAGGCACTATTGTGCTCCAATTGCCATACACAGTGCAAATAGCACTCGCGTCTGTTCCCCGCAAGTAAAGTGTATTGGACTGAAGAGGAGCTACTGTTCTTGTCAGTTTCCTAAGCAGAGTTGAACTAGATATGGCACGTGTGTGTAGGAAGCATAGTTCTTTTGTTCTGAGCAAGCTCACTGTTCGGACCCCATAGGAAACACAGTAGAGTAGAAGAGTGCTCTTTTCTCAAAAGCAGAGTGTGTTTCATGTAAGGCGAGCTAGCATTTGTTTCCCAGTCCTAAATGGAGTTGAATCACATGCAGTTTCTGGTCCTATGAGCAAGAGTTGTTTTCTGGTAAGGAAAGTCACTATTGTGCTCCCATTGCCATACACAGTGCAAATAGCACTCGCGTCTATTCCCAGAAAGTACAGTGTATCGGACTGAAGAGGAGCTACTGTTCTTGTCAGTTTCCTATGCAGAGTTGAACTAGATATGGCCCATGTGTAGGAAGCACAGTTCTTTTGTTCTGAGCAAGCTCACTGTTCTGGCCCTGTAGGAAACACTGTAGAGTAGAAGAGTGCTCTTTTCTCTAATGCAGAGTGTGTTTCTTGTAAGGCGAGCTAGTGTTTGTTTCCCAGTCCTAAATGGAGTTGAATCACATGCAGTTTCTGGTCCTACGAGCAAGAGTTGTTTTATGGTAAGAAGAGTAACTATTGTGCTGACATTGCCAGACACAGGACAAATAGCACTGGCGTCTGTTCCCAGCAAGTACAGTGTATTGGACTGAAGAGGATCTACTGTTCTTGTCAGGTTCCTAAGCAGACTTGAACTAGATATGGCCGTGTGTGTAGGAAGCACAGTTCGTTTGTTCTGAGCAAACTCACTGTTCGGACCATATAGGAAACACAGTAGAGTAGAAGAGTGCTCTTTTCTCAAAAGCAGAGTGTGTTTCTGTTAAGGCGAGCTAGCATTTGTTTCCAAGTCCTAAATTGAGTTGAATCACATGCAGTTTCTGGTCCTACGAGCAAGAGTTGTTTTCTGGTAAGGAAAGTCACTATTGCGCTCCCATTGCATACACAGTGCAAATAGCACTCGCGTCTGTTCCCAGCACGTACAGTGTATGGGACTGAAAAGGAGCTAGTGTTCTTGTCAGTTTCCTAAGCAGAGTTGAAGTAGATATGGCCCGTGTGTGTAGGAATCACAGTTCTTATGTTCTGAGCAAGTCACTGTTCTGGCCCTATAGGAAACACAGTAGAGTAGAAGAGTGCTCTTTTCTCAAAAGCGGAGTGTGTTTCTTGTAAGGCGAGCTAGCGTTTGTTTCCTAGTCCTAAATGGAGTTGAATCACATACAGTTTCAGGTCCTATGAACAAGAGTTCTTTTCTGGTAAGGAAAGTCACATTGCGCTCCCAATGCCATACACAGTGCAAATAGCACTCGCGTCTGTTCCCAGCAAGTACAGTGTATTGGACTGGATAGGTGCTACTGTTCTTGTCAGTTTCCTAAGCAGAGTTGAACTAGATATGATCCGTGTTTGTAGGAAGCACAGTTCTTTTGTTCTTTGCAAGCTCACTGTTTGGACCCCATAGGAAACACAGTAGAGTAGAAGAGTGCTCTTTTCTCTAAAGCAGAGTGTGTTTCTTGTAAGGCGTGCTACCTTTTGTTTCGCAGTCCTAAATGGAGTTGAATCCCATGCAGTTTCTGGTACTACGAGCAAGAGTTGTTTTATGGTAAGAAGAGTCACTATTGTACTGCCATTGCCATACACAGGACAAATAGCACTGGCATCTGTTCGCAGCAAGTACAGTGTATTGGGCTGAAGAGGATCTACTGTTCTTGTCAGGTTCCTAAGCAGAATTGAACTAGATATGGCCGTGTGTGTAGGAAGCACAGATTTTTTCTGAGCAAGCTCACTGTTCGGACCCCATAGGAAACACAGTAGAATAGAAGATTGCTCTTTTATCAAAAGCAGAGTGTGTTTCTTGTAAGGCGAGCTAGCGTTTGTTTCCCATTCCTAAATGGAGTGGAATCACATGCAGTTTGTGTTCCTACGAGCAAGAGTTGTTTTCTGGTAAGGAAAGTCACTATTGCGCTCCCATTGCCATACACAGTGCAAATAGCCCTCCCACCTGTTCCCAGCAAGTACAGTGTATTGGACTGAAGAGGAGCTACTGTTCTTCTCAGTTTCCTAAGCAGAATTGAACTAAATATGGCCGTGTGTGTAGGAAGCACAGTTCTTTTGTTCTGAGCAAACTCACTGTTCTGGCCCTATAGGAAACACAGTAGAGTAGAAGAGTGCTCTTTTCTCTAAAGCAGAGTGTGTTTCTTGAATGGCGAGCTAGCGTTTGTTTTCCAGTCATAAATGGAGTTGAATCACATGCAGGTTCTAGTCCTACGAGCAAGAGTTGTTTTATGGTAAGAAGAGTCACTTTTGCGCTGCCATTGCCATACACAGGACAAATAGCACTCGCGTCTGTTCCCAGCAAGTACAGTGTATTGGACTGAAGAGGAGCTACTGTTCTTGTCAGTTTCCTAAGCAGAGTTGAACTAGATATGGCCCTTGTGTGTAGGAAGCACAGTTCTTTTGTTCTGAGCAAGCTCACTGTTCGGACCCCATAGGAAACACAGTAGAGTAGAAGAGTGCTCTTTTATCTAAAGCAGAGTGTGTTTCATGTAAGGCGAGCTAGCATTTGTTTCCCAGACCTAAATGGAGTTGAATCACATGGAGTTTCTGGTCCTACGAGCAAGAGTTGTTTTTTGGTAAGGAAAGTCACTATTGTGCTCCCATTGCCCTACACAAGGCAAATAGCACTCGCGTCTTTTCCCAGCAAGTACAGTGTATTGGACTGAATAGGAGCTACTGTTCTTGTCAGTTTACTAAGCAGAGTTGAACTAGATATGGTCCGTGTGTGTAGGAAGCACAGTTCTTTTGTTCTGAGCAAGCTCACTGTTCGGACCCCATAGGAAACACAGTAGAGTAGAAGAGTGCTCTTTTCTCTAAAGCAGAGTGTGTTTCTTGTAAGGCGAGCTACCGTTTGTTTCCCAGTCCTAAATGGAGTGGAATCACATGCAGTTTCTGGTCCTATGAGCAAGAGTTGTTTTCTGGTAAAGAAAGTCACTATTGCGCTCCCATTGCCATGCACAGTGCAAATAGCCCTCCCGTCTGTTCCCAGCAAGTACAGTGTATTGGACTGAAGAGGAGCTACTGTTCTTCTCAGTTAATAAGAAGAGTTGAACTAGGTATGGCCCGTGTGTGTAGGATGCACAGTTCTTTTTTTCTGAGCAAGCTCACTGTTCTGGCACTCTAGGAAGCACAGTAGAGTAGAAGAGTGCTCTTTTCTCAAAAGCAGAGTGTGTTTCTTGGAAGTCGAGCTAGCGTTTGTTTCCCAGTCCTAAATGGAGTTGAGTCACATGCAGTTTTTGGTCCTATGAGCAAGAGTTGTTTTCTGGTAAGACGAGTCACTATTGTGTTCCAATTGCCATACACAGTGCAAATACCACTCACGTCTGTTCCCCGCAAGTAAAGTGTATTGGACTGAAGAGGAGCTACTGTTCTTGTCAGTTTCCTAAGCAGAGTTGAACTAGATATGGCACGTGTGTGTAGGAAGCATAGTTCTTTTGTTCTGAGCAAGCTCACTGTTCGGACCCCATAGGAAACACAGTAGAGTAGAAGAGTGCTATTTTCTCAAAAGCAGGGTTGTTTCTTGTAAGGTGAGCTAGCTTTTGTTTCCCAGTCCTAAATGGAGTTGAAACACTTGCAGTTTCTGGTCCTATGAGCAAGAGTTGTTTTATGGTAAGAAGAGACACTATTGCGCTGCCATTGCCATACACAAAACAAATAGCACTGGCGTCTGTTCCCAGCAAGTACAGTATATTGGACTGAAGAGGATCTACTGTTCTTGTCAGGTTCCTAAACAGAATTGAACTAGATATGGTCGTGTGTACGAAGCACAGTTCTTTTGTTCTGAGCAAGCTCACTGTTCGGACCCCATAGGAAGCACAGTAGAGTAGAAGAGTGCTCTTTCCTCAAAAGCAGAGTGTGTTTCTTGTAAGGCGAGCTTGCGTTTGTTTCTAGTCCTAAATGGAGTGGAATCACATGCAGTTTCTGGTCCTACGAGCAAGAGTTGTTTTCTGGTAAGGAAAGTCACTATTGCGCTCCCATTGCCATACACAGTGCAAATAGCACATGCGTCTGTTCCCAGCAAGTACAGTGTATTGGAATGAAGAGGAGCTACTGTTCTTGTCAGGTTCCTAAGCAGAGTTGAACTCGATATGGCCCGTGTGTGTAGGAAGCACAGTTCTTATGTTCTGAGCAAGCTCACTGTTCGGACCCTATAGGAAACACAGTAGAGTAGAAGAGTGCTCTTTTCTCAAAAGCAGAGTGTGTTTCTTGTAAGGCGAGCTAGCATTTGTTTCCAAGTCCTAATTTGAGTTGAATCACATGCAGTTTCTGGTTCTACGAGCAAGAGTTGTTTTCTGGTAAGGAAAGTCACTATTGCGCTCCCATTGCATACACAGTTCAAATATCACTGGCATCTGTTCCCAGCAAGTGCAGCGTATGGGACTGAAGAGGCGCTATTGTTCTTCTCAGATTTTTAAGCAGAGTTGAACTAGATATGGCCCGTGTGTGTAGGAAGCACAGTTCTTTTTTTCTGAGCAAGCTCACTGTTCTGGCCCTATGGGAAACACAGTAGTGTAGAAGAGTGCTCTTTTCTCAAAAGCAGAGTGTGTTTTTTGTAAAGCGAGCTAGAGTTTGATTCCCAGTCCTAAATGGAGTTGAATCACATGCAGTTTCTGGTACTACGAGCAAGAGTTGTTTTCTGGTAAAAAGAGTCACTATTACGCTGCCATTGCCATACACAGGACAAATAGCACTGGCGTCTGTTCGCAGCAAGTAGAGTGTATTGGGCTGAAGAGGATCTATTGTTCTTGTCAGGTTCCTAAGCAGACTTGAACTAGATATGGCCGTGTGTGTAGGAAGCACAGTTTTTTTGTTCTGATCAAGCTCACTGTTCGGACCCCATAGGAAACACAGTAGAGTAGAAGAGTGCTTTTTTCTCAAAAGCAGAGTGTGTTTCTTTTAAGGCGAGCTAGCGTTTGTTTCCCATTCCTAAATGGAGTGGAATCACATGCAGTTTGTGTTCCTACGAGCAAGAGTTGTTTTCTGGTAAGGAAAGTCACTATTGCGCTCCCATTGCCATACACAGTGCAAATAGCCCTCCCACCTGTTCCCAGCAAGTACAGTGTATTGGACTGAAGAGGAGCTACTGTTCTTCTCAGTTTCCTAAGCAGAATTGAACTAAATATGGCCGTGTGTGTAGGAAGCACAGTTCTTTTGTTCTGAGCAAGCTCAATGTTCTGGCCCTATAGGAAACACAGTAGAGTAGAAGAGTGCTCTTTTCTCTAAAGCAGAGTGTGTTTCTTGTAAGGCGAGCTAGCGTTTGTTTTCCAGTCCTAAATGGAGTTGAATCACATGCAGTTTCTAGTCCTACGAGCAAGAGTTGTTTTATGGTAAGAAGAGTCACTTTTGCGCTGCCATTGCCATACACAGGACAAATAGCACTCGCGTCTGTTCCCAGCAAGTACAGTGTATTGGACTGAAGAGGAGCTACTGTTCTTGTCAGTTTCCTAAGCAGAGTTGAACTAGATATGGCCCTTGTGTGTAGGAAGCACAGTTCTTTTGTTCTGAGCAAGCTCACTGTTCGGACCCCATAGGAAACACAGTAGAGTAGAAGAGTGCTCTTTTATCTAAAGCAGAGTGTGTTTCATGTAAGGCGAGCTACCGTTTGTTTCCCAGTCCTAAATGGAGTGGAATCACATGCAGTTTCTGGTCCTACGAGCAAGAGTTGTTTTCTGGTAAAGAAAGTCACTATTGCGCTCCCATTGCCATGCACAGTGCAAATAGCCCTCCCGTCTGTTCCCAGCAAGTACAGTGTATTGGACTGAATAGGAGCTACTGTTCTTGTCAGTTTACTAAGCAGAGTTGAACTAGATATGGTCCGTGTGTGTAGGAAGCACAGTTCTTTTGTTCTGAGCAAGCTCACTGTTCGGACCCCATAGGAAACACAGTAGAGTAGAAGAGTGCTCTTTTCTCTAAAGCAGAGTGTGTTTCTTGTAAGGCGAGCTACCGTTTGTTTCCCAGTCCTAAATGGAGTGGAATCACATGCAGTTTCTGGTCCTATGAGCAAGAGTTGTTTTCTGGTAAAGAAAGTCACTATTGCGCTCCCATTGCCATGCACAGTGCAAATAGCCCTCCCGTCTGTTCCCAGCAAGTACAGTGTATTGGACTGAAGAGGAGCTACTGTTCTTCTCAGTTAATAAGCAGAGTTGAACTAGATATGGCACGTGTGTGTAGGAAGCACAGTTCTTTTTTTCTGAGCAAGCTCACTGTTCGGACCCCATAGGAAGCACAGTAGAGTAGAAGAGTGCTCTTTCTCAAAAGCAGAGTGTGTTTCTTGGAAGTCGAGCTAGCGTTTGTTTCCCAGTCCTAAATGGAGTTGAAACACTTGCAGTTTCTGGTCCTGCGAGCAAGAGTTGTTTTATGGTAAGCAGAGTCACTATTGTGCTGCCATTGCCATACACAAAACAAATAGCACTGGCGTCTGTTCCCAGCAAGTACAGTATATTGGACTGAAGAGGATCTACTGTTCTTGTCAGGTTCCTAAACAGAATTGAACTAGATATGGTCGTGTGTACGAAGCACAGTTCTTTTGTTCTGAGCAAGCTCACTGTTCGGACCCCATAGGAAGCACAGTAGAGTAGAAGAGTGCTCTTTCCTCAAAAGCAGAGTGTGTTTCTTGTAAGGCGAGCTTGCGTTTGTTTCTAGTCCTAAATGGAGTGGAATCACATGCAGTTTCTGGTCCAAGAGCAAGAGTTGTTTTCTGGTAAGGAAAGTCACTATTGCGCTCCCATTGCCATACACAGTGCAAATAGCACTGGCGTCTGTTCACAGCAAGTACAGTATATTGGACTGAAGAGGATCTACTGTTCTTGTCAGGTTCCTAAACAGAATTGAACTAGATATGGCCCGTGTGTGTAGGAAGCACAGTTCTTATGTTCTGAGCAAGCTCACTGTTCTGGCCCTATAGGAAACACAGTAGAGTAGAAGAGTGCTCTTTTCTCTAAAGCAGAGTGTGTTTCTTTTAAGGCGAGCTAGCGTTTGTTTCCCAGTCCTAAATGGAGTGGAATCACATGCAGTTTCTGGTCCTACGAGCAAGAGTTGTTTTCTGGTAAGACGAGTCACTATTGTGCTCCCATTGCCATACACAGTGCAAATAGCACTCGCGTCTGTTCCCCGCAAGTAAAGTGTATTGGACTGAAGAGGAGCTACTGTTCTTGTCAGTTTCCTAAGCAGAGTTGAACTAGATATGGCCCGTGTGTGTAGGAAGCACAGTTCTTATGTTCTGAGCAAGCTCACTGTTCGGACCCCATAGGAAACACAGTAGAGTAGAAGAGTGCTCTTTTCTCAAAAGCAGAGTGTGTTTCATGTAAGGCGAGCTAGCATTTGTTTCCCAGTCCTAAATGGAGATGAATCACATGCAGTTTCTGGTCCTACGAGCAAGAGTTGTTTTCTGGTAAGGAATGTCACTATTGTGCTCCCTTTGCCATACACAGTGCAAATAGCACTCGCGTCTGTTCCCAGCAAGTACAGTGTATGGGACTGAGGGAGGAGTTACTGTTCTTGTCAGTTTCCTAAGCAGGGTTGAACTAGATATGGCCGTGTGTGTAGGAAGCACAGTTTTTTTTTCTGAGCAAACTCACTGTTCGGACCATATAGGAAACACAGTAGAGTAGAAGAGTGCTCTTTTCTCAAAAGCAGAGTGTGTTTCTTGTAAGGCGAGCTAGCATTTGTTTCCAAGTCCTAAATGGAGTTGAATCACATGCAGTTTCTGGTCCTACGAGCAAGAGTTGTTTTCTGGTAAGGAAAGTCACTTTTGCGCTCCCATTGCATACACAGTGCAAATAGCACTCGCGTCTGTTCCCAGCAAGTACAGTGTATGGGACTGAAAAGGAGCTAGTGTTTGTGTCAGTTTCCTGAGCAGAGTTGAAGTATATATGGCCCGTGTGTGTAGGAATCACAGTTCTTATGTTCTGAGCAAGTCACTGTTCTGGCCCTATAGGAAACACAGTAGAGTAGAAGAGTGCTCTTTTCTCAAAAGCGGAGTGTGTTTCTTTTAAGGAGAGCTAGCGTTTGTTTCCTAGTCCTAAATGGAGTTGAATCACATGCAGTTTCAGGTCCTATGAACAAGAGTTCTTTTCTGGTAAGGAAAGTCACATTCCGCTCCCATTGCCATACACAGTGCAAATAGCACTCGCGTCTGTTCCCGGCAAGTACAGTGTATTGGACTGGATAGGTGCTACTGTTCTTGTCAGTTTCCTAAGCAGAGTTGAACTAGATATGATCCGTGTTTGTAGGAAGCACAGTTCTTTTGTTCTTTGCAAGCTCACTGTTTGGACCCCATAGGAAACACAGTAGAGTAGAAGAGTGCTCTTTTCTCTAAAGCAGAGTGTATTTCTTTTAAGGCGTGCTAGCGTTTGTTTCGCAGTCCTAAATGGAGTTGAATCCCATGCAGTTTCTGGTACTACGAGCAAGAGTTGTTTTATGGTAAGAAGAGTCACTATTGTACTGCCATTGCCATACACAGGACAAATAGCACTGGCATCTGTTCGCAGCAAGTACAGTGTATTGGGCTGAAGAGGATCTACTGTTCTTGTCAGGTTCCTAAGCAGACTTGAACTAGATATGGCCGTGTGTGTAGGAAGCACAGATTTTTTCTGAGCAAGCTCACTGTTCGGACCCCAAAGGAAACACAGTAGAGTAGAAGAGTGCTCTTTTATCAAAAGCAGAGTGTGTTTCTTGTAAGGCGAGCTAGCGTTTGTTTCCCAGTCGTAAATGGAGTTGAATCACATGCAGTTTCTGGTCCTATGAGCAAGAGTTGTTTTCTGGTAAGGAAAGTCACATTGCGCTCCCATTGCCATACACAGTGCAAATAGCCCTCCCACCTGTTCCCAGCAAGTACAGTGTATTGGACTGAAGAGGAGCTACTGTTCTTCTCAGTTTCCTAAGCAGAGTTGAACTAAATATGGCCGTGTGTGTAGGAAGCACAGTTCTTTTGTTCTGAGCAAGCTCACTGTCTGGCCCTATAGGAAACACAGTAGAGTAGAAGAGTGCTCTTTTCTCTAAAGCAGAGTGTGTTTCTTGTAAGGCGAGCTAGCGTTTGTTTCCCAGTCCTAAATGGAGTTGAATCACATGCAGTTTCTAGTCCTATGAGCAAGAGTTGTTTTATGGTAAGAAGAGTCACTTTTGCGCTGCCATTGCCATACACAGGACAAATAGCACTGGTGTCTGTTCCCAGCAAGTACAGTGTATTGGACTGAAGAGGATCTACTGTTCTTGTCAGGTTCCTAAGCAGAATTGAACTAGATATGGCCGTGTGTGTAGGAAGCACAGTTCTTTTGTTCTGAGCAAGTTCAGTGTTCGGACTCCATAGGAAACACAGTAGAGTAGAAGAGTGCTCTTTTCTCAAAAGCAGAGTGTGTTTCTTGTAAGGCGAGCTAGCGTTTGTTTCCCAGTCCTAAATGGAGTTGGGTCACATGCAGTTTTTTGTCCTATGAGCAAGATTTGTTTTCTGGTAAGACGAGTCACTATTGTGCTTCAATTGCCATACACAGTGCAAATAGCACTCGCGTATCTTCCCCGCAAGTAAAGTGTATTGGACTGAAGAGGAGCTACTGTTCTTGTCAGTTTCCTAAGCACAGTTGAACTAGATATGGCCCTTGTGTGTAGGAAGCACAGTTCATTTGTTCTGAGCAAGCTCACTGTTCGGACCCCATAGGAAACACAGTAGAGTAGAAGAGTGCTCTTTTCTCAAAAGCAGAGTGTGTTTCATGTAAGGCGAGCTAGCATTTGTTTCCCAGACCTAAATGGAGTTGAATCACATGTAGTTTCTGGTCCTACGAGAAAGAGTTGTTTTATGGTAAGGAAAGTCACTATTGTGCTCCCATTGCCCTACACAAGGCAAATAGCACTCGCGTCTTTTCCCAGCAAGTACAGTGTATTGGACTGAATAGGAGCTACTGTTCTTGTCAGTTTACTAAGCAGAGTTGAACTAGATATGGTCCGTGTGTGTAGGAAGCACAGTTCTTTTGTTCTGAGCAAGCTCACTGTTTTGGCACTAGAGGAAGCACAGTAGAGTAGAAGAGTGCTCTTTTCTCAAAAGCAGAGTGTGTTTCTTGGAAGTCGAGCTAGTGTTTGTTTCCCAGTCCTAAATGGAGTTGAGTCACATGCAGTTTTTGGTCATACGAGCAAGAGTTGTTTTCTGGTAAGACGAGGCACTATTGTGCTCCAATTGCCATACACAGTGCAAATAGCACTCGCGTCTGTTCCCCGCAAGTAAAGTGTATTGGACTGAAGAGGAGCTACTGTTCTTGTCAGTTTCCTAAGCAGAGTTGAACTAGATATGGCACGTGTGTGTAGGAAGCATAGTTCTTTTGTTCTGAGCAAGCTCACTGTTCGGACCCCATAGGAAACACAGTAGAGTAGAAGAGTGCTCTTTTCTCAAAAGCAGAGTGTGTTTCATGTAAGGCGAGCTAGCATTTGTTTCCCAGTCCTAAATGGAGTTGAATCACATGCAGTTTCTGGTCCTATGAGCAAGAGTTGTTTTCTGGTAAGGAAAGTCACTATTGTGCTCCCATTGCCATACACAGTGCAAATAGCACTCGCGTCTATTCCCAGAAAGTACAGTGTATCGGACTGAAGAGGAGCTACTGTTCTTGTCAGTTTCCTATGCAGAGTTGAACTAGATATGGCCCATGTGTAGGAAGCACAGTTCTTTTGTTCTGAGCAAGCTCACTGTTCTGGCCCTGTAGGAAACACTGTAGAGTAGAAGAGTGCTCTTTTCTCTAATGCAGAGTGTGTTTCTTGTAAGGCGAGCTAGTGTTTGTTTCCCAGTCCTAAATGGAGTTGAATCACATGCAGTTTCTGGTCCTACGAGCAAGAGTTGTTTTATGGTAAGAAGAGTAACTATTGTGCTGACATTGCCAGACACAGGACAAATAGCACTGGCGTCTGTTCCCAGCAAGTACAGTGTATTGGACTGAAGAGGATCTACTGTTCTTGTCAGGTTCCTAAGCAGACTTGAACTAGATATGGCCGTGTGTGTAGGAAGCACAGTTCGTTTGTTCTGAGCAAACTCACTGTTCGGACCATATAGGAAACACAGTAGAGTAGAAGAGTGCTCTTTTCTCAAAAGCAGAGTGTGTTTCTGTTAAGGCGAGCTAGCATTTGTTTCCAAGTCCTAAATTGAGTTGAATCACATGCAGTTTCTGGTCCTACGAGCAAGAGTTGTTTTCTGGTAAGGAAAGTCACTATTGCGCTCCCATTGCATACACAGTGCAAATAGCACTCGCGTCTGTTCCCAGCACGTACAGTGTATGGGACTGAAAAGGAGCTAGTGTTCTTGTCAGTTTCCTAAGCAGAGTTGAAGTAGATATGGCCCGTGTGTGTAGGAATCACAGTTCTTATGTTCTGAGCAAGTCACTGTTCTGGCCCTATAGGAAACACAGTAGAGTAGAAGAGTGCTCTTTTCTCAAAAGCGGAGTGTGTTTCTTGTAAGGCGAGCTAGCGTTTGTTTCCTAGTCCTAAATGGAGTTGAATCACATACAGTTTCAGGTCCTATGAACAAGAGTTCTTTTCTGGTAAGGAAAGTCACATTGCGCTCCCAATGCCATACACAGTGCAAATAGCACTCGCGTCTGTTCCCAGCAAGTACAGTGTATTGGACTGGATAGGTGCTACTGTTCTTGTCAGTTTCCTAAGCAGAGTTGAACTAGATATGATCCGTGTTTGTAGGAAGCACAGTTCTTTTGTTCTTTGCAAGCTCACTGTTTGGACCCCATAGGAAACACAGTAGAGTAGAAGAGTGCTCTTTTCTCTAAAGCAGAGTGTGTTTCTTGTAAGGCGTGCTACCTTTTGTTTCGCAGTCCTAAATGGAGTTGAATCCCATGCAGTTTCTGGTACTACGAGCAAGAGTTGTTTTATGGTAAGAAGAGTCACTATTGTACTGCCATTGCCATACACAGGACAAATAGCACTGGCATCTGTTCGCAGCAAGTACAGTGTATTGGGCTGAAGAGGATCTACTGTTCTTGTCAGGTTCCTAAGCAGAATTGAACTAGATATGGCCGTGTGTGTAGGAAGCACAGATTTTTTCTGAGCAAGCTCACTGTTCGGACCCCATAGGAAACACAGTAGAATAGAAGATTGCTCTTTTATCAAAAGCAGAGTGTGTTTCTTGTAAGGCGAGCTAGCGTTTGTTTCCCAGTCGTAAATGGAGTTGAATCACATGCAGTTTCTGGTCCTATGATCAAGAGTTGTTTTCTGGTAAGGAAAGTCACATTACGCTCCCATTGCCATACACAGTGCAAATAGCCCTCCCACCTGTTCCCAGCAAGTACAGTGTATTGGACTGAAGAGGAGCTACTGTTCTTCTCAGTTTCCTAAGCAGAATTGAACTAAATATGGCTGTGTGTGTAGGAAGCACAGTTCTTTTGTTCTGAGCAAGCTCACTGTCTGGCCCTATAGGAAACACAGTAGAGTAGAAGAGTGCTCTTTTCTCTAAAGCAGAGTGTGTTTCTTGTAAGGCGAGCTAGCGTTTGTTTCCCAGTCCTAAATGGAGTTGAATCACATGAAGTTTCTAGTCCTATGAGCAAGAGTTGTTTTATGGTAAGAAGAGTCACTTTTGCGCTGCCATTGCCATACACAGGACAAATAGCACTGGCGTCTGTTCCCAGCAAGTACAGTGTATTGGACTGAAGAGGATCTACTGTTCTTGTCAGGTTCCTAAGCAGAAGTGAACTAGATATGGCCGTGTGTGTAGGAAGCACAGTTCTTTTGTTCTGAGCAAGTTCAGTGTTCGGACTCCATAGGAAACACAGTAGAGTAGAAGAGTGCTCTTTTCTCAAAAGCAGAGTGTGTTTCTGTTAAGGCGAGCTAGCATTTGTTTCCAAGTCCTAAATTGAGTTGAATCACATGCAGTTTCTGGTCCTACGAGCAAGAGTTGTTTTCTGGTAAGGAAAGTCACTATTGCGCTCCCATTGCATACACAGTGCAAATAGCACTCGCGTCTGTTCCCAGCACGTACAGTGTATGGGACTGAAAAGGAGCTAGTGTTCTTGTCAGTTTCCTAAGCAGAGTTGAAGTAGATATGGCCCGTGTGTGTAGGAATCACAGTTCTTATGTTCTGAGCAAGTCACTGTTCTGGCCCTATAGGAAACACAGTAGAGTAGAAGAGTGCTCTTTTCTCAAAAGCGGAGTGTGTTTCTTGTAAGGCGAGCTAGCGTTTGTTTCCTAGTCCTAAATGGAGTTGAATCACATACAGTTTCAGGTCCTATGAACAAGAGTTCTTTTCTGGTAAGGAAAGTCACATTGCGCTCCCAATGCCATACACAGTGCAAATAGCACTCGCGTCTGTTCCCAGCAAGTACAGTGTATTGGACTGGATAAGTGCTACTGTTCTTGTCAGTTTCCTAAGCAGAGTTGAACTAGATATGATCCGTGTTTGTAGGAAGCACAGTTCTTTTGTTCTTTGCAAGCTCACTGTTTGGACCCCATAGGAAACACAGTAGAGTAGAAGAGTGCTCTTTTCTCTAAAGCAGAGTGTGTTTCTTGTAAGGCGTGCTACCTTTTGTTTCGCAGTCCTAAATGGAGTTGAATCCCATGCAGTTTCTGTTACTACGAGGAAGAGTTGTTTTATGGTAAGAAGAGTCACTATTGTACTGCCATTGCCATACACAGGACAAATAGCACTGGCATCTGTTCGCAGCAAGTACAGTGTATTGGGCTGAAGAGGATCTACTGTTCTTGTCAGGTTCCTAAGCAGACTTGAACTAGATATGGCCGTGTGTGTAGGAAGCACAGATTTTTTCTGAGCAAGCTCACTGTTCGGACCCCATAGGAAACACAGTAGAATAGAAGATTGCTCTTTTATCAAAAGCAGAGTGTGTTTCTTGTAAGGCGAGCTAGCGTTTGTTTCCCAGTCGTAAATGGAGTTGAATCACATGCAGTTTCTGGTCCTATGATCAAGAGTTGTTTTCTGGTAAGGAAAGTCACATTACGCTCCCATTGCCATACACAGTGCAAATAGCCCTCCCACCTGTTCCCAGCAAGTACAGTGTATTGGACTGAAGAGGAGCTACTGTTCTTCTCAGTTTCCTAAGCAGAATTGAACTAAATATGGCTGTGTGTGTAGGAAGCACAGTTCTTTTGTTCTGAGCAAGCTCACTGTCTGGCCCTTTAGGAAACACAGTAGAGTAGAAGAGTGCTCTTTTCTCTAAAGCAGAGTGTGTTTCTTGTAAGGCGAGCTAGCGTTTGTTTCCCAGTCCTAAATGGAGTTGAATCACATGAAGTTTCTAGTCCTATGAGCAAGAGTTGTTTTATGGTAAGAAGAGTCACTTTTGCGCTGCCATTGCCATACACAGGACAAATAGCACTGGCGTCTGTTCCCAGCAAGTACAGTGTATTGGACTGAAGAGGATCTACTGTTCTTGTCAGGTTCCTAAGCAGAAGTGAACTAGATATGGCCGTGTGTGTAGGAAGCACAGTTCTTTTGTTCTGAGCAAGTTCAGTGTTCGGACTCCATAGGAAACACAGTAGAGTAGAAGAGTGCTCTTTTCTCAAAAGCAGAGTGTGTTTCTTGTAAGGCGAGCTAGCGTTTGTTTCCCAGTCCTAAATGGAGTTGAGTCACATGCAGTTTTTTGTCCTACGAGCAAGATTTGTTTTCTGGTAAGACGAGTCACTATTGTGCTCCAATTGCCATACACAGTGCTAATAGCACTCGCGTATCTTCCCCGCAAGTACAGTGTATTGGACTGAAGAGGAGCTACTGTTCTTGTCAGTTTCCTAAGCAGAGTTGAACTAGATATGGCCCTTGTGTGTAGGAAGCACAGTTCTTTTGTTCTGAGCAAGCTCTCTGTTCGGACCCCATAGGAAACACAGTAGAGTAGAAGAGTGCTCTTTTCTCAAAAGCAGAGTGTGTTTCTTGTAAAGCGAGCTAGAGTTTGTTTCCCAGGCCTAAATGGAGTTGAATCACATGCAGTATCTGGTATTACGAGCAAGAGTTGTTTTCTGGTAAGAAGAGTCACTACTGCGCTGCCATTGCCATACACAGGACAAATAGCACTGGCATCTGTTCCCAGCAAGTACAGTATATTGGACTGAAGAGGATCTACTGTTCTTGTCAGGTTCCTAAACAGAATTGAACTAGATATGGTCGTGTGTACGAAGCACAGTTCTTTTGTTCTGAGCAAGCTCACTGTTCGGACCCCATAGGAAGCACAGTAGAGTAGAAGAGTGCTCTTTTCTCAAAAGCAGAGTGTGTTTCTTGTAAGGCGAGCTTGCGTTTGTTTCCAGTCCTAAATGGAGTGGAATCACATGCAGTTTCTGGTCCTACGAGCAAGAGTTGTTTTCTGGTAAGGAAAGTCACTATTGCGCTCCCATTGCCATACACAGTGCAAATAGCACATGCTTCTGGTCCCAGCAAGTACAGTGTATTGGAATGAAGAGGAGCTCCTGTTCTTGTCAGGTTACTAAGCAGAGTTGAACTCGATATGGCCCGTGTGTGTAGGAAGCACAGTTCTTATGTTCTGAGCAAGCTCACTGTTCTGGCCCTATAGGAAACACAGTAGAGTAGAAGAGTGCTCTTTTCTCTAAAGCAGAGTGTGTTTCTTTTAAGGCGAGCTAGCGTTTGTTTCCCAGTCTTAAATGGAGTTGAGTCACATGCAGTTTTTTGTCCTACGAGCAGGAGTTGTTTTATGGTAAGACGAGTCACTATTGTGCTCCAATTGCCATACACAGTGCAAATAGCACTCGCGTCTGTTCCCCGCAAGTAAAGTGTATTGGACTGAAGAGGAGCTACTGTTCTTGTCAGTTTCCTAAGCAGAGTTGAACTAGATATGGCACATGTGTGTAGGAAGCATAGTTCTTTTGTTCTGAGCAAGCTCACTGTTCGGACCCCATAGGAAACACATTAGAGTAGAAGAGTGCTCTTTTCTCAAAAGCAGAGTGTGTTTCATGTAAGGCGAGCTAGCATTTGTTTCCCAGTCCTAAATGGAGTTGAATCACATGCAGTTTCTGGTCCTATGAGCAAGAGTTGTTTTCTTGTAAGGAATGTCACTATTGTGCTCCCATTGCCATACACAGTGCAAATAGCACTCGCGTCTGTTCCCAGAAAGTACAGTGTATCGGACTGAAGAGGAGCTACTGTTCTTGTCAGTTTCCTATGCAGAGTTGAACTAGATATGGCCCATGTGTAGGAAGCACAGTTCTTTTGTTCTGAGCAAGCTCACTGTTCTGGCCCTATAGGAAACACAGTAGAGTAGAAGAGTGCTCTTTTCTCTAATGCAGAGTGTGTTTCTTGTAAGGTGAGCTAGTGTTTGTTTCCCAGTCCTAAATGGAGTTGAATCACAGGCAGTTTCTGGTCCTACGAGCAAGAGTTGTTTTATGGTAAGAAGAGTAACTATTGTGCTGCTATTGCCATACACAGGACAAATAGCACTGGCGTCTGTTCCCAGCAAGTACAGTGTATTGGACTGAAGAGGATCTACTGTTCTTGTCAGGTTCCTAAGCAGACTTGAACTAGATATGGCCGTGTGTGTAGGAAGCACAGTTCGTTTGTTCTGAGCAAACTCACTGTTCGGACCATATAGGAAACACAGTAGAGTAGAAGAGTGCTCTTTTCTCAAAAGCAGAGTGTGTTTCTTCTAAGGCGAGCTAGCATTTGTTTCCAAGTCCTAAATTGAGTTGAATCACATGCAGTTTCTGGTCCTACGAGCAAGAGTTGTTTTCTGGTAAGGAAAGTCACTATTGCGCTCCCATTGCATACACAGTGCAAATAGCACTCGCGTCTGTTCCCAGCAAGTACAGTGTATGGGACTGAAAAGGAGCTAGTGTTCTTGTCAGTTTCCTAAGCAGAGTTGAAGTAGATATGGCCCGTGTGTGTAGGAATCACAGTTCTTATGTTCTGAGCAAGTCACTGTTCTGGCCCTATAGGAAACACAGTAGAGTAGAAGAGTGCTCTTTTCTCAAAAGCGGAGTGTGTTTCTTGTAAGGCGAGCTAGCGTTTGTTTCCCAGTCCTAAATGGAGTTGAGTCACATGCAGTTTTTGGTCCTACGAGCAAGAGTTGTTTTCTGGTAAGACGAGTCACTATTGTGCTCCAATTGCCATACACAGTGCAAATACCACTCACGTCTGTTCCCCGCAAGTAAAGTGTATTGGACTGAAGAGGAGCTACTGTTCTTGTCAGTTTCCTAAGCAGAGTTGAACTAAATATGGCACGTGTGTGTAGGAAGCATAGTTCTTTTGTTCTGAGCAAGCTCACTGTTCGGACCCCATAGGAAACACAGTAGAGTAGAAGAGTGCTCTTTTCTCAAAAGCAGAGTTGTTTCTTGTAAGGTGAGCTAGCTTTTGTATCCCAGTCCTAAATGGAGTTGAAACACTTGCAGTTTCTGGTCCTATGAGCAAGAGTTGTTTTATGGTAAGAAGAGTCACTATTGTGCTGCCATTGCCATACACAGGACAAATAGCACTGGCGTCTGTTCCCAGCAAGTACAGTATATTGGACTGAAGAGGAGCTACTGTTCTTGTCAGTTTCCTAAGCAGAGTTGAACTAGATATGGCCCGTGTGTGTAGGAAGCACAGTTCTTTTGCTCTGAGCAAGCTCACTGTTCTGGCCCTATAGGAAACAGTAGTGTAGAAGAGTGCTCTTTTCTCAAAAGCAGAGTTTGTTTCTTGTAAGGGGAGCTAGCGTTTGTTTCCCAGTCCTAAATGGAGTTGAATCACATGCAGTTTCTGGTCCTATGACCAAGAGTTGTTTTCTGGTAAGAAGAGTCACTATTGCGCGTCCATTGTCATACAGAGGGCAAATAGCACTGGCATCTGTTCCCAGCATGTACAGTGTATTGGACTGAAGGGGATCTACTGTTCTTTTCAATTTCCTGAGCAGAATTGAACTAGATATGCCCATGTGTGTAGGAAGCACAGTTCTTTTGTTCTGAGCAAGCTCTGTGTTCTGGCCATATAGGAAACACAGTAGTGTAGAAGAGTGCTCTTTTCTCAAAAGCAGAGTGTGTTTCTTGTAAGGCGAGCTAGTGTTTGTTTCCCAGTCCTAAATGAAGTTGAATAACATGCAGTTTCTGGTCCTACGAGCAAGAGCTGTTTCGAGGTAAGAAGAGTCACTATTGCGCTCCCATTTTCATACACAGGGCAAATATCACTGTCATCTGTTCCCAGCATGTACAGTGTACTGGATTGAAGAGGAGCTACTGTTCTTGTCAGTTTCCTAAGCAGAGTTGAACTAGATATGGCCCATGTGTGTGGGAAGCACAGTTCTTTTGTTCTGAGCAAGCTCACTGTTCGGACACCATAGGAAACACAGAAGAGTAGAAGAGTGCTCTTTTCTCAAAAGCAGAGTGTGTTTCTTGTTAGGCTAGCTAGTTTTTGTTTCCTAGTCAGAAACGGAGTTGAATCCCATGCAGTTTCTGGTCCTAAGAGCAAGAGTTGTTTTCTGGTAAGAAGAGTCACTATTCGCTCCCATTGCCATACATAGTGCAAATAGCACTCGCGTCTGTTCCCAGCTAGTACACTGTATTGGACTGAAGAGGAGCTACTGTTCTTGTCAGTTTCCTAAGCAGAGTTGAACTAGATATGGTCCGTGTGTGTAGGAAGCACAGTTCTTTTGTTCTGAGCAAGCTCACTGTTCGGACACCATGGGAAACACAGTAGAGTAGAAGAGTGCTCTTTTCTCAAAAGCAGAGTGTGTTTCTCATAAGGCGAGCTAGCGATTATTTACGAGTCCTAAATGGAGTTGAATCACATGCAGTTTCTGTTCCTATGAGCAAGAGTTTTTTTCTGGTAAGAAGAGTCACTATTGCGCTCCCTTGCCATACACAGTGCAAATGGCACTCGCGTCTGCTCCCAGCAAGTACACTGTATTGGACTGAAGAGGAGCTACTGTTCTTGTCAGTTTCCTGAGTAGAATTGAACTAGATATGTCCATGTGTGTAGGAAGCACAGTTCTTTTGTTCTCAGCAAGCTCTGTGTTCTGGCCATATAGGAAACACAGTAGCATAGAAGAGTGCTCTTTTCTCAGAAGCAGAGTGTGTTTCTTGTAAGGCGAGCTAGCGTTTGTTTCCCAGTCCTAAATGAAGTTGAATAACATGCAGTTTCTGGTCCTACGAGCAAGAGTTGTTTCCTGGTAAGAAGAGTCACTATTGCGCTCCCATTGTCATACACAGAGCAAATAGCACTGGCATCTGTTTCAAGCATGTACAGTGTACTGGACTGAAGAGGAGCTACTGTTCTTGTCAGTTTACTAAGCAGAGTTGAACTAGATATGGCCCTGTGTGTAGGAAGCACATTTCTTTTGTTTTGAGCAAGCTCACTGTTCGGACACCATAGGAAACACAGTAGAGTAGAAGAGTGCTCTTTTCTCAAAAGCAGAGTGTGTTTCTCATAAGGTGAGCTAGCGATTGTTTCCCAGTCCTAAATGAAGTTGAATCCCATGCAGTTTCTGGTCCTACAAGCAAGAGTTGTTTTCTGGTAAGAAGAGTCACTATTGCGCTCCCATTGCCATACACAGTGCAAATAGCACTCGCGTCTGTTCCCAGCAAGTACAGTGTATGGGACTGAGGGAGGAGCTACTGTTCTTGTCAGTTTCCTAAGCAGAGTTGAACTAGATATGGCCGTGTGTGTAGGAAGCACAGTTTTTTTTTTCTGAGCAAACTCACTGTTCGGACCATATAGGAAACACAGTAGAGTAGAAGAGTGCTCTTTTCTCAAAAGCAGAGTGTGTTTCTCGTAAGGCGAGCCAGCATTTGTTTCCAAGCCCTAAATTGAGTTGAATCACATGCAGTTTCTGGTCCTACGAGCAAGAGTTGTTTTCTGGTAAGGAAAGTCACTATTGCGCTCCCATTGCATACACAGTGCAAATAGCACTCGCGTCTGTTCCCAGCAAGTACAGTGTATGGGACTGAAAAGGAGCTAGTGTTCTTGTCAGTTTCCTAAGCAGAGTTGAAGTATATATGGCCCGTGTGTGTAGGAATCACAGTTCTTATGTTCTGAGCAAGTCACTGTTCTGGCCCTATAGGAAACACAGTAGAGTAGAAGAGTGCTCTTTTCTCAAAAGCGGAGTGTGTTTCTTGTAAGGCGAGCTAGCGTTTGTTTCCTAGTCCTAAATGGAGTTGAATCACATGCAGTTTCAGGTCCTATGAACAAGAGTTCTTTTCTGGTAAGGAAAGTCACATTGCGCTCCCATTGCCATACACAGTGCAAATAGCACTCGCGTCTGTTCCCAGCAATACAGTGTATTGGACTGGATAGGTGCTACTGTTCTTGTCAGTTTCCTAAGCAGAGTTGAACTAGATATGATCCGTGTTTGTAGGAAGCACAGTTCTTTTGTTCTTTGCAAGCTCACTGTTTGGAGCCCATAGGAAACACAGTAGAGTAGAAGAGTGCTCTTTTCTCTAAAGCAGAGTGTATTTCTTGTAAGGCGTGCTAGCATTTGTTTCGCAGTCCTAAATGGAGTTGAATCCCATGCAGTTTCTGGTACTACGAGCAAGAGTTGTTTTATGGTAGAAGAGTCACTATTGTACTGCCATTGCCATACACAGGACAAATAGCACTGGCATCTGTTCGCAGCAAGTACAGTGTATTGGGCTGAAGAGGATCTACTGTTCTTGTCAGGTTCCTAAGCAGACTTGAACTAGATATGGCCGTGTGTGTAGGAAGCACAATTTTTTCTGAGCAAGCTCACTGTTCGGACCCCATAGGAAACACAGTAGAGTAGAAGAGTGCTCTTTTATCAAAAGCAGAGTGTGTTTCTTGTAAGGCGAGCTAGCGTTTGTTTCCCAGTCGTAAATGGAGTTGAATCACATGCAGTTTCTGGTCCTATGAGCAAGAGTTGTTTTCTGGTAAGGAAAGTCACATTGCGCTCCCATTGCCATACACAGTGCAAATAGCCCTCCCACCTGTTCCCAGCAAGTACAGTGTATTGGACTGAAGAGGAGCTACTGTTCTTCTCAGTTTCCTAAGCAGAGTTGAACTAAATATGGCCGTGTGTGTAGGAAGCACAGTTCTTTTGTTCTGAGCAAGCTCACTGTCTGGCCCTATAGGAAACACAGTAGAGTAGAAGAGTGCTCTTTTCTCTAAAGCAGAGTGTGTTTCTTGTAAGGCGAGCTAGCGTTTGTTTCCGAGTCCTAAATGGAGTTGAATCACATGCAGTTTCTAGTGCTATGAGCAAGAGTTGTTTTATGGTAAGAAGAGTCACTTTTGCGCTGCCATTGCCATACACAGGACAAATAGCACTCGCATATCTTCCCCGAAATCACAGTGTATTGGACTGAAGAGGAGCTACTGTTCTTGTCAGTTTCCTAAGCAGAGTTGAACTAGATATGGTCCGTGTGTGTAGGATGCACAGTTCTTTTTTTCTGAGCAAGCTCACTGTTCTGGCACTCTAGGAAGCACAGTAGAGTAGAAGAGTACTATTTTCTCAAAAGCAGAGTGAGTTTCTTGGAAGTCGAGCTAGCGTTTGTTTTCCAGTCCTAAATGGAGTTGTCACATGCAGTTTTTGGTCCTACGAGCAAGAGTTGTTTTCTGGTAAGACGAGTCACTATTGTGCTCCAATTGCCATACACAGTGCAAATACCACTCACGTCTGTTCCCCGCAAGTAAAGTGTATTGGACTGAAGAGGAGCTACTGTTCTTGTCAGTTTCCTAAGCAGAGTTGAACTAGATATGGCACGTGTGTGTAGGAAGCATAGTTCTTTTGTTCTGAGCAAGCTCACTGTTCGGACCCCATAGGAAACACAGTAGAGTAGAAGAGTGCTCTTTTCTCAAAAGCAGAGTGTGTTTCTTGTAAGGTGAGCTAGCTTTTGTTTCCCAGTCCTAAATGGAGTTGAATCACTTGCAGTTTCTGGTCCTATGAGCAAGAGTTGTTTTATGGTAAGAAGAGTCACTATTGCGCTGCCATTGCCATACACAGGACAAATAGCACTGGCGTCTGTTCCCAGCAAGTACAGTATATTGGACTGAAGAGGATCTACTGTTCTTGTCAGGTTCCTAAACAGAATTGAACTAGATATGGTCGTGTGTACGAAGCACAGTTCTTTTGTTCTGAGCAAGCTCACTGTTCGGACCCCATAGGAAGCACAGTAGAGTAGAAGAGTGCTCTTTCCTCAAAAGCAGAGTGTGTTTCTTGTAAGGCGAGCTTGCGTTTGTTTCTAGTCCTAAATGGAGTGGAATCACATGCAGTTTCTGGTCCTACGAGCAAGAGTTGTTTTCTGGTAAGGAAAGTCACTATTGCGCTCCCATTGCCATACACAGTGCAAATAGCACATGCGTCTGTTCCCAGCAAGTACAGTGTATTGGAATGAAGAGGAGCTACTGTTCTTGTCAGGTTCCTAAGCAGAGTTGAACTCGATATGGCCCGTGTGTGTAGGAAGCACAGTTCTTATGTTCTGAGCAAGCTCACTGTTCTGGCCCTATAGGAAACACAGTAGAGTAGAAGAGTGCTCTTTTCTCTAAAGCAGAGTGTGTTTCTTTTAAGGCGAGCTAGCGTTTGTTTCCCAGTCTTAAATGGAGTTGAGTCACATGCAGTTTTTTGTCCTACGAGCAAGAGTTGTTTTCTGGTAAGACGAGTCACTATTGTGCTCCAATTGCCATACACAGTGCAAATAGCACTCGCGTCTGTTCCCCGCAAGTAAAGTGTATTGGACTGAAGAGGAGCTACTGTTCTTGTCAGTTTCCTAAGCAGAGTTGAACTAGATATGGCCCGTGTGTGTAGGAAGCACAGTTCTTTTGCTCTGAGCAAGCTCACTGTTCGGACCCCATAGGAAACACAGTAGAGTAGAAGAGTGCTCTTTTCTCAAAAGCAGAGTGTGTTTCATGTAAGGCGAGCTAGCATTTGTTTCCCAGTCCTAAATGGAGTTGAATCACATGCAGTTTCTGGTCCTACGAGCAAGAGTTGTTTTCTGGTAAGGAAAGTCACTATTGTGCTCCTATTGCCATACACAGTGCAAATAGCACTCGCGTCTGTTCCCAGCAAGTACAGTGTATGGGACTGAAAAGGAGCTAGTGTTCTTGTCAGTTTCCTAAGCAGAGTTGAAGTAGATATGGCCCGTGTGTGTAGGAATCACAGTTCTTATGTTCTGAGCAAGTCACTGTTCTGGCCCTATAGGAAACACAGTAGAGTAGAAGAGTGCTCTTTTCTCAAAAGCGGAGTGTGTTTCTTGTAAGGCGAGCTAGCGTTTGTTTCCTAGTCCTAAATGGAGTTGAATCACATGCAGTTTCAGGTCCTATGAACAAGAGTTCTTTTCTGGTAAGGAAAGTCACATTGCGCTCCCATTGCCACACACAGTGCAAATAGCACTCGCGTCTGTTCCCAGCAAGTACAGTGTATTGGACTGGATAGGTGCTACTGTTCTTGTCAGTTTCCTAAGCAGAGTTGAACTAGATATGATCCGTGTTTGTAGGAAGCACAGTTCTTTTGTTCTTTGCAAGCTCACTGTTTGGAGCCCATAGGAAACACAGTAGAGTAGAAGAGTGCTCTTTTCTCTAAAGCAGAGTGTATTTCTTGTAAGGCGTGCTAGTGTTGGTTTCGCAGTCCTAAATGGAGTTGAATCCCATGCAGTTTCTGGTACTACGAGCAAGAGTTGTTTTATGGTAAGAAGAGTCACTATTGTACTGCCATTGCCATACACAGGACAAATAGCACTGGCATCTGTTCGCTGCAAGTACAGTGTATTGGGCTGAAGAGGATCTACTGTTCTTGTCAGGTTCCTAAGCAGACTTGAACTAGATATGGCCGTGTGTGTAGGAAGCACAGATTTTTTCTGAGCAAGCTCACTGTTCGGACCCCATAGAAAACACAGTAGAGTAGAAGAGTGCTCTTTTATCAAAAGCAGAGTGTGTTTCTTGTAAGGCGAGCTAGCGTTTGTTTCCCAGTCGTAAATGGAGTTGAATCACATGCAGTTTCTGGTCCTATGAGCAAGAGTTGTTTTCTGGTAAGGAAAGTCACATTGCGCTCCCATTGCCATACACAGTGCAAATAGCCCTCCCACCTGTTCCCAGCAAGTACAGTGTATTGGACTGAAGAGGAGCTACTGTTCTTGTCAGTTTCCTAAGCAGAGTTGAACTAAATATGGCCGTGTGTGTAGGAAGCACAGTTCTTTTGTTCTGAGCAAGCTCACTGTCTGGCCCTATAGGAAACACAGTAGAGAAGAAGAGTGCTCTTTTCTCTAAAGCAGAGTGTGTTTCTTGTAAGGCGAGCTAGCGTTTGTTTCCCAGTCCTAAATGGAGTTGAATCACATGCAGTTTCTAGTGCTATGAGCAAGAGTTGTTTTATGGTAAGAAGAGTCACATTTGCGCTGCCATTGCCATACACAGGACAAATAGCACTGGTGTCTGTTCCCAGCAAGTACAGTGTATTGGACTGAAGAGCATCTACTGTTCTTGTCAGTTTCCTAAGCAGAATTGAACTAGATATGGCCGTGTGTGTAGGAAGCACAGTTCTTTTGTTCTGAGCAAGTTCAGTGTTCGGACTTCATAGGAAACACAGTAGAGTAGAAGAGTGCTCTTTTCTCAAAAGCAGAGTGTGTTTCTTGTAAGGCGAGCTAGCGTTTGTTTCCCAGTCCTTAATGGAGTTGAGTCACATGCAGTTTTTTGTCCTACGAGCAAGATTTGTTTTCTGGTAAGACGAGTCACTTTTGTGCTCCAATTGCCATACACAGTGCAAATAGCACTCGCGTATCTTCCCCGCAAGTACAGTGTATTGGACTGAAGAGGAGCTACTGTTCTTGTCAGTTTCCTAAGCAGAGTTGAACTAGATATGGCTCGTGTGTGTAGGAAGCATAGTTCTTTTGTTCTGAGCAAGCTCACTGTTCGGACCCCATAGGAAACACAGTAGAGTAGAAGAGTGCTCTTTTCTCAAAAGCAGAGTGTGTTTCATGTAAGGCGAGCTAGCATTTGTTTCCCAGTCCTAAATGGAGTTGAATCACATGCAGTTTCTGGTACTACGAGCAAGAGTTGTTTTCTGGTAAGGAAAGTCACTATTGTGCTCCCATTGCCATACACAGTGCAAATAGCACTCGTGTCTGTTATCAGAAAGTACAGTGTATCGGACTGAAGAAGAGCTACTGTTCTTGTCAGTTTCCTATGCAGAGTTGAACTAGATATGGCCCATGTGTAGGAAGCACAGTTCTTTTGTTCTGAGCAAGCTCACTGTTTGGACCCCATAGGAAACACAGTAGAGTAGAAGAGTGCTCTTTTCTCTAAAGCAGAGTGTGTTTCTTGAAAGGCGAGCTACCGTTTGTTTCCCAGTCCTAAATGGAGTGGAATCACATGCAGTTTCTGGTCCTACGAGCAAGAGTTGTTTTCTGGTAAAGAAAGTCACTATTGCGCTCCCATTGCCATACACAGTGCAAATAGCCCTCCCGTCTGTTCCCAGCAAGTACAGTGTATTGGACTGAAGAGGAGCTACTGTTCTTCTCAGTTTCCTAAGAAGAGTTGAACTAGGTATGGCCCGTGTGTGTAGGATGCACAGTTCTTTTTTTCTGAGCAAGCTCACTGTTCTGGCAATATAGGAAGCACAGTAGAGTAGAAGAGTGCTCTTTTCTCAAAAGCAGAGTGTGTTTCTCGGAAGTCGAGCTAGCGTTTGTTTCCCAGTCCTAAATGGAGTTGAGTCACATGCAGTTTTTGGTCCTACGAGCAAGAGTTGTTTTCTGGTAAGACGAGTCACTATTGTGCTCCAATTGCCATACACAGTGCAAATAGCACTCGCGTCTGTTCCCCGCAAGTAAAGTGTATTGGACTGAAGAGGAGCTACTGTTCTTGTCAGTTTCCTAAGCAGAGTTGAACTAGATATGGCACGTGTGTGTAGGAAGCATAGTTCTTTTGTTCTGAGCAAGCTCACTGTTCGGACCCCATAGGAAACACAGTAGAGTAGAAGAGTGCTCTTTTCTCAAAAGCAGAGTGTGTTTCATGTAAGGCGAGCTAGCATTTGTTTCCCAGTCCTAAATGGAGTTGAATCACATGCAGTTTCTGGTACTACGAGCAAGAGTTGTTTTCTGGTAAGGAAAGTCACTATTGTGCTCCCATTGCCATAAACAGTGCAAATAGCACTCGCGTCAGATCCCAGAAAGTACAGTGTATCGGACTGAAGAGGAGCTACTGTTCTTGTCAGTTTCCTATGCAGAGTTGAACTAGATATGGCCCATGTGTAGGAAGCACAGTTCTTTTCTTCTGAGCAAGCTCACTGTTCTGGCCCTATAGGAAACACAGTAGAGTAGAAGAGTGCTCTTTTCTCAAAAGCAGAGTGTGTTTCTTGTAAGGCGAGCTAGTGTTTGTTTCCCAGTCCTAAATGGAGTTGAATCACATGCAGATTCTGGTCCTACGAGCAAGAGTTGTTTTATGGTAAGAAGAGTAACTATTGTGCTGCCATTGCCATACACAGGACAAATAGCACTGGCGTCTGTTCCCAGCAAGTACAGTGTATTGGACTGAAGAGGATCTACTGTTCTTGTCAGGTTCCTAAGCAGACTTGAACTAGATATGGCCGTGTGTGTAGGAAGCACAGTTTTTTTTTCTGAGCAAACTCACTGTTCGGACCATATAGGAAACACAGTAGAGTAGAAGAGTGCTCTTTTCTCAAAAGCAGAGTGTGTTTCTTGTAAGGCGAGCTAGCATTTGTTTCCAAGTCCTAAATTGAGTTGAATCACATGCAGTTTCTGGTCCTACGAGCAAGAGTTGTTTTCTGGTAAGGAAAGTCACTATTGCGCTCCCATTGCATACACAGTGCAAATAGCACTCGTGTCTGTTCCCAGCAAGTACAGTGTATGGGACTGAAAAGGAGCTAGTGTTCTTGTCAGTTTCCTAAGCAGAGTTGAAGTAGATATGGCCCGTGTGTGTAGGAATCACAGTTCTTATGTTCTGAGCAAGTCACTGTTCTGGCCCTATAGGAAACACAGTAGAGTAGAAGAGTGCTCTTTTCTCAAAAGCGGAGTGTGTTTCTTGTAAGGCGAGCTAGCGTTTGTTTCCTAGTCCTAAATGGAGTTGAATCACATGCAGTTTCAGGTCCTATGAACAAGAGTTCTTTTCTGGTAAGGAAAGTCACATTGCGCTCCCATTGCCACACACAGTGCTAATAGCACTCGCGTCTGTTCCCAGCAAGTACAGTGTATTGGACTGGATAGGTGCTACTGTTCTTGTCAGTTTCCTAAGCAGAGTTGAACTAGATATGATCCGTGTTTGTAGGAAGCACAGTTCTTTTGTTCTTTGCAAGCTCACTGTTTGGACCCCATAGGAAACACAGTAGAGTAGAAGAGTGCTCTTTTCTCTAAAGCAGACTGTGTTTCTTGTAAGGCGTGCTAGCGTTTGTTTCGCAGTCCTAAATGGAGTTGAATCCCATGCAGTTTCTGGTACTACGAGCAAGAGTTGTTTTATGGTAAGAAGAGTCACTATTGTACTGCCATTGCCATACACAGGACAAATAGCACTGGCATCTGTTCGCAGCAAGTACAGTGTATTGGGCTGAAGAGGATCTACTGTTCTTGTAAGGTTCCTAAGCAGACTTGATCTAGATATGGCCGTGTGTGTAGGAAGCACAGATTTTTTCTGAGCAAGCTCACTGTTCGGACCCCATAGGAAACACAGTAGAGTAGAAGATTGCTCTTTTATCAAAAGCAGAGTGTGTTTCTTGTAAGGCGAGCTAGTGTTTGTTTCCCAGTCGTAAATGGAGTTGAATCACATGCAGTTTCTGGTCCTATGATCAAGAGTTATTTTCTGGTAAGGAAAGTCACATTGCGCTCCCATTGCCATACACAGTGCAAATAGCCCTCCCACCTGTTCCCAGCAAGTACAGTGTATTGGACTGAAGAGGAGCTACTGTTCTTCTCAGTTTCCTAAGCAGAATTGAACTAAATATGTCTGTGTGTTTAGGAAGCACAGTTCTTTTGTTCTGAGCAAGCTCACTGTCTGGCCCTATAGGAAACACAGTAGAGTAGAAGAGTGCTCTTTATTCTAAAGCAGAGTGTGTTTCTTGTAAGGCGAGCTCTCGTTTGTTTCCCAGTCCTAAATGGAGTTGAATCACAGACAGTTTCTGGTCCTGCGAGCAAGAAATATTTTCTGGTAAGGAAAGTCATTATTGTGCTCCCATTGCCATACACAGTGTAAATAGCACATGTGTCTGTTCCCAGCAAGTACAGTGTATTGGACTGAAGAGGAGCTACTGTCCTTGTCAGGTTCCTAAGCAGAGTTGAACTAGGTATGGCCCGTGTGTGTAGGAAGCAAGTTCTTATGTTATGAGCAAGCTCACTGTTCTGGCCCTATAGGAAACACAGTAGAGTAGAAGAGTGCTCTTTTCTCTAAAGCAGAGTGTGTTTCTTGTAAGGCGAGCTAGCATTTGTTTCCCAATCCTAAATGGAGTTGAGTCACATGCAGTTTTTTGTCCTAGGAGCAAGAGTTGTTTTCTGGTAAGACTAGTCACTATTGTGCTCCAATTGCCATACACAGTGAAAATAGCACTCGCGTCTGTTCCCCGCAAGTAAAGTGTATTGGACTGAAGAGGAGCTACTGTCCTTGTCAGTTTCCTAAGCAGAGTTGAACTAGATATGGCCCGTGTGTGTAGGAAGCACAGTTCTTTTGTTCTGAACAAGCTCACTGTTCAGACCCCATAGGAAACACAGTAGAGTAGAAGAGTGCTCTTTTCTCAAAAGCAGAGTGTGTTTCATGTAAGGCGAGCTAGCATTTGTTTCCCAGACCTAAATGGAGTTGAATCACATGGAGTTTCTGGTCCTACGAGCAAGAGTTGTTTTATGGTAAGGAAAGTCACTATTGTGCTCCCATTGCCCGACACAAAGCAAATAGCACTCGCGTCTTTTCCCAGCAAGTACAGTGTATTGGACTGAATAGGAGCTACTGTTCTTGTCAGTTTACTAAGCAGAGTTGAACTAGATATGGTCCGTGTGTGTAGGAAGCACAGTTCTTTTGTTCTGAGCAAGCTCACTGTTCTGGCACTATAGGAAGCACAGTAGAGTAGAAGAGTGCTCTTTTCTCAAAAGCAGAGTGTGTTTCTTGGAAGTCGAGCTAGTGTTTGTTTCCCAGTCCTAAATGGAGTTGAGTCACATGCAGTTGTTGGTCCTACGAGCAAGAGTTGTTTTCTGGTAAGACGAGTCACTATTGTGCTCCAATTGCCATACACAGTGCAAATAGCACTCGCGTCTGTTCCCCGCAAGTAAAGTGTATTGGACTGAAGAGGAGCTACTGTTCTTGTCAGTTTCCTAAGCAGAGTTGAACTAGATATGGCACGTGTGTGTAGGAAGCATAGTTCTTTTGTTCTGAGCAAGCTCACTGTTCGGACCCCATAGGAAACACAGTAGAGTAGAAGAGTGCTCTTTTCTCAAAAGCAGAGTGTGTTTCATGTAAGGCGAGCTAGCATTTGTTTCCCAGTCCTAAATGGAGTTGAATCACATGCAGTTTCTGGTACTACGAGCAAGAGTTGTTTTCTGGTAAGGAAAGTCACTATTGTGCTCCCATTGCCATACACAGTGCAAATAGAACTCGCGTCTGTTCCCAGAAAGTACAGTGTATCGGACTGAAGAAGAGCTCCTGTTCTTGTCAGTTTCCTATGCAGAGTTGAACTAGATATGGCCCATGTGTAGGAAGCACAGTTCTTTTGTTCTGAGCAAGCTCACTGTTTGGACCCCATAGGAAACACAGTAGAGTAGAAGAGTGCTCTTTTCTCTAAAGCAGAGTGTGTTTCTTGTAAGGCGAGCTACCGTTTGTTTCCCAGTCCTAAATGGAGTGGAATCACATGCAGTTTCTGGTCCTACGAGCAAGAGTTGTTTTCTGGTAAAGAAAGTCATTATTGCGCTCCCATTGCCATACACAGTGCAAATAGCCCTCCCGTCTGTTCCCAGCAAATACAGTGTATTGGACTGAAGAGGAGCTACTGTTCTTCTCAGTTTCCTAAGAAGAGTTGAACTAGGTATGGCCCGTGTGTGTAGGATGCACAGTTCTTTTTTTCTGAGCAAGCTCACTGTTCTGGCACTATAGGAAGCACAGTAGAGTAGAAGAGTGCTCTTTTCTCAAAAGCAGAGTGTGTTTCTCGGAAGTCGAGCTAGCGTTTGTTTCCCAGTCCTAAATGGAGTTGAGTCACATGCAGTTTTTGGTCCTACGAGCAAGAGTTGTTTTCTGGTAAGACGAGTCACTATTGTGCTCCAATTGCCATACACAGTGCAAATAGCACTCGCGTCTGTTCCCCGCAAGTAAAGTGTATTGGACTGAAGAGGAGCTACTGTTCTTGTCAGTTTCCTAAGCAGAGTTGAACTAGATATGGCCCATGTGTAGGAAGCACAGTTCTTTTGTTCTGAGCAAGCTCACTGTTCTGGCCCTATAGGAAACACAGTAGAGTAGAAGAGTGCTCTTTTCTCTAATGCAGAGTGTGTTTCTTGTAAGGCGAGCTAGTGTTTGTTTCCCAGTCCTAAATGGAGTTGAATCACATGCAGATTCTGGTCCTACGAGCAAGAGTTGTTTTATGGTAAGAAGAGTAACTATTGTGCTGCCATTGCCATACACAGGACAAATAGCACTGGCGTCTGTTCCCAGCAAGTACAGTGTATTGGACTGAAGAGGATCTACTGTTCTTGTCAGGTTCCTAAGCAGACTTGAACTAGATATGGCCGTGTGTGTAGGAAGCACAGTTTTTTTTTCTGAGCAAACTCACTGTTCGGACCATATAGGAAACACAGTAGAGTAGAAGAGTGCTCTTTTCTCAAAAGCAGAGTGTGTTTCTTGTAAGGCGAGCTAGCATTTGTTTCCAAGTCCTAAATTGAGTTGAATCACATGCAGTTTCTGGTCCTACGAGCAAGAGTTGTTTTCTGGTAAGGAAAGTCACTATTGCGCTCCCATTGCATACACAGTGCAAATAGCACTCGTGTCTGTTCCCAGCAAGTACAGTGTATGGGACTGAAAAGGAGCTAGTGTTCTTGTCAGTTTCCTAAGCAGAGTTGAAGTAGATATGGCCCGTGTGTGTAGGAATCACAGTTCTTATGTTCTGAGCAAGTCACTGTTCTGGCCCTATAGGAAACACAGTAGAGTAGAAGAGTGCTCTTTTCTCAAAAGCGGAGTGTGTTTCTTGTAAGGCGAGCTAGCGTTTGTTTCCTAGTCCTAAATGGAGTTGAATCACATGCAGTTTCAGGTCCTATGAACAAGAGTTCTTTTCTGGTAAGGAAAGTCACATTGCGCTCCCATTGCCACACACAGTGCTAATAGCACTCGCGTCTGTTCCCAGCAAGTACAGTGTATTGGACTGGATAGGTGCTACTGTTCTTGTCAGTTTCCTAAGCAGAGTTGAACTAGATATGATCCGTGTTTGTAGGAAGCACAGTTCTTTTGTTCTTTGCAAGCTCACTGTTTGGACCCCATATGAAACACAGTAGAGTAGAAGAGTGCTCTTTTCTCAAAAGCAGACTGTGTTTCTTGTAAGGCGTGCTAGCGTTTGTTTCGCAGTCCTAAATGGAGTTGAATCCCATGCAGTTTCTGGTACTACGAGCAAGAGTTGTTTTATGGTAAGAAGAGTCACTATTGTACTGCCATTGCCATACACAGGACAAATAGCACTGGCATCTGTTCGCAGCAAGTACAGTGTATTGGGCTGAAGAGGATCTACTGTTCTTGTAAGGTTCCTAAGCAGACTTGATCTAGATATGGCCGTGTGTGTAGGAAGCACAGATTTTTTCTGAGCAAGCTCACTGTTCGGACCCCATAGGAAACACAGTAGAGTAGAAGATTGCTCTTTTATCAAAAGCAGAGTGTGTTTCTTGTAAGGCGAGCTAGTGTTTGTTTCCCAGTCGTAAATGGAGTTGAATCACATGCAGTTTCTGGTCCTATGATCAAGAGTTATTTTCTGGTAAGGAAAGTCACATTGCGCTCCCATTGCCATACACAGTGCAAATAGCCCTCCCACCTGTTCCCAGCAAGTACAGTGTATTGGACTGAAGAGGAGCTACTGTTCTTCTCAGTTTCCTAAGCAGAATTGAACTAAATATGTCTGTGTGTTTAGGAAGCACAGTTCTTTTGTTCTGAGCAAGCTCACTGTCTGGCCCTATAGGAAACACAGTAGAGTAGAAGAGTGCTCTTTATTCTAAAGCAGAGTGTGTTTCTTGTAAGGCGAGCTCTCGTTTGTTTCCCAGTCCTAAATGGAGTTGAATCACAGACAGTTTCTGGTCCTGCGAGCAAGAAATATTTTCTGGTAAGGAAAGTCATTATTGTGCTCCCATTGCCATACACAGTGTAAATAGCACATGTGTCTGTTCCCAGCAAGTACAGTGTATTGGACTGAAGAGGAGCTACTGTCCTTGTCAGGTTCCTAAGCAGAGTTGAACTAGGTATGGCCCGTGTGTGTAGGAAGCAAGTTCTTATGTTATGAGCAAGCTCACTGTTCTGGCCCTATAGGAAACACAGTAGAGTAGAAGAGTGCTCTTTTCTCTAAAGCAGAGTGTGTTTCTTGTAAGGCGAGCTAGCATTTGTTTCCCAATCCTAAATGGAGTTGAGTCACATGCAGTTTTTTGTCCTAGGAGCAAGAGTTGTTTTCTGGTAAGACTAGTCACTATTGTGCTCCAATTGCCATACACAGTGAAAATAGCACTCGCGTCTGTTCCCCGCAAGTAAAGTGTATTGGACTGAAGAGGAGCTACTGTCCTTGTCAGTTTCCTAAGCAGAGTTGAACTAGATATGGCCCGTGTGTGTAGGAAGCACAGTTCTTTTGTTCTGAACAAGCTCACTGTTCAGACCCCATAGGAAACACAGTAGAGTAGAAGAGTGCTCTTTTCTCAAAAGCAGAGTGTGTTTCATGTAAGGCGAGCTAGCATTTGTTTCCCAGACCTAAATGGAGTTGAATCACATGGAGTTTCTGGTCCTACGAGCAAGAGTTGTTTTATGGTAAGGAAAGTCACTATTGTGCTCCCATTGCCCGACACAAAGCAAATAGCACTCGCGTCTTTTCCCAGCAAGTACAGTGTATTGGACTGAATAGGAGCTACTGTTCTTGTCAGTTTACTAAGCAGAGTTGAACTAGATATGGTCCGTGTGTGTAGGAAGCACAGTTCTTTTGTTCTGAGCAAGCTCACTGTTCTGGCACTATAGGAAGCACAGTAGAGTAGAAGAGTGCTCTTTTCTCAAAAGCAGAGTGTGTTTCTTGGAAGTCGAGCTAGTGTTTGTTTCCCAGTCCTAAATGGAGTTGAGTCACATGCAGTTGTTGGTCCTACGAGCAAGAGTTGTTTTCTGGTAAGACGAGTCACTATTGTGCTCCAATTGCCATACACAGTGCAAATAGCACTCGCGTCTGTTCCCCGCAAGTAAAGTGTATTGGACTGAAGAGGAGCTACTGTTCTTGTCAGTTTCCTAAGCAGAGTTGAACTAGATATGGCACGTGTGTGTAGGAAGCATAGTTCTTTTGTTCTGAGCAAGCTCACTGTTCGGACCCCATAGGAAACACAGTAGAGTAGAAGAGTGCTCTTTTCTCAAAAGCAGAGTGTGTTTCATGTAAGGCGAGCTAGCATTTGTTTCCCAGTCCTAAATGGAGTTGAATCACATGCAGTTTCTGGTACTACGAGCAAGAGTTGTTTTCTGGTAAGGAAAGTCACTTTTGTGCTCCCATTGCCATACACAGTGCAAATAGAACTCGCGTCTGTTCCCAGAAAGTACAGTGTATCGGACTGAAGAAGAGCTCCTGTTCTTGTCAGTTTCCTATGCAGAGTTGAACTAGATATGGCCCATGTGTAGGAAGCACAGTTCTTTTGTTCTGAGCAAGCTCACTGTTTGGACCCCATAGGAAACACAGTAGAGTAGAAGAGTGCTCTTTTCTCTAAAGCAGAGTGTGTTTCTTGTAAGGCGAGCTACCGTTTGTTTCCCAGTCCTAAATGGAGTGGAATCACATGCAGTTTCTGGTCCTACGAGCAAGAGTTGTTTTCTGGTAAAGAAAGTCATTATTGCGCTCCCATTGCCATACACAGTGCAAATAGCCCTCCCGTCTGTTCCCAGCAAATACAGTGTATTGGACTGAAGAGGAGCTACTGTTCTTCTCAGTTTCCTAAGAAGAGTTGAACTAGGTATGGCCCGTGTGTGTAGGATGCACAGTTCTTTTTTTCTGAGCAAGCTCACTGTTCTGGCACTATAGGAAGCACAGTAGAGTAGAAGAGTGCTCTTTTCTCAAAAGCAGAGTGTGTTTCTCGGAAGTCGAGCTAGCGTTTGTTTCCCAGTCCTAAATGGAGTTGAGTCACATGCAGTTTTTGGTCCTACGAGCAAGAGTTGTTTTCTGGTAAGACGAGTCACTATTGTGCTCCAATTGCCATACACAGTGCAAATAGCACTCGCGTCTGTTCCCCGCAAGTAAAGTGTATTGGACTGAAGAGGAGCTACTGTTCTTGTCAGTTTCCTAAGCAGAGTTGAACTAGATATGGCCCATGTGTAGGAAGCACAGTTCTTTTGTTCTGAGCAAGCTCACTGTTCTGGCCCTATAGGAAACACAGTAGAGTAGAAGAGTGCTCTTTTCTCTAATGCAGAGTGTGTTTCTTGTAAGGCGAGCTAGTGTATGTTTCCCAGTCCTAAATGGAGTTGAATCACATGCAGTTTCTGGTCCTACGAGCAAGAGTTGTTTTATGGTAAGAAGAGTAACTATTGTGCTGCCATTGCCATACACAGGACAAATAGTACTGGCGTCTGTTCCCAGCAAGTACAGTGTATTGGACTGAAGAGGATCTACTGTTCTTGTCAGGTTCCTAAGCAGACTTGAACTAGATATGGCCGTGTGTGTAGGAAGCACAGTTTTTTTTTCTTAGCAAACTCACTGTTCGGACCATATAGGAAACACAGTAGAGTAGAAGAGTGCTCTTTTCTCAAAAGCAGAGTGTGTTTCTTGTAAGGCGAGCTAGCATTTGTTTCCAAGTCCTAAATTGAGTTGAATCACATGCAGTTTCTGGTCCTAGGAGCAAGAGTTGTTTTCTGGTAAGGAAAGTCACTATTGCGCTCCCATTGCATACACAGTGCAAATAGCACTCGCGTCTGTTCCCAGCAAGTACAGTGTATGGGACTGAAAAGGAGCTAGTGTTCTTGTCAGTTTCCTAAGCAGAGTTGAAGTAGATATGGCCCGTGTGTGTAGGAATCACAGTTCTTATGTTCTGAGCAAGTCACTGTTCTGGCCCTATAGGAAACACAGTAGAGTAGAAGAGTGCTCTTTTCTCAAAAGCAGAGTGTGTTTCTTGTAAGGCGAGCTAGCGTTTGTTTCCTAGTCCTAAATGGAGTTGAATCACATGCAGTTTCAGGTCCTATGAACAAGAGTTCTTTTCTGGTAAGGAAAGTCACATTGCGCTCCCATTGCCATACACAGTGCAAATAGCACTCGCGTCTGTTCCCAGCAAGTACAGTGTATTGGACTGGATAGGTGCTACTGTTCTTGTGAGTTTCCTAAGCAGAGTTGAACTAGATATGATCCGTGTTTGTAGGAAGCACAGTTCTTTTGTTCTTTGCAAGCTCACTCTTTGGACCCCATAGGAAACACAGTAGAGTAGAAGAGTGCTCTTTTCTCTAAAGCAGAGTGTGTTTCTTGTAAGGCGTGCTAGCGTTTGTTTCGCAGTCCTAAATGGAGTTGAATCACATGCAGTTTCTGGTACTACGAGCAAGAGTTGTTTTATGGTAAGAAGAGTCACTATTGTACTACCATTGCCATACACAGGACAAATAGCACTGGCATCTGTTCGCAGCAAGTACAGTGTATTGGGCTGAAGAGGATCTACTGTTCTTGTCAGGTTCCTAAGCAGAGTTGAACTAGATATGGCCGTGTGTGTAGGAAGCACAGATTTTTTCTGAGCAAGCTCACTGTTCGGACCCCATAGGAAACACAGTAGAGTAGAAGATTGCTCTTTTATCAAAAGCAGAGTGTGTTTCTTGTAAGGCGAGCTAGCGTTTGTTTCCCAGTCGTAAATGGAGTTGAATCACATGCAGTTTCTGGTCCTATGATCAAGAGTTATTTTCTGGTAAGGAAAGTCACATTGAGCTCCCATTGCCATACACAGTGCAAATAGCCCTCCCACCTGTTCCCAGCAAGTACAGTGTATTGGACTGAAGAGGAGCTAATGTTCTTCTCAGTTTCCTAAGCAGAATTGAACTAAATATGGCTGTGTGTGTAGGAAGCACAGTTCTTTTGTTCTGAGCAAGCTCACTGTCTGGCCCTATAGGAAACACAGTAGAGTAGAAGAGTGCTCTTTTCTCTAAAGCAGAGTGTGTTTCTTGTAAGGCGAGCTAGCGTTTGTTTCCCAGTCCTAAATGGAGTTGAATCACATGCAGTTTCTAGTCCTATGAGCAAGAGTTGTTTTATGGTAAGAAGAGTCACTTTTGCGCTGCCATTGCCATACACAGGACAAATAGCACTGGCGTCTGTTCCAGCAAGTACAGTGTATTGGACTGAAGAGGATCTACTGTTCTTGTCAGGTTCCTAAGCAGAATTGAACTAGATATGGCCGTGTGTGTAGGAAGCACAGTTCTTTTGTTCTGAGCAAGTTCAGTGTTCGGACTCCATAGGAAACACAGTAGAGTAAAAGAGTGCTCTTTTCTCAAAAGCAGAGTGTGTTTCTTGTAAGGCGAGCTACCGTTTGTTTCCCAGTCCTAAATGGAGTTGAGTCACATGCAGTTTTTTGTCCTACGAGCAAGATTTGTTTTCTGGTAAGACGAGACACTATTGTGCTCCAATTGCCATACACAGTGCAAATAGCACTCGCGTATCTTCCCCGCAAGTACAGTGTATTGGACTGAAGAGGAGCTACTGTTCTTGTCAGTTTCCTAAGCAGAGTTGAACTAGATATGGCCCTTGTGTGTAGGAAGCACAGTTCTTTTGTTCTGAGCAAGCTTACTGTTTGGACCCCATAGGAAACACAGTAGAGTAGAAGAGTGCTCTTTTCTCAAAAGCAGAGTGTGTTTCATGTAAGGCGAGCTAGCATTTGTTTCCCAGACCTAAATGGAGTTGAATCACATGGAGTTTCTGGTCCTACGAGAAAGAGTTGTTTTATGGTAAGGAAAGTCACTATTGTGCTCCCATTGCCCTACACAAGGCAAATAGCACTCGCGTCTTTTCCCAGCAAGTACAGTGTATTGGACTGAATAGGAGCTACTGTTCTTGTCAGTTTAGTAAGCAGAGTTGAACTAGATATGGTCCGTGTGTGTAGGAAGCACAGTTCTTTTGTTCTGAGCAAGCTCACTGTTCTGGCACTATAGGAAGCACAGTAGAGTAGAAGAGTGCTCTTTTCTCAAAAGCAGAGTGTGTTTCTTGGAAGTCGAGCTAGTGTTTGTTTCCCAGTCCTAAATGGAGTTGAGTCACATGCAGTTTTTGGTCCTACGAGCAAGAATTGTTTTCTGGTAAGACGAGTCACTATTGTGCTCCAATTGCCATACACAGTGCAAATAGCACTCGCGTCTGTTCCCCGCAAGTAAAGTGTATTGGACTGAAGAGGAGCTACTGTTCTCGTCAGTTTCCTAAGCAGAATTGAACTAGATATGGCTCGTGTGTGTAGGAAGCATAGTTCTTTTGTTCTGAGCAAGCTCACTATTCGGACCCCATAGGAAACACAGTAGAGTAGAAGAGTGCTCTTTTCTCAAAAGCAGAGTGTGTTTCATGTAAGGCGAGCTAGCATTTGTTTCCCAGTCCTAAATGGAGTTGAATCACATGCAGTTTCTGGTACTACGAGCAAGAGTTGTTTTCTGGTAAGGAAAGTCACTATTGTGCTCCCATTGCCATACACAGTGCAAATAGCACTCGCGTCTGTTCTCAGAAAGTACAGTGTATCGGACTGAAGAATAGCTACTGTTCTTGTCAGTTTCCTATGCAGAGTTGAAATAGGTATGGCCCATGTGTAGGAAGCACAGTTCTTTTGTTCTGAGCAAGCTCACTGTTTGGACCCCATAGGAAACACAGTAGAGTAGAAGAGTGCTCTTTTCTCCAAAGCAGAGTGTGTTTTTTGTAAGGCGAGCTACCGTTTGTTTCCCAGTCCTAAATGGAGTGGAATCACATGCAGTTTCTGGTCCTACGAGCAAGAGTTGTTTTCTGGTAAAGAAAGTCACTATTGCGCTCCCATTGCCATACACAGTGCAAATAGCCCTCCCGTCTGTTCCCAGCAAGTACAGTGTATTGGACTGAAGAGGAGCTACTGTTCTTCTCAGTTTCCTAAGAAGAGTTGAACTACGTATGGCCCGTGTGTGTAGGATGCACAGTTCTTTTTTTCTGAGCAAGCTCACTGTTCTGGCACTCTAGGAAGCACAATAGAGTAGAAGAGTGCTCTTTTCTCAAAAGCAGAGTGTGTTTCTTGTAAGTCGAGCTAGCGTTTGTTTCCCAGTCCTAAATGGAGTTGAGTCACATGCAGTTTTTGGTCCTACGAGCAAGAGTTGTTTTCTGGTAAGACGAGTCACTATTGTGCTCCAATTGCCATACACAGTGCAAATAGCACTCGCGTCTGTTCCCCGCAAGTAAAGTGTATTGGACTGAAGAGGAGCTACTGTTCTTGTCAGTTTTCTAAGCAGAGTTGAACTAGATATGGCACGTGTGTGTAGGAAGCATAGTTCTTTTGTTCTGAGCAAGCTCACTGTTCGGACCCCATAGGAAACACAGTAGAGTAGAAGAGTGCTCTTTTCTCAAAAGCAGAGTGTGTTTCATGTAAGGCGAGCTAGCATTTGTTTCCCAGTCCTAAATGGAGTTGAATCACATGCAGTTTCTGGTCCTGCGAGCAAGAGTTGTTTTATGGTAAGAAGAGTAAATATTGTGCTGCCATTGCCATACACAGGACAAATAGCACTGGCGTCTGTTCCCAGCAAGTACAGTGTATTGGACTGAAGAGGATCTACTGTTCTTGTCAGGTTCCTAAGCAGACTTGAACTAGATATGGCCGTGTGTGTAGGAAGCACAGTTCGTTTGTACTGAGCAAACTCACTGTTCGGACCATATAGGAAACACAGCAGAGTAGAAGAGTGCTCTTTTCTCAAAAGCAGAGTGTGTTTCTTGTAAGGCGAGCTAGCATTTGTTTCCAAGTCCTAAATTGAGTTGAATCACATGCAGTTTCTGGTCCTATGAGCAAGAGTTGTTTTCTGGTAAGGAAAGTCACTATTGTGCTCCCATTGCATACACACTGCAAATAGCACTCGCGTCTGTTCCCAGGAAGTACAGTGTATCGGACTGAAGAGGAGCTACTGTTCTTGTCAGTTTCCTAAGCAGAGTTGAACTAGTTATGGCCCGTGTGTGTAGGAAGCACAGTTCTTATGTTCTGAGCAAGCTCACTCTTCTGGCCCTATAGGAAACACAGTAGAGTAGAAGAGTGCTCTTTTCTCTAAAGCAGAGTGTGTTTCTTGTAAGGCAAGCTAGCGTTTGTTTCCTAGTCCTAAATGGAGTTGAATCACAAGTAGTTTCAGGTCCTACGAACAAGAGTTGTTTTCTGGAAAGGAAAGTCACATTGCGCTCCCATTGCCATACACTTTGCAAATATCACTCGCGTCTGTTCCCAGCAAGTACAGTGTATTGGACTGAAGAGGAGCTACTGTTCTTGTCAGTTTCCTAAGCAGAGTTGAACTACATATGGTCCGTGTGTGTAGGAAGCACAGTTCTTTTGTTCTGAGCAAGCTCACTGTTCTGGCACTATAGGAAGCACAGTAGAGTAGAAGAGTGCTCTTTTCTCAAAAGCAGAGTGTGTTTCTTGGAAGTCGAGCTAGTGTTTGTTTCCCAGTCCTAAATGGAGTTGAGTCACATGCAGTTTTTGGTCCTACGAGCAAGAGTTGTTTTCTGGTAAGACGAGTCACTATTGTGCTCCAATTGCCATACACAGTGCAAATAGCACTCGCGTCTGTTCCCCGCAAGTAAAGTGTATTGGACTGAAGAGGAGCTACTGTTCTCGTCAGTTTCCTAAGCAGAATTGAACTAGATATGGCTCGTGTGTGTAGGAAGCATAGTTCTTTTGTTCTGAGCAAGCTCACTGTTCGGACCCCATAGGAAACACAGTAGAGTAGAAGAGTGCTCTTTTCTCAAAAGCAGAGTGTGTTTCATGTAAGGCGAGCTAGCATTTGTTTCCCAGTCCTAAATGGAGTTGAATCACATGCAGTTTCTGGTACTACGAGCAAGAGTTGTTTTCTGGTAAGGAAAGTCACTATTGTGCTCCCATTGCCATACACAGTACAAATAGCACTCGCGTCTGTTCCCAGAAAGTACAGTGTTTCGGACTGAAGAATAGCTACTGTTCTTGTCAGTTTCCTATGTAGAGTTGAAATAGATATGGCCCATGTGTAGGAAGCACAGTTCTTTTGTTCTGAGCAAGCTCACTGTTTGGACCCCATAGGAAACACAGTAGAGTAGAAGAGTGCTCTTTTCTCCAAAGCAGAGTGTGTTTTTTGTAAGGCGAGCTACCGTTTGTTTCCCAGTCCTAAATGGAGTGGAATCACATGCAGTTTCTGGTCCTACGAGCAAGAGTTGTTTTCTGGTAAAGAAAGTCACTATTGCGCTCCCATTGCCATACACAGTGCAAATAGCCCTCCCGTCTGTTCCCAGCAAGTACAGTGTATTGGACTGAAGAGGAGCTACTGTTCTTCTCAGTTTCCTAAGAAGAGTTGAACTAGGTATGGCCCGTGTGTGTAGGATGCACAGTTCTTTTTTTCTGAGCAAGCTCACTGTTCTGGCACTCTAGGAAGCACAGTAGAGTAGAAGAGTGCTCTTTTCTCAAAAGCAGAGTGTGTTTCTTGTAAGTCGAGCTAGCGTTTGTTTCCCAGTCCTAAATGGAGTTGAGTCACATGCAGTTTTTGGTCCTACGAGCAAGAGTTGTTTTCTGGTAAGACGAGTCACTATTGTGCTCCATTTGCCATACACAGTACAAATAGCACTCGCGTCTGTTCCCCGCAAGTAAAGTGTATTGGACTGAAGAGGAGCTACTGTTCTTGTCAGTTTTCTAAGCAGAGTTGAACTAGATATGGCACGTGTGTGTAGGAAGCATAGTTCTTTTGTTCTGAGCAAGCTCACTGTTCGGACCCCATAGGAAACACAGTAGAGTAGAAGAGTGCTCTTTTCTCAAAAGCAGAGTGTGTTTCATGTAAGGCGAGCTAGCATTTGTTTCCCAGTCCTAAATGGAGTTGAATCACATGCAGTTTCTGGTCCTGCGAGCAAGAGTTCTTTTATGGTAAGAAGAGTAACTATTGTGCTGCCATTGCCATACACAGGACAAATAGCACTGGCGTCTGTTCCCAGCAAGTACAGTGTATTGGACTGAAGAGGATCTACTGTTCTTGTCAGGTTCCTAAGCAGACTTGAACTAGATATGGCCGTGTGTGTAGGAAGCACAGTTCGTTTGTTCTGAGCAAACTCACTGTTCGGACCATATAGGAAACACAGCAGAGTAGAAGAGTGCTCTTTTCTCAAAAGCAGAGTGTGTTTCTTGTAAGGCGAGCTAGCATTTGTTTCCAAGTCCTAAATTGAGTTGAATCACATGCAGTTTCTGGTCCTACGAGCAAGAGTTGTTTTCTGGTAAGGAAAGTCACTATTGTGCTCCCATTGCATACACACTGCAAATAGCACTCGCGTCTGTTCCCAGGAAGTACAGTGTATCGGACTGAAGAGGAGCTACTGTTCTTGTCAGTTTCCTAAGCAGAGTTGAACTAGTTATGGCCTGTGTGTGTAGGAAGCACAGTTCTTATGTTCTGAGCAAGCTCACTCTTCTGGCCCTATAGGAAACACAGTAGAGTAGAAGAGTGCTCTTTTCTCTAAAGCAGAGTGTGTTTCTTGTAAGGCAAGCTAGCGTTTGTTTCCTAGTCCTAAATGGAGTTGAATCACAAGTAGTTTCAGGTCCTACGAACAAGAGTTGTTTTCTGGAAAGGAAAGTCACATTGCGCTCCCATTGCCATACACTTTGCAAATATCACTCGCGTCTGTTCCCAGCAAGTACAGTGTATTGGACTGAAGAGGAGCTACTGTTCTTGTCAGTTTCCTAAGCAGAGTTGAACTAGATATGGCCCGTGTGTCTAGGAAGCACAGTTCATTTGTTCTGAGCAAGCTAACTGTTCTGGCCCTATAGGAAACACAGTAGAGTAGAAGAGTGCTCTTTTCTCAAAAGCAGAGTGTGTTTCTTGTAAGGTGAGCTAGAGTTTGTTTCCCAGTATTAAATGGAGTTGAGTCACATGCAGTTTTTGGTCCTACGAGCAATAGTTGTTTTCTGGTAAGACGAGTCACTATTTTGCTTCAATTGCCATACAGTGTGCACATAGCGCTCGCGTATGTTCTCAGCAAGAACAGTGTATCGGACTGAAGAGGAGCTGCTGTTCTTGTCAGTTTCCTAAGCAGAGTTGAACTAGATATGGCCCGTGTGTCTAGGAAGCACAGTTCATTTGTTCTGAGCAAGCTAACTGTTCTGGCCCTATAGGAAACACAGTAGAGTAGAAGAGTGCTCTTTTCTCAAAAGCAGAGTGTGTTTCTTGTAAGGTGAGCTAGAGTTTGTTTCCCAGTCCTAAATGGAGTTGAATCACAGACAGTTTCTGGTCCTGCGAGCAAGAAATATTTTCTGGTAAGGAAAGTCATTATTGTGTTCCCATTGCCATACACAGTGTAAATAGCACATGTGTCTGTTCCCAGCAAGTACAGTGTATTGGACTGAAGAGGAGCTACTGTTCTTGTCAGGTTCCTAAGCAGAGTTGAACTAGATATGGCCCGTGTGTGTAGGAAGCCAGTTCTTATGTTATGAGCAAGCTCACTGTTCTGGCCCTATAGGAAACACAGTAGAGTAGGAGAGTGCTCTTTTCTCTAAAGCAGAGTGTGTTTCTTGTAAGGCGAACTAGCGTTTGTTTCCCAATCCTAAATGGAGTTGAGTCACATGCAGTTTTTTGTCCTACGAGCAAGAGTTGTTTTCCGGTAAGATTAGTCACTATTGTGCTCCAATTGCCATACACATTGAAAATAGCACTCGCGTCTGTTCCCCGCAAGTAAAGTGTATTGGACTGAAGAGGAGCTACTGTCCTTGTCAGTTTCCTAAGCAGAGTTGAACTAGATATGGCCCGTGTGTGTAGGAAGCACAGTTCTTTTGTTCTGAGCAAGCTCACTGTTCTGGCCCTGTAGGAAACACAGTAGAGTAGAAGAGTGCTCTTTTTCTAAAGCAGAGTGTGTTTCTTGTAAGGCAAGCTAGCATTTGTTTCCCAGTCCTAAATGGCGTTGAATCACATGCAGTTTGTGGTCCTACAAGCAAGAGTTGTTTTCTGGTAAGGAAAGTCACTATTGTGCTCTAATTGCCATACACAGTGTAAATAGCACTCGCGTCTGTTCCCAGCAAGTACAGTGTATTGGACTGAAGAGGAGCTACTGTTCTTGTCAGTTTCCTAAGCAGAGTTGAACTACATATGGTCCGTGTGTGTAGGAAGCACAGTTCTTTTGTTCTGAGTACGCTCACTGTTCTGGCCCTTTAAGAAGCACAGTAGAGTAGAAGAGTGCTCTTTTCTCAAAAGCAGAGTGTGTTTCTTGTAAAGCGAGCTAGAGTTTGTTTCCCAGTCCTAAATGGAGTTGAGTCACATGCAGTTTTTTGTTCTATGAATAAGAGTTGTTTTCTGGTAAGACGAGTCACTATTGTGCTCCAATTGCCATACACAGTGCAAATAGCACTGGCGTCTGTTCCCAGCAAGTACAGTGTATTGGACTGAAGAGGATCTACTGTTCTTGTCAGTTTCCTAAGCAGAGTTGAACTAGATATGGCCCGTGTGTGGGAAGCACAGTTCTTTTGTTCTGAGCAAGCTCACTGTTCTGGCCCTGTAGGAAACACAGTAGAGTAGAAGAGTGCTCTTTTTCTAAAGCAGAGTGTGTTTCTTGTAAGGCAAGCTAGCATTTGTTTCCCAGTCCTAAATGGCGTTGAATCACATGCAGTTTTTGGTCCTATGTGCAAGAGTTGTTTTCTGGTAAGGAAAGTCACTATTGCGCTCTAATTGCCATACACAGTGTAAATAGCACTCGCGTCTGTTCCCAGCAAGTACAGTGTATTGGACTGAAGAGGAGCTACTGTTCTTGTCAGTTTCCTAAGCAGAGTTGAACTACATATGGTCCATGTGTGTAGGAAGCACAGTTCTTTTGTTCTGATCAAGCTCACGGTTCGGACCCCATAGGAAACACAGTAGAGTAGAAGAGTGCTCTTTTCTCTAAAGCAGTGTGTTTCTTGTAAGGCGAGCTAGCGTTTGTTTCCCAGTCCTAAAGGAGTTGAATCACATGCAGTTTCTGGTCCTACGAGCAAGAGTTGTTTTCTGGTAAGGAAAGTCACTATTGCGTTCCCATTGCCATACACAGTGCAAATAGCACATGCGTCTGTTCCCAGCAAGTACAGTGTATTGGACTGAAGAGGAGCTACTGTTCTTCTCAGTTTCCTAAGCAGAGTTGAACTAGATATGGCCCGTGTGTCTAGGAAGCACAGTTCATTTGTTCTGAGCAAGCTAACTGTTCTGGCCCTATAGCAAACAGAGTAGAGTAGAAGAGTGCTCTTTTCTCAAAAGTAGAATGTGTTTCTTGTAAGGTGAGCTAGAGTTTGTTTCCCAGTCCTAAATGGAGTTTAATCACAGACAGTTTTTGGTCCTACGAGCAAGAGTTGTTTTCTGGTAAGAAGAGTCACTATTGCGCTCCAAATGCCATACACAGTACAAATAGCGCTCGTGTCTGTTCCCAGCAAGTACAGTGTATTGGACTGAATAGGAGCTACTGTTCTTGTCAGTTTCCTAAGCAGAATTGAACTAGATATGGCCGTGTGTGTAGGAAGCACAGTTCTTTTGTTCTGAGCAAGCTCACTGTTTGGACCCCATAGGAAACACAGTAGAGTAGAAGAGTGCTCTTTTCTCAAAAGCAGAGTGTGTTTCTTGTAAGGCGAGCTAGCGTTTGTTTCCCAGTCCTAAATGGAGTTGAATCCCATGCAGTTTCTGGTCCTACGAGCAAGAGTTGTTTTCTGGTAAGAAGAGTCACTATTGCGCTCCCATTGTCATACACAGGGCAAATAGCACTGGCATCTGATCCCAGGAAGTACAGTGTATTGGACTGAAGAGGATCTACTGTTCTTGTCAGGTTCCTACGCAGAATTGAACTAGATATGGCCATGTGTGTAGAAAGCAGAGTTCTTTTGTTCTGAGAAGCTCACTGTTTGGACCCCATAGGAAACACAGTAGAGTAGAAGAGGGCTCTTTTCTCAAAAGAGGAGTGTGTTTATTGAAAGGCGAGCTAGTGTTTGTTTCCCAGTCAGAAATGGAATTGAATCCCGTACAGTTTCTAGTCCTACGAGCAAGAGATTTTTCTGGTAAGAAGAGTTACTATTGCGCTCCCATTGCCATACACAGTGCAAATAGCACTGGCATCTGTTCCGTGCATGTACAGAGTATTGGACTGAAGAGGAGCTGCTGTTCTTGTCAGTTTCCTAAGCAGAGTTGAACTAGATATGGCCTCTGTGTTTAGGAAGCACAGTTATTATGTTCTGAGCAAGTTCACTGTTCTGGCCCTATAGGAAACACAGTAGAGTAGAAGAGTGCTCTTTTCTCAAAAGCAGAGTGTCTTTCTTGTGAGCAGAGCTAGCGTTTGTTTCCCAGTCCTACATGGAGTTGAGTCACATGCAGTTTGTGGTCCTAAGAGCAAGAGTTGTTTTCTGGTAAGAAGCGTCACTATTGCGCTCCCATTGCCATACCGAGTACAAATAGCACTCGCGTCTGTTCCCAGCAACTACAGTGTATCGGACTGAAGAGGAGCTACTGTTCTTGTCAGGAACCTAAGCAAAGTTGAATTAGATATGGCCCATGTGTGTAGGAAGCACAGTTCTTTTGTTCTGAGCAAGCTCACTGTTCGGACCCCATAGGAAACCCAGTAGAGTAGATGAGTGCTCTTTACTCAAAAGCAGAGTGTGTTTCTTGTAGGCGAGCTAGCATTTGTTTCCCAGTCCTAAATGGAGTTGAATCCCATGCAGTTTCTGGTCCTACGAGCAATACTTGTTTTCTGGTAAGAAGAATCACTATTGTGCTCTCAATGTCATACACAGTGCAAATAGCATTGGCGTCAGTTTCCAACATGTACAATGTATTGGACTGAAGAGAATCTACTGTTCTTGTCAGGTTCCTAAGCAGAATTGAACTAGGTATGGTCGTGTGTGTAGGAAGCACAGTTCTTTTGTTCTGAGCAAGTACACTGTTCTGGCCCTATAGGAAACACAGTAGAGTAGAAGAGTGCTCTTTTCTCAAAAGCAGAGTGTGTTTCTTGTAAGGCGAGCTAGCGTTTCTTTCCCAGTCCTAAATGGAGTTGAATCACATGCAGTTTCAGGTCCTACGAACAAGAGTTGTTTTCAGGTAAGGAAAGTCACATTGTGCTCCCATTGCCATACACTGTGCAAATAGCCCTCGCGTCTGTTCCCAGCAAGTACAGTGTATTGGACTGAAAAGGATCTACTGTTCTTGTCAGGTTCCTAAGCAGACTTGAACTAGATATGGCCGTGTGTGTGGGAAGCACACTTTTTTTGTTCTGAGCAAGCTCACTGTTCGGACCCCATAGGAAATACAGTAGAGTAGAAGAGTGCTTTTTTCTCAAAAGCACAGTGTGTTTCTTTTAAGGCAAGCTAGCGTTTGTTTCCCATTCCTAAATGGAGTGGAATCACATGCAGTTTCTGGTCCTACGAGCAAGAGTTGTTTTCTGGTAAGGAAAGTCACTATTGTACTCCCATTGCCATACACAGTGCAAATAGCCCTCCCGTCTCGTCCCAGCAAGTACAGTGTATTGGACTGAAGAGGAGCTACTGTTCTTGTCAGTTTCCTAAGAAGAGTTGAACTAGATATGGCCCGTGTGTGTAGGAAGCACAGTTCTTTTGTTCTGAGCAAGTACACTGTTCTGGCCCTATAGGAAACACAGTAGAGTAGAAGAGTGCTCTTTTCTCAAAAGCAGAGTGTGTTTCTTGTAAAGCGAGCTAGAGTTTGTTTCCCAGTCCTAAATGGAGTTGAGTCACATGCAATTTTTTGTTCTATGAGCAAGAGTTGTTTTCTGGTAAGAAGATTCACTATTGTGCTCCAATTGCCATACACAGTGTAAATAGCACTCACGTCTGTTCCCAGCAAGTACAGTGTATTAGACTGAAGAGGATCTACTGTTCTTGTCAGTTTCCTAAGCAGAATTGAACTACATATGGCCCGTGTGTGTAGGAAGCACAGTTCTTTTGTTCTGAGCAAGCTCACTGTTTGGACCCCATAGGAAACACAGTAGAGTAGAAGAGTGCTCTTTTCTCTAAAGCAGTGTGTTTCTTGTTAGGCGAGCTAACGTTTGTTTCCCAGTCCTAAATGGAGTTGAATCACATGCAGTTTCTGGTCCTACGAGCAAGAGTTGTTTTCTGGTAAGGAAAGTCACTATTGCGCTCCCATTGCCATACACAGTGCAAATAGCACATGTGTCTGTTCCCAGCAAGTACAGTGTATTGGACTGAAGAGGAGCTACTGTTCTTCTCAGTTTCCTAAGCAGAGTTGAACTAGATATGGCCCGTGTGTCTAGGAAGCACAGTTCATTTGTTCTGAGCAAGCTAACTGTTCTGGCCCTATAGGAAACACAGTAGAGTAGAAGAGTGCTCTTTTCTCAAAAGCAGAGTGTGTTTCTTGTAAGGTGAGCTAGAGTTTGTTTCCCAGTCCTAAATGGAGTTGAGTTACATGCAGTTTCTGGTCGTACGAGCAAGAGTTGTTTTCTGGTAAGATGAGTCACTATTGTGCTCCAATTTCCATACACAGTGCAAATAGCACTCACGTCTGTTCTCAGCAAGTACAGTGTATCGGACTGAAGAGGAGCTGCTGTTCTTGTCAGTTTCCTAAGCTGAGTTGAACTAGATATGGCCCGTGTGTGTAGGAAGCACAGTTCTTTTGTTCTGAGCAAGCTCACTGTTTGGACCCCATAGGAAACACAGTAGAGTAGAAGAGTGCTCTTTTCTCTAAAGCAGAGTGTGTTTCTTGTAAGGTAAGCTAGCGTTTGTGTCTCAGTCCTAAATGGAGTGGAATCACATGCAGTTTCTGGTCCTATGAGCAAGAGTTGTTTTATGGTAAGAATAGTCACTATTGCGCTGCCATTGCCATACACAGGACAAATAGCACTGGCATCTGTTCCCAGCAAGTACAGTGTATTGGAATGAAGACGATCTACCCTTCTTGTCAGGTTTCTAAGCAGAATTGAACTAGATATGGCCGTGTGTGTAGGAAGCACAGTTCTTTTGTTCTGAGCAAGTACACTGTTCTGGCCCTATAGGAAACACAGTAGAGTAGAAGAGTGCTCTTTTCTCAAAAGCAGAGTGTGTTTCTTGTAAAGCGAGCTAGAGTTTGTTTCCCAGTCCTAAATGGAGTTGAATCACATGCAGTTTCTGGTCCTACGAACAAGAGTTGTTTTCTGGTAAGGAAAGTCACATTGCGCTCCCATTGCCATACAGTGTGCAAATAGCACTCGCGTCTGTTCCCAGCAAGTACAGTGTATTGGACTGAAAAGGATCTACTGTTCTTGTCAGGTTCCTAAGCAGACTTGAACTAGATATGGCCGTGTGTGTGGGAAGCACACTTTTTTTGTTCTGAGCAAGCTCACTGTTCGGACCCCATAGGAAACACAGTAGAGTAGAAGAGTGCTTTTTTCTCAAAAGCAGAGTATGTTTCTTTTAAGGCAAGCTAGCGTTTGTTTCCCATTCCTAAATGGAGTGGAATCACATGCAGTTTCTGGTCCTACGAGCAAGAGTTGTTTTCTGGTAAGGAAAGTCACTATTGTGCTCCCATTGCCATACACAGTGCAAATAGCCCTCCCGTCTCGTCCCAGCAAGTACAGTGTATTGGACTGAGAGGAGCTACTGTTCTTGTCAGTTTCCTAAGAAGAGTTGAACTAGATATGGCCCCTGTGTGTAGGAAGCACAGTTCTTTTGTTCTGAGCAAGTACACTGTTCTGGCCCTATAGGAAACACAGTAGAGTAGAAGAGTGCTCTTTTCTCAAAAGCAGAGTGTGTTTCTTGTAAAGCGAGCTAGAGTTTGTTTCCCAGTCCTAAATCGAGTTGAGTCACATGCAGTTTCTGGTCCTACGAGCAAGAGTTGTTTTCTGGTAAGGAAAGTCACTATTGCGCTCCCATTGCCATACACAGTGCAAATAGCACATGCGTCTGTTCCCAGCAAGTACAGTGTATTGGACTGAAGAGGAGCTACTGTTCTTCTCAGTTTCCTAAGCAGAGTTGAACTAGATATGGCCCGTGTGTCTAGGAAGCACAGTTCATTTGTTCTGAGCAAGCTAACTGTTCTGGCCCTATAGGAAACACAGTAGAGTAAAAGAGTGCTCTTTTCTCAAAAGCAGAGTGTGTTTCTTGTAAGGTGAGCTAGAGTTTGTTTCCCAGTCCTAAATGGAGTTGAGTTACATGCAGTTTCTGGTTGTACGAGCAAGAGTTGTTTTCTGGTAAGATGAGTCACTATTGTGCTCCAATTTCCATACACAGTGCAAATAGCACTCACGTCTGTTCTCAGCAAGTACAGTGTATCGGACTGAAGAGGAGCTGCTGTTCTTGTCAGTTTCCTAAGCAGAGTTGAACTAGATATGGCCCGTGTGTTTAGGAAGCACAGTTATTATGTTCTGAGCAAGCTCACTGTTCTGGCCCTATAGGAAACTCAGTAGAGTAGAATAGTGCTCTTTTCTCAAAAGCAGAGTGTGTTTCTTGTAAGGCGAGCTAGCGTTTGTTTCCTAGTCCTAAATGGAGTTGAATCACATGCAGTTTCTGGTCCTACGAACAAGAGTTGTTTTCTGGTAAGGGAAGTCACTATTGCGCTGCCATTGCCATACACAGGGCAAATAGCACTCGCGTCTTTTCCCAGCTAGTACAGTGTATTGGACTGAATAGGAGCTACTGTTCTTGTCAGTTTCCTTAGCTGAGTTGAACTCCATATGGTCCTTGTGTGTAGGAAGCACAGTTCTTTTGTTCTGAGCAAGCTCACTGTTTGGACCCCATAGGAAACACAGTAGAGTAGAAGAGTGCTCTTTTCTCTAAAGCAGAGTGTGTTTCTTGTAAGGTGAGCTAGCGTTTGTGTCTCAGTCCTAAATGGAGTGGAATCACATGCAGTTTCTGGTCCTATGAGCAAGAGTTGTTTTATGGTAAGAGTAGTCACTATTGCGCTGCCATTGCCATACACAGGACAAATAGCACTGGCATCTGTTTCCAGCAAGTACAGTGTATTGGAATGAAGAGGATCTACCGTTCTTGTCAGGTTTCTAAGCAGAATTGAACTAGATATGGCCGTGTGTGTAGGAAGCACAGTTCTTTTGTTCTGAGCAAGCTCACTTTTCGGACCCCATAGGAAACACAGTAGAGTAGAAGAGTGCTCTTTTCTAAAAAGCAGAGAGTGTTTCTTGTAAGGCGAGCTAGCGTTTGTTTCCCAGTCCTAAATGGCGTTGAATCACAAGCAGTTTGTGTTCCTAGGAGCAAGAGTTGTTTTCTGTTAAGGAAAGTCACTATTGTGCTCTCATTGCCATACACAGTGCAAATAGCACTCGCGTCTGTTCCCAGCAAGTACAGTGTATTGGACTGAAGAGGAGCTACTGTTCTTGTCAGTTTCCTAAGCTGAGTTGAACTACATATGGTCCTTGTGTGTAGGAAGCACAGTTCTTTTGTTCTGAGCAAGCTCACTGTTTGGACCCCATTGGAAACACAGTAGAGTAGAAGATTGCTCTTTTCTCAAAAGCAGAGTGTGTTTCTTGTAAGGCGAGTTAGCGTTTGTTTCCCAGTACTAAATGGAGTTGAATCCCATGCAGTTTCTGGTCCTACGAGCAAGAGTTCTTTTCTGGTAAGAAGAGTCACTATTGCGCTCCCATTGTCATACACAGGGCAAATAGCACTGGCATCTGATCCCAGGAAGTACAGTGTATTGGACTGAAGAGGATCTACTGTTCTTGTCAGGTTCCTACACAGAATTGAACTAGATATGGCCGTGTGTGTAGAAAGCACAGTTCTTTTGTTCTGAGCAAGCTCACTGTTTGGACCCCATTGGAAACACAGTAGAGTAGAAGAGTGCTCTTTTCTCAAAAGCAGAGTGTTTTTATTGAAAGGCGAGCTAGTGTTTGTTTCCCAGTCAGAAATGGAATTGAATCCCGTGCAGTTTTTGGTCCTACGAGCAAGAGATTTTTCTGGTAAGAAGAGTCACTATTGCGCTCCCATTGCCAGAAACAGTGCAAATAGCACAGGCATCTGTTCCATGCATGTACAGAGTATTGGACTGAAGAGGAGCTACTGTTCTTTTCAGTTTCCTAAGCAGAGTTGAACTAGATAAGGCCCCTGTGTGTCGGAAGCACAGTTCTTTTGTTCTGAGCAAGTTCATTGTTCTGGCCCTATAGGAAACACAGTAGAGTAGAAGAGTGCTCTTTTCTCAAAAGCAGAGTGTGTTTCTTGTAAGGCAAGCTAGCGTTTCTTTCCCAGTCCTAAATGGAGTTGTGTCTCATGCAGTTTCTGGTCCTATGAGCAAGAGTTGTTTTCTGGTAAGAAGAGTCACTATTGCACTCCCTTTGTCATACACAGGGCAAATAGCACTGGTGTCTGTTCCCAGCAAGTGCAGTGTATTTGACTGAAGAGCGTATACTATTCTCGTCAGTTTCCTAAGCAGAATTGAATTAGATACGGCCCGTGTGTGTGGGAAGCACAGTCCTTTTGTTCTGAGCAAGCTCATTGTTCTGGCCATAGAGGAAACACAGCAGAGTAGAAGAGTGCTCTTTTCTCAAAAGCAGAGTGTGTTTCTTGTGAGCAGAGCTAGCGTTTGTTTCCCAGTCCTAAATGGAGGTGAGTCACATGCAGTTTGTGGTCCTAAGAGCAAGAGTTGTTTTCTGGTAAGAAGAGTCACTATTGCGCTCCCATTGCCATAGAGAGTACAAATAGCACTCGCGTCTCTTCCCAGCAAATACAGTGTATTAGACTGAAGAGGAGCTACTGTTCTTGTCAGTGACCTAAACAAAGTTGAATTAGATATGGCCCATGTGTGTAGGAAGCACAGTTCTTTTGTTCTGAGCAAGCTCACTGTTTGGACCCCATAGGAAACCCAGTAGAGTAGATGAGTGCTCTTTTCTCAAAAGCAGAGTGTGTTTATTGTAGTCAAGCTGGCGTTTGTATCCCAGTCCTAAATGGAGTTGAATCCCATGCAGTTTCTGGTCCTACGAGCAAGAATTGTTTTCTGGTAAGAAGAGTCTCTATTGCGCTCCCATTGTCATACACAGGGCAAATAGCACTGGTGCCTGTTCGCAGCATGTGCAGTGTATTTGAGTGGAGGATATACTGTTCTTGTCAGTTTCCTAAGCAGAGTTGAACTAGATATGGCCGTGTGTGTAGGAAGCACAGTTTTTTTGTTCTGAGCAAGCTCACTGTTCGGAACACATAGGAAACACAGTAGAGTAGAAGAGTGCTCTTTTCTCAAAAGCAGAGTGTGTTTCTTGTAAGGTGAGCTAGCGTTTGTTTCCCAGTCCTAAATGGAGTTGAGTCACATGCAGTTTTATGTCCAACGAGCAAGAGTTGTTTTCTGGTAAGACAAGTCACTATTGTGCTCCAATTGCCATACACAGTGCAAATATCACTCGCTTCTGTTCCCCACAAGTACAGTGTATCGGACTGAAGAGGAGCTACTGTTCTTGTCAGTTTCCTAAGCAGAGTTGAACTAGATATGGCCCGTGTGTGTAGGAAGCACAGTTCTTATGTTCTGAGCAAGCTCACTTTTCTGGCCCTATAGGAAACACAGTAGAGTAGAAGAGTGCTCTTTTCTCAAAAGCAGAGTGTGTTTCTTGTAAAGCGAGCTAGAGTTTGTTTCCCAGTCCTAAATGGAGTTGAATCACATGCAGTTTCTGGTCCTACGAACAAGAGTTGTTTTCTGGTAAGGAAAGTCACATTGCGCTCCCATTGCCATACACTGTGCAAATAGCACTCGCGTCTGTTCCCAGCAAGTACAGTGTTTTGGATTGAAAAGGATCTACTGTTCTTGTCAGGTTCCTAAGCAGACTTGAAATAGATATGGCCGTGTGTGTGGGAAGCACACTTTTTTTGTTCTGAGCAAGCTCACTGTTCGGACCCCTTAGGAAACACAGTAGAGTAGAAGAGTGCTTTTTTCTCAAAAGCAGAGTGTGTTTCTTTTAAGGCAAGCTAGCATTTGTTTCCCATTCCTAAATGGAGTGGAATCACATGCAGTTTCTGGTCCTACGAGCAAGAGTTGTTTTCTGGTAAGGAAAGTCACTATTGTGCTTCCCTTGACATACACAGTGCAAATAGCTCCCGCGTCTGTTCCCAGCAAGTACAGTGTATCGGACTGAAGAGGAGCTAGTGTTCTTGTCAGTTTCCTAAGCAGAGTTGAAGTAGATATGGCCCGTGTGTGTAGGAATCACAGTTCTTATGTTCTGAGCAAGTCACTGTTCTGGCCCTATAGGAAACACAGTAGAGTAGAAGAGTGCTCTTTTCTCTAAAGCAGTGTGTTTCTTGTAAGGTGAGCTAGCTTTTGTTTCCCAGTCCAAAATGGAGTTGAATCACATGCAGTTTCTGGTCCTATGAGCAAGAGTTGTTATATAGTAAGAAGAGTCACTATTGCGCTGCCATTGCCATACACAGGACAAATAGCACTGGCGTCTGTTCCCAACAAGTACAGTGTATTGGACTGAAGAGGATCTACTGTTCTTGTCAGGTTCCTAAGCAGAATTGAACTAGATATGGTCGTGTATGTAGGAAGCACAGTTCTTTTGTTCTGAGCAGGCTCACTGTTCGGACCCCATAAGAAACACAGTAGAGTAGAAGATTGCTATTTTCTCAAAAGCGGAGTGTCTTTCTTGTAAGGTGAGCTAGCGTTTGTTTCCCAGTCTAAATGGAGTTCAGTCACATGCAGTTTTCTGGTCCTACGAGCAAGAGTTGTTTTCTGGTAAGGAAAGTAACTATTGCGCTCCCATTGCCATACACAGTGCAAATAGCCCTCCTGTCTGTTCCAGCAAGTACAGTGTATTGGACTGAAGAGGAGCTACTGTTCTTGTCAGTTTCCTAAGCAGAGTTGAACTAGATATGGCCCGTGTGTGTAGGAAGCACAGTTCTTTTGTTCTGAGCAAGCTCACTGTTCGGGACCCCATAGGAAGCACAGTAGAGTAGAAGAGTGCTCTTTTCTCAAAAGCAGAGTGTGTTTCATGAAAGGCATGCTAGCATTTGTTTCCCAGTCCTAAATGGAGTTGAATCACATGCAGTTTCTGGTCCTACGAAGAAGAGTTGTTTTCTGGTAAAGAAAGTCACTATTGTGCTCCCATTGCCATACACAGTGCAAATAACACTCGCGTCTGTTCCCAGCAAGTACAGTGTATTGGACTGAAGAGGAGCTACTGTTCTTGTCAGTTTCCTAAGCAGAGTTGAACTAGATATGGCCCGTGTGTGTAGGAAGCACAGTTCTTTTGTTCTGACCAAGCTCACTGTTCTTGCCATATAGGAAACACAGTAGAGTAGAAGAGTGCTCTTTTCTCTAAAGCAGAGTGTGTTTCTTGTAAGGCGAGCTAGCGTTTGTTTCCCAGTCCTAAATGGAGTTGAATCACATGCAGTTTCTAGTCCTACGTGCAAGAGTTGTTTTATGGTAAGAAGAGTCACTATTGCGCTGCCCTTGCCTTACACAGGACAAATAGCACTAACGTCTGTTCCCAGCAAGTACAGTGTATTGGACTGAAGAGGATCTACTGTTCTTGTCAGGTTCCTAAGCAGAATTGAACTAGATATGGCCGTGTGTGTAGGAAGCACAGTTCTTTTGTTCTGAGCAAGCTCACTGTTCGGACACCATGGGAAACACAGTAGAGTAGAAGAGTGCTCTTTTCTCAAAAACAGAGTGTGTTTCTTGTAAGGCGAGCTAGCATTTGTTTCCCAGTCCTAAATGGAGTTGAATCACATGCAGTTTCTGGTCCTAAGAGCATGAGTTGTTTTCTGGTAAGGAAAGTCACTATTGCGCTCCCCTTGCCACACACAGTGCAAATAGCTCTTGCGTCTGTTCCCAGCAAGTACAGTGTATTGGACTGAAGAGGAGCTACTGTTCTTGTCAGTTTCCTAAGCAGAGTTGAACATGATATGGCCCTTGTGTGTAGGAAGCACAGTTCTTATGTTCTGAGCAAGCTCACTCTTCTGGCCCTATAGGAAACACAGTAGAGTAGAAGCGCGCTCTTTTCTCAAAAGCAGAGTGTGTTTTTGTAAGGCGAGCTAGCGTTTGTTTCCTAGTTAAATGGAGTTGAATCACATGCAGTTTCTGGTCCTACGAAGAAGAGTTGTTTTCTGGTAAACAAAGTCACTAATGTGCTCCCATTGCCATACACAGTGCAAATAGCACTCGCGTCTGTTCCCAGCAAGTACAGTGTATCGGACTGAAGAGGAGCTACTGTTCTTGTCAGTTTCCTAAGCAGAGTTGAACTAGATATGGCCCCTGTGTGTAGGAAGCACAGTTCTTTTGTTCTGAGCAAGCTCACTGTTCTGGCCCTATAGGAAACACAGTAGAGTAGAAGAGTGCTCTTTTCTCAAAAGCAGAGTGTGTTTCTTGTAAGGCGAGCTAGCGTTTGTTTCCCAGTTTCAAATGGAGTTGAATCACATGCAGTTTCTGGTCCTACGAGCAAGAGTTGTTTACTGGTAAGGAAAGTCACTATTACTGTCCCCTTGCCATACACATTGCAAATAGCTCTCGCGTCTTTTCCCAGCAAGTACAGTGTATCAGACTGAAGAGGAGCTACTGTTCTTGTCAGTTTCCTAAGCAGAGTTGAACTAGATATGGCACGTGTGTAGGAAGCACAGTTCTTTTTTTCTGAGCAAGCTCACTGTTTGGACACCATAGGAAACACAGTAGAGTAGAAGAGTGCTCTTTTCTCTAAAGCAGAGTGTGTTTCTTGTAAGGCAAGCTACCATTTGTTTCCCAGTCCTAAATGGAGTGGAATCACATGCAGTTTCTGGTCCTACGAGCAAGAGTTGTTTTCTGGTAAGGAAAGTCACTATTGTGCTCCCATTGCCATACACAGTGCAAATAGCCCTCCCGTCTGTTCCCAGCAAGTACAGTGTATTGGACTGAAGAGGGGCTACTGTTCTTCTCAGTTTCCTAAGCAGAGTTGAACTAGATATGGCCCCTGTGTGTAGGAAGCACAGTTTTTTTTTCTGAGCAAGCTCACTGTTCTGGCCCTATAGGAAATACAGTAGAGTAGAAGAGTGCTCTTTTCTCAAAAGCAAAGTGTGTTTCTTGTAAAGCGAGCTAGAGTTTGTTTCCCAGTCCTAAATGGATTTGAATCACATGCAGTTTCTGGTCCTACGAGCAAGAGTTGTTTTCTGGTAAGAAGAGTCACTATTGCGCTGCCATTGCCATAGCACTGGCGTCTGTTCCCAGCAAGTACAGTGTATTGGACTGAAGAGGATATACTGTTTTTGTCAGGTTCCTAAGCAGACTTGAACTAGATATGGCCGTGTGAGTAGGAAGTACAGTTTTTTTGTTCTGAGCAAGCTCACTGCTCAGAACACATAGGAAACACAGTAGAGTAGAAGAGTACTCTTTTCTCAAAAGCAGAGTGTGTTTCATGTAAGGCGAGCTAGCGTTTGTTTCCCAGTCCTAAATGGAGTTGAGTCACATGCAAATTTTTGTCCTATGAGCAAGAGTTGTTTTCTGGTAAGACAAGTCACTATTGTGCTCCAATGCCATACACAGTGCAAATAGCACTCGCGTCTGTTCCCCGCAAGTACAGTGTATTGGACTGAAGAGGAGCTACTGTTCTTGTTGGTTTCCTAAGCAGAGTTGAACTAGATATGGCCCGTGTGTAGGAAGCACAGTTCTTTTGTTCTGAGCAAGCTCACTCTTCGGACCCGATAGGAAACAAAATAGAGTAGAAGAGTGCTCTTTTCTCAAATGCAGAGTGTGTTTCATGTAAGGCGAGCTAGCATTTGTTTCCCAATTCTAAATGGAGTTGAATCACATGCAATTTCTGGTCCTACGAGCAAGAGTTGTTTTCTGGTAAGAAGAGTCACTATTACGCTGCCATTGCCATACACAGGACAAATAGCACTGGCGTCTGTTCCCAGCAAGTACAGTGTATTGGACTGAAGAGGATCTACTGTTCTTGTCAGGTTCCTAAGCAGAATTGAATTAGATATGGCCGTGTATGTAGGAAGCACAGTTCTTTTGTTCTGAGCAAGCTCACTGTTCGGACAACATAGGAAACACAGTAGAGTAGAAGAGTGCTCTTTTCTCAAAAGCAGAGTGTGTTTCTTGTAAGGCGAGCTAGCATTTGTTTCCCAGTCCTAAATGGAGTTGAATCACATGCAGTTTCTGGTCCTAAGAGCATGAGTTGTTTTCTGGTAAGGAAAGTAACTATTGCGATCCCCTTGCCATACAGAGTGCAAATAGCACACGCGTCTGTTCCCAGCAAGTACAGTGCATTGGACTGAAGAGGAGCTACTGTTCTTCTCAGTTTCCTAAGCAGAGTTGAACTAGATATGGCCAGTGTGTGTAGGAAGCACAGTTCTTTTTTTCTGAGCAAGCTCACTGTTCTGGCCCTATAGGAAACACAGTAGAGTAGAAGAGTGCTCTTTTCTCAAAAGCAGAGTGTGTTTCTTGTAAAGCGAGCTAGAGTTTGTTTCCCAGTCCTAAATGGAGTTGAATCACATGCAGTTTCTGGTCCTACGAGCAAGAGTTGTTTTATGGTAAGAAGAGTCACTATTGCGCTGCCATTGCCATACACAGGACAAATAGCACTGGCGTCTGTTCCTAGCAAGTACAGTGTATTGGACTGAAGAGGATATACTGTTCTTGTCAGGTTCCTAAGCAGACTTGAACTAGATATGGCCGTTTTAGTAGGAAGTACAGTTTTTTTGTTCTGAGCAAGCTCACTGTTCGGAACACATAGGAAACACAGTAGAGTAGAAGAGTGCTCTTTTCTCAAATGCAGAGTGTGTTTCATGTAAGGCGACCTAGCATTTGTTTCCCACTCCTAAGTGGAGTTGAATCACATGCAGTTTCTGGTCCTACGATCAAGAGTTGTTTTCTGGTAAGGAAAGTCACTATTGCGCTCCCATTGCCGTACACAATACAAATAGCACTCGCGTCTGTTCCCAGCAAGTACAGTGTATCGGACTGAAGAGGAGCTACTGTTCTTGTTGGTTTCCTAAGCAGAGTTGAACTAGATATGGCCCGTGTGTGTAGGAAGCACAGTTATTTTTTTCTGTGCAAACTCACTGTTCGGACCCCATAGGAAACACAGTAGAGTAGAAGAGTACTCTTTTCTCAAAAGCAGAGTGTGTTTCATGTATGCGAGCTAGCATTTGTTTCCCAGTACTAAATGGAGTTGAATCACATGCAGTTTCTGGTCCTACGAGCAAGAGCTGTTTTCTGGTAAGGAAAGTAACTATTGCGCTCCCATTGCCATACTCAGTGTGAAAAGCCCTCATGTCTGTTCCCAGAAAGTACAGTGTATTGGACTGCAAAGGAGCTACTGTTCTTCTCAGTTTCCTAAGCAGAGTTGAACTAGATATGGGCCGTGTGTGTAGGAAGTACAGTACTTTTTTTCTGAGCAAGCTCACTGTTCTGGCCCTATAGGAAACACAGAAGAGTAGAAGAGTGCTCTTTTCTCAAAAGAAGAGTGTGTTTCATGTAAGGCGAGCTAGCATTTGTTTCCCAGTCCTAAATGGAGTTGAATCACATGCAGTTTCTGGTCCTACGAGCAAGAGTTGTTTACTGGTAACGAAAGTCACTATTGAGCTCCCCTTGCCATACACAGTGCAAATAGCTCTCGCGTCTGTTCCCAGCAAGTACAGTGTATCAGACTGAAGAGGAGCTACTGTTCTTGTCAGTTTCCTAAGCAGAGTTGAACTAGATATGGCCCGTGTGTAGGAAGCACAGTTCTTATGTTCTGAGCAAGTTCACTCTTCTGGCCCTTTAGGAAACACAGTAGAGTAGAAGAGTGCTCTTTTCTCAGAAGCAGAGTGTGTTTTTGTAAGGCGAGCTAGCATTTTTTTCCTAGTCCTAAATGGAGTTGAATCACATGCAGTTTCTGGTCCTAGGAACAAGAGTTGTTTTCTGGTAAGGAAAGTAAATATTGCACTCCCATTGCACTTCACAAGGCAAATAGCACTCGCGCCGTTTCCCAGCAAGTACAGTGTATTGGACTGAATAGGAGCTACTCTTCTTGTCAGTTACTAAGCAGAGTTTAACTAGATATGGTCCGTGTGTGTAGGAAGCACAGTTCTTTTGTTCTGAGCAAGCTCACTGTTTGGACCCCATAGGAAACACAGTAGAGTAGAAGAGTGCTCTTTTCTCAAAAGCAGAGTGTGTTTCTTGTAAGGCTAGCTAGTGTTTGTTTCCCAGTCAGAAACGGAGTTGAATCCCATGCAGTTTCTGGTCCTACGAGCAAGAGTTGTTTTCTGGTATGAAGAGTCACTATTGCGCTCCCATTGCCATACACAGTGCAAATAGCACTCGCGTCTGTTCCCAGCATGTACAGTGTATTGGACTGAAGAGGATCTACTGTTCTTGTCAGGTTCCTAAGCAGACTTGAACTAGATATGGCCGTGTGTGTAGGAAGCACAGTTTTTTTGTTCTGAGCAAGCTCACTGTTCGGAACACATAGGAAACACAGTAGAGTAGAAGAGTGCTCTTTTCTCAAAAGCAGAGTTTGTTTCTTGTAAGGCGAGCTAGCGTTTGTTTCCCAGTCCTAAATGGAGTTGAGTCACATGCAGTTTTTTGTCCTATGAGCAAAAGTTGTTTTTTTGTAAGACAAGTCACTATTGTTCTCCAACTGCCATACACAATGCAAATAGCACTCGCGTCTGTTCCCCGCAAGTACAGTGTATTGGACAGAAGAGGAGCTACTGTTCTTGTCAGTTTCCTAAGCACAGTTGAACTAGATATGCCCGTGTGTGTAGGAAGCACAGTTCTTTTGTTCTGAGCAAGCTTACTGTTCGGACCACATAGGAAACACAGTAGAGTAGAAGAGTGCTCTTTTCTCAAAAGCAGAGTGTGTTTCGTGTAAGGCGAGCTAGAGTATGTTTCCCAGTCCTAAATGGAGTTGAATCACATGCAGTTTCTGGTCTTACGAGCAAGAGTTGTTTTCTGGTAAGGAAAGTCACTATTGCGCTCCCATTACCATACATAGTGCAAATAGCACTCGCGTCTGTTCCCAGCAAGTACAGTGTATTGGACTGAGTAGGAGCTACTGTTCTTGTCAGTTTCCAAAGCAGAGTTGAACTAGATATGTCCCGTGTGTAGGAAGCACAGTTTTTTTGTTCTGAGCAAGCTCACTTTTCGGAACAAATAGGAAACACAGTAGAGTAGAAGAGTGCTCTTTTCTCAAAAGCAGAGTGTGTTTTTGTAAGGCGAGCTAGCGTTTGTTTCCTAGTCCTAAATGGAGTTGAATCACATGCAGTTTCTGGTCCTACGAAAAAGAGATGTTTTCTGGTAAGGAAAGTCACTATTGCACTCCCATTGCCCTACACAAGGCAAATAGCACTCGCATCTTTTGCCAGCAAGTACAGTGTATTGGACTGAATAGGAGCTACTGTTCTTGTCAGTTTCCTAAGCAGAATTCAACTAGATATGGACCGTGTGTAGGAAGCACAGTTCTTATGTTCTGAGCAAGCTCACTGTTCTGGCCCTATAGGAAACACAGTAGAGTAGAGGAGTGCTCTTTTCTCTGAAGCAGAGTGTGTTTCTTGTAAGGCGAGCTAGCGTTTGTTTCCTAGTCCTAAATGGAGTTGAGTCACATGCAGTTTCAGGTCCTACGATCAAGAGTTGTTTTCTGGTAAGACAAGTCACTATTGTGCTCCAATTGCCATACACAGTGCAAATAGCACTCGCGTCTGTTCCCTGCAAGTACAGTGTATTGGAAGGAAGAGGAGCTATTGTTCTTGTCAGTTTCCTAAGCAGAGTTGAACTAGATATGGCCCATGTGTGTAGGAAGCACAATTCTTTGTTCTGAGCAAGCTCACTGTTCGGACCCCATAGGAAACACAGTAGAGTAGAAGAGTGCTCTTTTCTCAAAAGCAGAGTGTGTTTCATGTAAGGCGAGCTAGCATTTGTTTCCCAGTCCTAAATGGAGTTGAATCTCATGCAGTTTCTGGTCTTACGAGCAAGAGTTGTTTTCTGGTAAGGAAAGTCACTATTGCGCTCCCATTGACATACACAGTGCAAATAGCACTCGCGTCTGTTCCCAGCAAGTACAGTGTATCGGACTGAAGAGGAGCTACTGTTCTTGTCAGTTTCCTAAGCAGAGTTGAACTAGATATGGCCGTGTGTGTAGGAAGCACAGATCTTTTGTTCTGAGCAAGCTCACTGTTCGGACCCCATAGGAAACACAGTAGAGTAGAAGAGTGCTCTTTTCTCAAAAGCCAAGTGTGTTTCTTGTAAGGCGAGCTAGCGTTTGTTTCCCAGTCCTAAATGGAGTGGAATCACATGCAGTTTCTGGTCCTACGAGCAAGAGTTGTTTTCTGGTAAGAAGTGTCACTATTGCACTGCCATTGCCATACACAGGACTAATAGCACTGGCGTCTGTTCCCAGCAAGTACAGTGTATTGGACTGAAGAGGATCTAGTGTTCTTGTCAGTTTCCTAAGCAGAGTTGAACTAGATATGGCCGTGTGTAGGAAGCACAGTTTTTTTGTTCTGAGCAAGCTCACCGTTTGGAACACATAGGAAACACAGTAGAGTAGAAGAGTGCTCTTTTCTCAAAAGCAGAGTGTGTTTCTTGTAAGGCGAGCTATCGTTTGTATCCCAGTCCTAAATGGAGTTGAATCACATGCAGTTTCTGGTCCTAAGAGCAAGAGCTGATTTCTGGTAAGGAAAGTCACTATTGTGCTCCAATTGCCATACATAGTGCAAATAGCTCTCACGTCTGTTCCCAGCAAGTACAGTGTATCAGACTGAAGAGGAGCTACTGTTCTTGTCAGTTTCCTAAGCAGAGTTGAACTAGATATGGCCTGCGTGTGTAGGAAGCACAGTTCTTTTGTTCTGAGCAAGCTCACTGTTTTGACCCCATAGGAAACACAGTAGAGTAGAAGAGTGCTCTTTTCTCTAAAGCAGAATGTGTTTCATTTAAGGCAAGATAGCGTTTGTTTCCCAGTCCTAATTGGAGTGGAATCACATGCAGTGTATGGTCCTATGAGCAGGAGTTGTTTTCTGGTAAGGAAAGTCACTATTGCTCTCCCATTGCCATACACAGTGCAAATAGCCCTCCCGTCTGTTCCCAGCAAGTACAGTGTATTGGACGGAAAAGGAGCTACTGTTCTTCTCAGTTTTCTAAGCAGAGTTGAACTAGATATGGCCCGTGTGTGTAGGAAGTACAATTCTTTTTTTCTGAGCAAGCTCACTGTTCTGGCCCTATAGGAAACACAGAAGAGTAGAAGAGTGCTCTTTTCTCAAAAGCAGAGTGTGTTTCTTGTAAAGCGAGCAAGAGTTTGTTTCCCAGTCCTAAATGGAGTGGAATCACATGCAGTTTCTGGTCCTACGAGCAAGATTTGTTTTCTGGTAAGAAGAGTCACTATTGCGCTGCCATTGCCATACACAGGACAAATAGCACTGGCGTCTGTTCCAGTAAGTACAGTGTATTGGACTGAAGAGGAGCTACTGTTCTTGTCAGTTTACTAAGCAGAATTGAACTAGATATGGTCCGTGCGTGTAGGAAGCACAGTTCTTTTGTTCTGAGCAAGCTCACTGTTCTGGCCCTATAGGAAACACAATAGAGTAGAAGAGTGCTCTTTTCTCTAATGCAGAGTGTGTTCCTTGTAAGGCGAGCTAGTGTTTGTTTCCCAGTCCTAAATGGAGTTGAATCACATGCAATTTCTGATCCTACGAGCAAGAGTTGTTTTATGGTAAGAAGAGTCACTATTGTGCTGCCATTGCCATACACAGGACAAATAGCACTGGCGTCTGTTCCCAGCAAGTACAGTGTATTGGACTGAAGAGGATCTACTGTTCTTGTCAGGTTCCTAAGCAGACTTGAACTAGATATGGCCGTCTGTGTAGGAAGCACAGTTCGTTTGTTCTGAGCAAGCTCACTCTTCGGACCCTATAGGAAACACAGAAGAGTAGAAGAGTGCTCTTTTCTCAAAAGCAGAGTGTGTTTCTTGTAAGGCGAGCTAGCATTTGTTTCCCAGTCCTAAATGGAATTGAGTCACATGCAGTTTTTTGTCCTACGAGCAAGAGTTTTTTTTTGGTAAGACGAGTCACTATTGTGCTCCAATTGCCATACACAGTGCAAATAGCACTCGCGTCTGTTCCCAGCAAGTACAATGTATCGGACTGAAGAGGAGCTAATGTTCTTGTCAGTTTCCTAAGCAGAGTTGAACTAGATATGGCCTGTGTGTGTAGGAAGCACAGTTTTTTTGTTCTAAGCAAGCTCACTGTTTGGAGCCAATAGGAAACACAGTAGAGTAGAAGAGTGCTCTTTTCTCAAAAGCAGAGTGTGTTTCATGTAAGGCGAGCTAGCATTTGTTTCCCAGTCCTAAATGGAGTGGAATCACATGCAGTTTCTTGTCCTACGAGCAAGGGTTGTTTTCTGGTAAGAAGAGTCACTATTGCGCTGCCATTGCCATACACAGCACAAATAGCACTGGCGTCTGTTCCCCGCACGTACAGTGTATTGGACTGAAGAGGAGCTACTGTTCTTGTTTGTTTCCTAAGCAGAGTTGAACTAGATATGTCCCGTGTGTTGGAAGCACAGTTGTTTTGTTCTGAGCAAGCTCACTGTTCGGACCCAATAGGAAACGCTGTAGAATAGAAGAGTGCTCTTTTCTCAAAAGCAGAGTGTGTTTCATGTAAGGCGAGCTAGCACTTGTTCCCCAGTCCTAAATGGAGTTGAATCACATGCAGTTTCTGGTCCTATGAGCAAGAGTTGTTTTCTGGTAAGGAAAGTCACTATTGCGCTCCCATTGACATACACAGTGCAAATAGCACTCGCGTCTGTTCCCAGCAAGTACAGTGTATCGGACTGAAGAGGAGCTACTGTTCTTGTCAGTTTCCTAAGCAGAGTTGAACTAGATATGGCCCGTGTGTAGGAAGCACAGTTCTTTTGTTCTGAGCAAGCTCACTGTTCTGGCCCTATAGGAAACACAGTAGAGTAGAAGAGTGCTCTTTTCTCTAAAGCAGAGTGTGTTTCTTGTAAGGTGAGCTAGCTTTTGTTTCCCAGTCCTAAATGGTGTTGAATCACATGCAGTTTCTGGTCCTACAAGCAAGAGTTTTTTTTCTGGTAAGAAGAGTCACTATTGCGCTGCCATTGCCATACACAGGACAAATAGCACTGGCATCTGTTCCCAGCAAGTACAGTGTATTTTACTGAAGAGGATCTACTGTTCTTGTCAGGTTCCTAAGCAGACTTGAACTAGATATGGCCGTGTGTGTAGGAAGCACAGTTTTTTTGTTCTGAGCAAGCTCATTGTTCTGAACACATAGGAAACACAGTAGAGTAGAAGAGTGCTCTTTTCTCAAAAGCAGAGTGTGTTTCTTGGAAGTCTAGCTAGCGTTTGTTTCCCAGTCCTAAATGGAGTTGAGTCACATGCAGTTTTTTGTCCAACGAGGAAGAGTTATTTTCTGGTAAGACAAGTCACTATTGTGCTCCAATGCCATACACAGTGCAAATAGCACTCGCGTCTGTTCCCAGCAAATACAGTGTATTGGACTGAAGAGGAGCTACTGTTCTTGTTTGTTTCCTAAGCAGAGTTGAACTAGATATGGCCCGTGTGTGTAGGAATCACAGTACTTTTGTTCTGAGCAAGCTCACTGTTCGGAACACATAGGAAACACAGTAGAGTAGAAGAGTGCTCTTTTCTCAAAAGCAGAGTGTGTTTCATGTTAGGCGAGCTAGCACTTGTTCCCCAGTCCTAAATGGAGTTGAATCACATGCAGTTTCTGGTCCTACGAGCAAGAGCTGTTTTCTGGTAAGGAAAGTCACTATTGTGCTCCTATTGCCATTCACAGTACAAATAGCACTCGCGTCTTTTCCCAGCAAGTACAGTGTATTGGACTGAAGAGGAGCTACTGTTCTTGTCAGTTTCCTAAGCAGAGTTCAACTAGATATGGCCCGTGTGTAGGAAGCACAGTTCTTATGTTCTGAGCAAGCTCACTGTTCTGGCCCTATAGGAAACACAGTAGAGTAGAAGAGTGCTCTTTTCTCTAAAGCAGAGTGTGTTTCTTGTAAGGCGAGCTAGCGTTTGTTCCCCAGTCCTAAATGGAGTTGAATCACATGCAGTTTCTGGTCCTACGAGCAAGAGTTGTTTTCTGGTAAGGAAAGTCACTATTGCGCTCCCATTGACATACACAGTGCAAATAGCACTCGCGTCTGTTCCCAGCAAGTACAGTGTATCGGACTGAAGAGGAGCTACAGTTCTTGTCAGTTTCCTAAGCAGAGTTGAACTAGTTATGGCCCCTGTGTTTAGGAAGCAGAGTTCTTTTGTTTTGAGCAAGCTCACTGTTCTGGCCCTATAGGAAACACAGTAGAGTAGAAGAGTGCTCTTTTCTCTAAAGCAGAGTGTGTTTCTTGTAAGGCGAGCTAGCGTTTGTTTCCTAGTCCTAAATGGAGTTGAGTCATTTGCAGTTTTTTGTCCTACGAGCACGTGTTGCTTTCTGGTAAGACGAGTCACTATTGTGCTAAAATTGCCATACACAGTGCAAATAGCACTCACGTCTGTTCCCCGCAAGTAAAGTGTATTGGACTGAAGAGGAGCTACTGTTCTTGTCAGTTTCATAAACAGAGTTGAACTAGATATGGCCAGTGTATGTAGGAAGCACAGTTCATTTGTTCTGAGCAAGCTCAATGTTCGGACCCCATAGGAAACACAGTAGAGTAGAAGAGTGCTCTTTTCTCAAAAGCAGAGTGTGTTTCATGTAAGGCGAGCTAGCGTTTGTTTCCCAGTCCTAAATGGAGTTGAATCACATCCAGTTTCTGGTCCTACGATCAAGAGTTGTTTTCTGGTAAGGAATGTCACTATGGTGCTCCTATTGCCATTCACAGTACAAATAGCACTCGCGTCTTTTCCCATTAAGTACAGTGTATTGGACTGAAGAGGAGCTACTGTTCTTGTCAGTTTCCTAAGCAGAGTTCAACTAGATATGGACCGTGTGTAGGAAGCACAGTTCTTATGTTCTGAGCAAGCTCACTGTTCTGGCCCTATAGGAAACACAGTAGAGTAGAAGAGTGCTCTTTTCTCTAAAGCCGAGTGTGTTTCTTGTAAGGCGAGCTAGCGTTTGTTTCCCAATCCTAAATGGAGTTGAATCACATGCAGTTTCTGGTCCTACGAGCAAGAGTTGTTTTCGGGTAAGACAAGTCACTATTGTGCTCCCATTGACATACACAGTGCATATAGCACTCGCGTCTGTTCCCAGCAAGTACAGTGTATCGGACTAAAGAGGAGCTACTGTTCTTGTCAGTTTCCTATGCAGAGTTGAACTAGATATGGCCGTGTGAGTAGGAAGCACAGTTTTTTTGTTCTGAGCAAGCTCACTGTTCGGAACACATAGGAAACACAGTAGAGTAGAAGAGTGCTCTTTTCTCAAAAGCAGAGTGTGTTTCTTGGAAGTCGAGCTAGCGTTTGTTTCCCAGTTAAATGGAGTTGAGTCACATGCAGTTTTTTGTCCTACGAGCAAGAGTTGTTTTCTGGTAAGAGAAGTCACTATTGCGCTCCAATTGCCATACACAGTGCAAATAGCACTCGTGTCTGTTCCCAGCAAGTACAGTGTATCAGACTGAAGAGGAGCTACTGTTCTTGTCAGTTGCCTAAGCATAGTTGAACTAGATATGGCCCGTGTGTAGGAAGCACAGTACTTTTGTTCTGAGCAAGCTCATTGTTCTGGCGCTATAGGAAACACAGTAGAGTAGAAGTGTGCCCTTTTCTCTAAAGCAGAGTGTTTTCCTTGTGAGGTGAGCGAGCTTTTGTTTGCCAGTCCTAAATGGAGTTGAATCACATGCAGTTTCTGGTCCTACAAGCAAGAGTTGTTTTCTGGTAAGAAGAGTCACTATTGCGCTGCCATTGCCATACACAGGACAAATAGCACTGGCGTCTGTTCCCAGCAAGTACAGTGTATTGGACTGAAGAGGATCTACTGTTCTTGTCAGGTTCCTATGCAGACTTGAACTAGATATGGCCGTGTGTGTAGGAAGCACAGTTTTTTTGTTCTGAGCAAGCTCACTTTTCGGAACACCTAGGAAACACAGTAGAGTAGAAGAGTGCTCTTTTCTCAAAAGCAGAGTGTGTTTCCTGTAAAGCGAGCTAGAGTTTGTTTCCCAGTCCTAAATGGAGTGGAATCACATGCAGTTTCTGGTCCTACGAACAAGAGTTGTTCTCTGGTAAGAAGAGTCACTATTGCACTGCCATTGCAATACACAGCACAAATAGCACTGGCGTCTCTTCCCAGCAAGTATAGTGTATTGGACTGAAGAGGATCTACTGTTCTTGTCAGGTTCCTAAGCAGACTTGAACTAGATATGGCCGTGTGTGTAGGAAGCACAGTTCTTTTATTCTGAGCAAGCTCACTGTTCGGACACCATAGGAAACACAGTAGAGTAGAAGAGTGCTCTTTTCTCAAAAGCAGAGTGTGTTTCTTGTAAGGCGAGCTCGCGTTTGTTTCCCAATCCTAAATGGAGTTGAATCTCATGCAGTTTCTGGTCCTAAGAGCAAGAGTTGTATTCTGGTAAGGAAAGTCACTATTGTGCTCCCCTTGCCATACATAGTGCAAATAGCTCTCGGGTCTATTCCCAGCATGTACAGTGTATCGGACTGAAGAGGAGCTACTGTTCTTGTCAGTTTCCTAAGCAGAGTTGAACTAGATATGGCCCGTGTGTGTAGGAAGCACAGTTCTTATGTTCTGAACAAGCTCACTGTTCTGGCCCTATTGGAAACACAGTAGAGTAGAAGAGTGCTCTTTTCTCAAAAGCAGAGTGTGTTTTTGTAAGGCGAGCTAGCGTTTGTTTCCCAGTCCTAAATGGAGTTGAATCACATGCAGTTTCTGGTCCTACGAAAAAGAGATGTTTTCTGGTAAGGAAAGTCACTATGGCGCTCCCATTGCCCTACACAAGGCAAATAGCACTCGCATCTTTTCCCAGCAAGTACAGTGTATTGGACTGAATAGGAGCTACTGTTCTTGTCAGTTTCCTAAGCAGAGTTCAACTAGATATGGACCGTGTGTAGGAAGCACAGTTCTTATGTTCTGAGCAAGCTCACTGTTCTGGCCCTATAGGAAACACAGTAGAGTAGAAGAGTGCTCTTTTCTCAAAATCAGAGTGTGTTTCTTGTAAAGCGAGCTATAGTATATTTCCCAGTCCTAAATGGAATTGAATCCCATGCATTTTCTGGTCCTACGAGCAAGAGTTGTTTACTGGTAAGAAGAGTCACTATTACGCTGCCATTGCCATACACAGGACAAATAGACTGGCGTCTCTTCCCAGCAAGTACAGTGTATTGGACTGAAGAGGATCTACTGTTCTTGTCAGGTTCCTAAGCAGACTTGAACTAGATATGGCCGTGTGTGTAGGAAGCACAGTTTTTTTGTTTTGAGCAAGCTCACTTTTCGGAACACCTAGGAAACACAGTAGAGTAGAAGAGTGCTTTTTCTCAAAAGCAGAGTGTGTTTCTTGGAAGTCGAGCTAGCGTTTGTTTCCCAGTCCTAAATGGAGTTGAGTCACATGCAGTTTTTTGTCCTACGAGCAAGAGTTGTTTTCTCGTAAGACAAGTCACTATTGTGCTCCAATTGCCAAACACAGTGCAAATAGCACTGGCGTCTGTTCCCCGCAAGTACAGTGTATTGGACTGAAGAGGAGCTACTGTTCTTGTCCGTTTCCTAAGCAGAGTTGAACTAGATATGGCCCGTGTGTGTAGGAAGCACAGTTCTTATGTTCTGAACAAGCTCACTGTTCTGGCCCTATTGGAAACACAGTAGAGTAGAAGAGTGCTCTTTTCTCAAAAGCAGAGTGTGTTTTTGTAAGGCGAGCTAGCGTTTGTTTCCCAGTCCTAAATGGAGTTGAATCACATGCAGTTTCTGGTCCTACGAAAAAGAGATGTTTTCTGGTAAGGAAAGTCACTATGGCGCTCCCATTGCCCTACACAAGGCAAATAGCACTCGCATCTTTTCCCAGCAAGTACAGTGTATTGGACTGAATAGGAGCTACTGTTCTTGTCAGTTTCCTAAGCAGAGTTCAACTAGATATGGACCGTGTGTAGGAAGCACAGTTCTTATGTTCTGAGCAAGCTCACTGTTCTGGCCCTATAGGAAACACAGTAGAGTAGAAGAGTGCTCTTTTCTCAAAATCAGAGTGTGTTTCTTGTAAAGCGAGCTATAGTATATTTCCCAGTCCTAAATGGAATTGAATCCCATGCATTTTCTGGTCCTACGAGCAAGAGTTGTTTACTGGTAAGAAGAGTCACTATTACGCTGCCATTGCCATACACAGGACAAATAGACTGGCGTCTCTTCCCAGCAAGTACAGTGTATTGGACTGAAGAGGATCTACTGTTCTTGTCAGGTTCCTAAGCAGACTTGAACTAGATATGGCCGTGTGTGTAGGAAGCACAGTTTTTTTGTTTTGAGCAAGCTCACTTTTCGGAACACCTAGGAAACACAGTAGAGTAGAAGAGTGCTTTTTCTCAAAAGCAGAGTGTGTTTCTTGGAAGTCGAGCTAGCGTTTGTTTCCCAGTCCTAAATGGAGTTGAGTCACATGCAGTTTTTTGTCCTACGAGCAAGAGTTGTTTTCTCGTAAGACAAGTCACTATTGTGCTCCAATTGCCAAACACAGTGCAAATAGCACTGGCGTCTGTTCCCCGCAAGTACAGTGTATTGGACTGAAGAGGAGCTACTGTTCTTGTCCGTTTCCTAAGCAGAGTTGAACTAGATATGGCCCGTGTGTGTAGGAAGCACAGTTCTTATGTTCTGAGCAAGCTCACTGTTCTGGCCCCAGAGGAAACACAGTAGAGTAGAAGAGTGCTCTTTGCTCTAAAGCAGAGTGTGTTTCTTGTAAGGTGAGCTAGCGTTTGTTTCCCAGTCCTAAATGGAGTTGAGTCACTTGCAGTTTTTTGTCCTACGAGCAAGAGTTGCTTTCTGGTAAGACGAGTCACTATTGTGCTTAAATTGCCATACACAGTGCAAATAGCACTCGCGTCTGTTCCCCGCAAGTAAAGTGTATTGGACTGAAGAGGAGCTACTGTTCTTGTCAGTTTCATAAACAGAGTTGAACTAGATATGGCCCGTGTATGTAGGAAGCCCAGTTCTTTTGTTCTGAGCAAGCTCACTGTTCGGACCCCGTAGGAAACACAGTAGAGTAGAAGAGTGCTCTTTTCTCAAAAGCAGAGTGTGTTTCATGTAAGGCGAGCTAGCATTTGTTTCCCAGTCCTAAATGGAGTTGAATCACATGCAGTTTCTGGTCCTACGAGCAAGAGTTGTT